>NC_033798.1:5490874-5510001 GCF_001876935.1 Asparagus officinalis | reverse complement strand
TTTCACTTACATGTTATTGGTAGAGATGGGCATGTTTTCCTTTTCCTTATTTTTTCTTGTAACTAGCTTCGGGTTTTGTACTTAGGGATCTATAATTTGAGATACAAGGTATATACATGAGGGTTTTCTTGTTTGGATTATTTTGCTCGACGTACCTATGCTCGTGTTGTATTTCCCTAAGTACTAAGACCCGTTAATGTTTGTTTATATTACATTGTATTAACTGTATTTTCATATACAACGAGCCCTATCCCTTGGGGTTGGTTGTGATGTTGCTCGCTAGCGCTTTGACGCTCGTTGTCCCTCCCCCTTTCAGGTAACGAGCCAGGAGCCCGGAGAGTCGCAGGGTGAGGACGACCCTTACTACGACCCTTACTAGTGTCTACTATCCTCTTTTTAGATGTATTTATTTTTGTACTCCACTTGAGACGTTTTAGACTTGAGAGGTTTATGTTCTAGAGTTATAAAGGCTGTTTGCCTTATTTCTTGTATTAAACATTATGTACTTTGAGACATGTTGAGCTCTCCAGATCTTTACTGTTCATTTCGGACTTTGACTGTGTGCTTCAGCTTATTTTTGATTTATGAGATGTGTTTATTTGAGTCCTATCACTCCATTAAGCAATTGTTGTATAACCTTTTACTTGCTTTGTACTACACCTTTTTTTGATTCCACTAGAGAGATAGTAATTGTGATGGTGAAACATGTTATTGCACGGTGTGGTGCATGGCAGGTTTGACATCTCTGGTTTCACTTCGGACTGCAGCCTTGTGTGAACCCAGGGGCGTCACAAAATGGTGAAAAATTGTGAGTTATAGCTCATGAAGTCATAAGCTTTTACCACTGCTAACTTATTTGACGACAGTTGAAGCGACTTAAAATGGCCAAAAATAATGGGTGCCAGCTCATGATATTGTGAAATTTGGACTCTGCGAAATTATTTACTAACGAATTAAAATATCTAAAAATAGTCAAAATTCATGGGTTATAAGTCATAAAACGGTGAATTTTGGCCTCCACGAATTTACTTGCCAGTTAACAAAAAATGGCTAGTAACTATGAGTTATAGCACATGAAATTGTAAAATTAGGACTCTACAAAATTATTTCCTAATGGGTTGAAATGATAAAAAATAGCCAGTAATCATGAATCATAGCTCATGAAATCTTAAATTATAGCCTCCACAAAAGTACTTGTCAACAAGTCAAAATGACATAAAAATATAAAAAATTATGAGATATACCTTATGAAATCGTGAATTTTGGCATCTACGAAATTATATGTTAATGCGGCGAAATGACTTAAAATGACAAAAAATTATGGGTTATGGCTCATGATATAGTATTTTGGTCTCCATGGAATTATTTTTTAATGGGTTTAAATGAATAAAAATAATAAAAAATCTCAGGTTATGCCTTATGAAATGGTTAAGTTTAGACTCTGCGAAATATATAGCAACAGTTTGAAATAACTACAAATGTCTAAAAATCATGGGTTATAGCGTATGAAATCGTGAAATTTGGCCACGGAGAAATTATTTGCTAATGGGTCAAGTTGATTGAAAATGATTAAAAATCATGGGTTGTCATTCATGAAAATGTAAATTTCGGCCTCAACAAATTTATTTGCAAATTGCTCGAAAAGACTAAAAATGCTAAAAGTAGTGGGTTATAGCTCATGAAATCATAAAAATTGGACTCTGTAAAATTATATGCCAACGGGCCAAATAATAAAAATGGATAAAAATTATGGATTATAACTCGTGAGATCTTAAATTTCGGCCTTCACGAGGTTACTTCTTAACAGGTCGAAGGACTTAAAAATGGCAAAAATTGTGGGTATAACTCATGAAATCATGAATTTTGGCCTCTACAAAATTATTTGCTAATGCATCAAAATGACTAAAAATGATAATTCATGAGTTACAAATCATAAAACAATGAACTTTGGCCTTCGTAAAATTATTTACTAATGGGTCAAAACAGCTAAAAATGGCCAAAAATCATTGGCTATATCTCACTAAATTGTAAAATTTCACCTCCGCAAAATTATTTGGCAACAGATCAAAATAACTAAAAATGACAAAACTAATGGGTATTAACTCATGAAATCACGAACTTTATCCTCCGTAAAATTATCTGCCAATGGGTCGACAAGACTAAGAATGGAAAAAAATCAAGGGTGAGAGCTCATTAAATCATGAATTATGGCCATCGTGAAATTATTTGTCAACATGTCAAAATACCTAAAAATGGCCAAAGTCATGTGTTATATAGCTCAGAAAATCACGAACTTACGTGTCAACAAACTAAAAATGGTCCAAAATTATGGATTACAGCTCATGAAATTATAAATTTTGACCTCCACAAAATTATTTGCCAACAGATAGAAATGACTAAACATGGCCACAAATTATCATTTGTACCTCATGAAATCATATATTTTACTCTGCGAAAATATTTGCCAATGGATTGAAACTACAAAAAAATTTTGCCAAAAATTATAGGTTATAGCTCACGCTGCCATGAAATTATTTCACAACGGGTTAAAATGACTAAAAATGATTAAAAATTAAAGGTTATAGCTCACAAAATCATGAATTTTGGTCATTACGAAATTATTTCACATCGGGTTAAAAATAACTAAAAATGGTCGAAAATCACGAGTTATAGCTCACGAAATTATTTAACAACGGATTAAAATAATTAAAAATGGCAAAAACTACAGGTTATAGCTCATAAAATCATGAATTTTGGTCATAGCAAAATTATTTCACAACTGTTCAAATCAACTAAAAACGATTAAAAAATCATGGGTTGTAGCTCATGTGAATTTTGGTCCATTGCAAAAAAATTCACAACTGTTCAAATCAACTAAAAACAATTAAAAATCATGGGTTGTAGCTCATATAAATTTTGGCCATTGCGAAATTATTTCACAACGGGTCAAAATAACTAAAAATGGTCATTAATCGTGCGTGAGTTATAGTTCACGGAATCTTAAATTTTAGCCTCCACAAGATTATTTAACAACGGGAAAAAAATAACTAAAAACGGACAAAAATAATCATGTTTTGTAATTCATGAAACTGTTACTTTTGGCCTCTACGAAATTATTTACCAATGCGTCAAAATGACTGAAAATGGTAAAAAATCATGGGTTATAACATAAGAAAAATTGAAGTCTATTCTCCATAGATTTTTTTGCCAATGAGTCAAAATGAATAAAAATAAATAAATAATTGTGAGTTACAGCTCGTGAAATCATGATGTTTGGGCTTTGTAAAATTATTTACTAACAATTCAAATCGACTAAAAATGTCCAATAGTTGTGGGTTATAGCTCATGAAATTCTAAACTCTGGCCTCTATGAATTTATAGTTAATGAGCCAAAAAAACAAAAAATGGCAAAATATCACGTTGGATAGTCCACTAAATCATCAATTTTGGCCATTGCGAGATTAATTTAACAAAGGGTCAAAATGACTAGCCAAAAATCATAGATTATAGCTCAAGAACTTGGCCTTCGTCAAATTATTTGCTAACTAGTCAAAATAAAAAAATGACAAAAATCATGAGTTAGCTCATGAAGTTTGGCCTTCGCAAAAAATCGTGGTCCTTAGGTCATAAAATCTTAAATTTTCATCTTCGTGAAATTATTTGTTAATGCATCAAAATGACTAAAATAGTTAAAAATTTTAGGTACTAGCACATGTGAAGATTGATTTCAACAAAATCATTTGCTAACAGGACAAAATAACAAAAAAATTGCCAAAAATCGTTGGTTATAGCTAATGAATCATAAATTTTGACCATCGTGAAATTACTCTCAATGGGTCGAAAAGTCTATGAATAGAAAAAAGTCGTGGTTTATAGCTTATGAAATTATGAATTTTGGTCTCCCTTAAATTATTTACCAACGAGTTTAAATGATAAAAATTTATGGGTTAAAGCTCATGAAATAGTGAATATTAGCATTCGTGAAATTATTTGCAACATGTTGAAACGATAAAAAGTAGCCAAAATTGTGTGCTATGTAGCTTTGAAAAGTGTAAATTCTGGTCTCTGCAAACTAATTTGCGAATGTGTCAAAATGACTAAACATAGAAAAAATATCATGGATTATAGCTCATTAAATCGTGAATTTTGGCCTCCTTGAAATTATTCGTTAGCGAATTGAAACGATAAAAAAGGGCAAAAAATTATAGAGTGTTGCTCATGAAATCTTGAGTTTTGGTTTCTATGAAAGTATTATTCAATGGATCAAAACTATTAAAAATGGCCAAAATCTTGGCTTATAGGTCACAAAATCCTGAAATTTAGCCAACGCAAAATTATTTGACAACGGGTCAAAATGATCAAAAATTATAGGTTATAGCTCACGAAATCTTGATTTTGGCCATTGCGAAATTATTAGATAACGGGTCAAAATGACTAAAAATGGTTAAAAATTATGGATAATATATTATGTAATTATAAATTTTAGCCCTTGCAAAATTATTTACCAACTGGTCCAAATGACTAAATATGGCTGAAAATCATGGGTTATAATTCATGAAATTTAGAAGTTTAGACTCTGCAAAATTATTTACTAACAGTTCGAAATGATTAAAATGTCCAATAATCAACGTTTATAGTCATGAATCACGATCACGAATCTTGGCCTTCGTGATATTATTTGTCAATAATCGACGTTTATAGTCATGAATCACAAATTTTGGCCTTCGTGATATTATTTGTCAATAACTACAAATGACCAAAATTAGCCAAAAATCGGGGGGTCATACTCCACGAAATCGTGAATTTGGGAGGGACAAAGATTTTAGAATACTAATTAAACTAAAACCACCCATAATTAGAATACTCATTTAAATATTTAAGAATCCTAATTAAATTATAATTATTATGTTGACAGGTCATCTAATCCTATATTCACATAAAAATCCTATCTTCACATAAGAACCTGCATCAAATTAAAATTATCTACAATTATAAAATTCTAATCATCAAATATTAAAAAACTGATCCTATTCAAATTATAACTCTATAGTTAAAAATTCTAGTGATAAATCTTAAATTCCTCTTCTTCTTCTTTTTTTCCCCCTTATGTTTTTTTTTTCTTCCATCTTATAGCGATATAAGTTTTAGTTAATTAATTTGTTATTATTATTTGCAGTAATTGCGAAACTATCCAGCTTTCGTTTCCACTGCTAAGCACTGCCATAGACTTTTGCAAAGGCTGAAACCTGCTGGGCTTGAGAAGAAGGTATAGAGATACTTACAGATTATGCTCTTTTCTTCATTATTCTGCACCCAAAGGGGTTGGTTAAATTGTGAGGCTTATACTATGAGATGAAATAGTTTAATTTTTCACTTTTCGAAATTCGTAAAAAACGAGACTTCATATCTTGAACATGCACAATACAAAAAGAAAACCCCAACTGGATCAAGTATCTTCCATATTTTTCTGTATTTTAATCAAATGCCACCAGACAACAGGTTTTTTTATGTCCAAGCTACTGATACTTCTCCCCCAAGTACAGAAATTATTGCATATTCATATTTGAAACCCCTATGCTTCAAATTGAAGTAACAGGCATAAAATGACCTCCCCATCTCCTGACGCTTTTTACAATATCATCTATCAAATCTTTCGAGCCTCCTGCGTCGAACCTCATCCACACTAAGATCTCCAGAACTATTCAGCGTCCTCACCGGTGAGAAAGCAGGACCACCACGTTCTGTACTGCACATCTCACATACATCCAGCAAGCCAGAGTTATCAAAAGTACATACTTCGCATCTCCAAACACTAGATGCATCCCATGCACCCTGGCTTCCTCCTACAGTTCCTCTTCCTGAAATTCTCTGGCGCTGAGGCCAAAACAAGCTCCTTATAAACCTCAATGGCCTCCCTATAATCCCACCAACATTTCTAATCAAAGCAGCAACAGGGTCAGGTCCAGTGTGAGAACCTCTCAACCGAAGATAGACAAGTCCAGCGAGTATTCCACCAAGATGGCCAAGAAAAGATACACCAGGCACGAATAGTTGAATGAGGATTAACTCGGCCCAAGCAGCATGTCGTGATGGGACAATCATTCCGTGCACGTAAGTGTAATCGTCTGCCTGGGCGTTGAGGACTACTTTCATGGCAAAGAGAACGCCAGAGAATCCAACAGAATATTGCCGGTAGTACGGGGTGTCATAATCGAAGAAAAGAAGTAAGCCTTTGGCCATAAGGAGGGTGATGCCTTGAGATAGACCAAGTAATGAAGCAATCATGGTAGCAAACTCCAAACTACCCATGGAAGTTTCAAGCTGAATTCCTTTCCATAGGAGGGACAACATGTTGTAGACCAAGTGGGACTCTCCCATGTGATAGAAAGCGGATAAGAAGAAGCGTTTGAGGTCCCCATGCTGCCGTAGACAAAATGCAAACCCTCAATACATTTAGATATCATCATCATAAGAACATAGAGTGCATATCTTTTTTCATAACATTGCAATGACAAAGAAAGAATATTACTGAAATGTTAAACATAGGCTGATATACGAGAAAGATCTATGAGGAAACTGATTTGTCTTTTAACTAACTAAAGATTCAAGTATATGTAAAAACTGGCTTCAGTCACTATGAAAGATTAATTTAATAGTTTACAAAGCATCTTTCGTATTTCGAGGCGTCTTCAGTCGCTGTACGATGAGATTGAGACCTCATGTACGACTGCTAAGGTGCGATACAGCCATCAAAGTCTAGACTCTAGACACCCATCAACCGGCATTTCTTCTTTAAATCATGCAATATTTCAGGAACGGGTTATGAACTCTTCTGAAATTTTGAAAATAAGCATCACCATATGGTAATATTGTCGCATCTCACTCATCTCTCTTCTCATAGTTTGGTGAAGTTACATTCAATATGCTATGTGAGAGAATTGAGAGCTTGGTTCTAGGGTTTATTGGTGAGATTTTGTAACCCAATTTTGTATTTCTCTTTCTCTATTAGTAAAATCTTTCCCCCTTGCCCCGTGGACGTAGGCAATTGCCGAACCACGTAAATCTCTTGTGTTATTTAGTGATTGTGCTTGTTTATTTTGATTGTGATCTCTCTTGTTTGGCTTGTGTGTGATTCGACCGCTTCCGCCGCGCACAACAAGTGGTATCAGAGCTTCGGGTTCAGCTTGAGGCTTCTTTGAAGGATTCTCTGAAAGGATTTCTATTTGTAGAGTTAGATCGACAACATGGGTGAAACAAGCACATCGGGATCGTCTCTTACGAAGACGATACATAGTTTGAGCATCAATAACATGAAGATCGATGTTCCGAAGTTTGATGGCAAGATCAATTTCGGTTTGTGGAGGTGCCAGGTGATGGATATGTTGAAATCTCAAAATTTGGAAGAGACTCTTGAGTTGCAAGAGAAACATGCTGATATGAAAGATAAAGTTTGGAAGAAGATGAATAGTAGAGCGTGTGGAGTTATTTGGTCATGCTTGACGCCGGATCTTATTTATGATGTGATGAATGAGACATCGACGAAGAAGATGTGGGAAATACTCAATGAAAAGTATCTTACTAAGAGCATTAAGAATCGGCTTCACTTGAAGAAGAAGTTTTACCAGTTCAAGATGAAGATGAGAGTTTCCATCAGGGAGCATGTTAACAACTTCACAAAGCTACTTTCAGACATGGCCAATGTGGATATTATGATTGAGGATGAAGACAAGACGATGCTACTTTTGTGTTCGTTGCCTGAGGATGATTATGATACCTTTGTTCTCACTATGATTAATGGAAGAACGATCGTTAGCTATAAGGAGGTGACCTCAGCGTTGATGAATTATGAGTTAAGGAAGAATGTTGATGAGTCATCTGAGAAGGCATCGGGAGATGCATTAGTAGTTCAAGGCCGTGGTTCAAACCGAAGCAGGAGGTCGCAATCTAGAAGTGCACATCGTGGGATTCGTAGGAATCAGTGTGTTTTTTGTAAAGAGGATGGACATTAGAAAGCTGAATGCCCGAAGTTAGATCGAACCGAGAAGAATAAGGAAAAAACTGTACAAGCTTCAGAGGTGAATGTTGTCAAGACTAGTGACAACAATTCAGATTTGAATTCTTCAGACTATTCATTGTCGGCACTACCGTCAGTTTGTGTTGTCAATTCTATAGAGTGGATGTTGGATTCGGATGCTTCTTACCACGTTTGTCCTAGGAGGGATTGATTATCTAGCTTTCAGAAGTTGGAAAGAGATGATGTTGTGCTCATAGGTAATGGACATGCATGTTCTATTGGTGGTATTGGTACCGTTCGGATTAAAATGAGTGACAGGGTGATTCGGAAGTTGGATGAAGTGAAGTTCGTTTCACAATTGAAGATGAACATCATTTCACTTGAAGCTTTGGATGCAGCAGGCTATAGGGTGACCTTAGTAGATACACGTTTGAAGGTCACATTGGGGTCCATGATTGTGATGAAGGACGTCAGAAGGAGCAATTTGTATTATTTGCTCGAAAGCACGACGATTGATAAGGAGCTGACTTCATTAGATACAGCTAGACAGTGACGTTGTTTGATGCTGGGTTATTTGATTGGTAATACCGTACATAGGTTGTTGAGGAGTGTTTTGATCTGTAGTTTGAAGTCCTGTAAATCCATTGGTATGAGCAGGATACGGGTGTATCTTCTCTTCAAAACTTAGCGATCCTCATGAAAGCTTAAAGATAGATGATTCTCATGATAGCTTGAGAATAGAGATGTAAAACAGCACAGTGGAACGCAGGTTGAAGCGTGGAACGAGACGACAAATCGAAGAATCGAAACACCCACTTTTTAGCCCGTGAGTCGACTTATAACAGTCATGAGTTGACTCATCAGGTTGAGTCGACTCATGCCTGTCATAAGTCGACTCATGAAACTCAAACAGTCATGAGTTGACTCATCAGGTTGAGTCGACTCATGCCTGTCATAAGTCGACTCATGAAACTCAGCCGTTTGTCACCAATCTCTGACGAGTCGACTCATCTCAGTCATGAGTCGACTCATTGTTGGTTTTGTGTTTTGTCCAGTTTCGGATGAGTCGACTCATCTCAGTCGTGAGTCGACTCATCGATGGTTTCCTGGTTTGTTTGGGTTTCTGTTTACATGTTTTCCTGTGGGGTTTAGGCTTGGTTATTTACCACTTTGTCATCCACGTTATTACACCTATATAAGGGATTGTTTAGGATTTCTAATCAATCAGATGTAATCAAAGTAAGATTCTAATTAAGAGAGATTAGGACTTAGAGAGAATTGAGAGCTTGTTCTCGATTCTAGTGAGATTATGAGAGAGAGAGATTGTAATCTTTTCATACTCATAATCTAGAAAGTGTATTTTCCTTCGTCACATACTGAATTGTTCTTGTGTTTCTGTCATCCTCTTCTCAACCCACTTTTGATAATTCTGCGATCAAAGGTGCTCGCACGGCGACTCATATCAAGTTGGTATCAGAGCGATCAGATCCTGTGAAGGGGGCATCCTGTGTATAGTCCTGACTCGATCGCAATACAAAAAGTTAGGCGAGATCCTTATTTCATTGGAAGGAGTCCAGGTTTTAAAGAAGAAAATTACTGAAGGAGACAATTCAGCGAGGATTGATACATTGGAGAAGCAGATCGAGACGATAGGGTCTACTCTGACACAACTCGTCAGTCTTATCCATGAAAGTGATAAACAAGGTGAATCTTCTTCAAAGTCCAAGAAAAAATTGTGGAGTCCGATGTGGAGAGAGTGGATTCAGATCCCGACGAAGAGGAGACCGTTAAGGCTGCGTTGCATCAAGAGGTAAGAATTCTTACCAGAACCTGAAGATTGACTTCAAGGTGAAGATTCCTGTTTATGATGGGAGTGTCAATGTGGAGAAAATCGATGATTGGATCGAACGTATGGAGATGTATTTCACTCTCTACGGATATTCGTCCAAGGAAAATATTGTGTTCGCGACTTTGAAGCTTTCAGGATACGCGTTGACGTGATGGAAATCCTACTGCAAGCAGGAGAAAAAGACGGTGTCGTGGAACAAGTTCAAGGAGTTACTGAAGAAGCAGTTCTACACGGTGGGATTCCTTAAAGAACGTTAGTACAAGTGGTACGGTTTGCGCCAAAAAGTCAATCAAACCGTTCAAGAATACACCACGGAGTTTCAGCAACAGGCGATGGTCCTCAACATTACGACAGAGGAATATTCTGTATTTATGAAGTATATGACGAGATTAAGCGATTATATCCGGAAGGAGATGAAGTTATTCACGGTCGAGACTATTGTAGAGCGAGCGTGAAGACTATTGCCATTGAGGGCAAGCAGAAGAAGGGCAGCGAGACTAAGGAAGACTCCAAACAGACGGGAGGCGAGTCTAATGGTTCCAAACATAAGAAGGAGAAGAAGGGTGATCCAGAAAAAGTAGAACTGATTTGTAGTCACTGCGAGAAGACATGACATGTTGCTGATCGGTGCTGGGAGAAGTATCATCATCTCAAGCCAAGAGGATTGAAGAAGGAGGAGAAAAAGACATGTGATAGCTCAAGGTCTGAAAAATGTTCTGGGGATGACACAGCCCAACAACAACCTCAACCTTATGGCGGGAAGACAGGCCACGAAGGAGGACGACGACCCGAAAGAACAACTCTTTGTGCTTAAGTTGCAAGTAAAGATCAGCTTGGTTGATGTCATAGTTGATCCGGACAGCGAGAAGAATTTGATATCTGAGGCCTTGGTTCAGAAACTAGGTCTGAAGACGGTCAAGCATCCGAAGCCCTATCCATTGGGGTGGATTTAGAAGGAGAAGAGACTGGGTGCAAGGTTTTAAATGTCGGTTATCGGAGATTTATCGGACTGTCAAAATTCTTATCGGATAGCGGAAATCGGGGATATATCGGGGATAAGTAGTATTTATCGGAGTAATATACTAGCAAATAATAAACAAACATAAGCTTGAAAAATAATATAATGTTAGTCAAAATGAAATAATAAACTAGCAAATAATAAGATAACATCAAGAATGAAGAACCATCTACGCATCTACATAATTATTGTTTAATCATGAGATTCATAAACTAACTTACTAAGTTGATATTTAGTAGTTATGAGCCATTATCAATATCCATAAACAAACATAAGCTAATCACCAATCAACCAAGTTCCAAAAGCAACAAATAGTTCATAATTTGTAAACATTTAAAGTGCAAATCCAAAAGAAAGTAAAAGCTCTCAAATCCTACTTATCGGCCGATAAAGCCGATATTTAGAGCCTACTTATCGGCCGATAAGTACCTTTATCGTCGATAAACCTCAAAAAACAATAACCGATTAAAAATCCTACTTATCCTAGCGGAAAGCTCCCAAATCCGATAACTCGGCGATAATATCGGATTATCGGCCGATATTTAAAACCATGACTGGGTGTAGTTGATCAATACACTATCAGATTTGCGCTCCATTAGTCGTATATTGACGAGATCACGTGCGACGTAGTTCCATTGGATGTTTGTCAGATTATATTGGGCAATCCGTACTTATGGGATAGATATGCAGTCTACGAGAGGCGGGTTCAGAAATATACATTCACCAAAGGTGGTGAAAAGTTCATATTTCGTTCGGCATCTCTTCCGAGGGGGACAAGTTTGGGGACGGCGACGCGAGCGAATAGGCTAGTGAATGAAAACAAAAAGTTTGTCTCGTTATGCATTAGACTTTCAGAAAAGCCATCGAAAGAGGATTGCATGTTGGAACGGAAGATGACTACGACAAGGCAAGGAGCGAAGGAGTCGTTTCCAGTTGTACGTCGCTATCAAGGTCCTAGCAAGGCCAGGTGGTGCAGAAAAGATAGAGGAGTCGGGAGTTTCCTCAGCTGAAGTTCTAACTTCAACGAGACTTCAAGTTCCTAAAGGGGGGGCCCATGATACGGGTGTATCTTCTCTTCGGAACTTAGCGATCCTCATGAGAACTTGAGGATAGATGATTCTCATGGTAGCTTGGGAATAGAGGTGTAAAACAGCATAGTGGAACGCGGGTTGAAGCGTGAAACGAGACGACGAATCGAAGAATCGAAACACCCAGTTTTCAACCCGTGAGTCGATTCATAACAGACATGAGTCGACTCATCAGGTTGAGTCGACTCATGCCTGTCATAGGTCGACTCATGAAACTCGGCTGTTTGTCACCAATCTCTGACGATTCGACTCATCTCAGTCATGAATCGACTCATTGCGGTTTTTTGTTTTGTCCAGTTTCAGACGAGTCGACTCATCTCAGTCGTGAGTCAACTCATCGATGGTTTCCTGGTTTGTTTGGGTTTCTGTTTACACGTTTTCCTATGGGGTTTAGGCTTGGTTATTTCTAATCAATCAGATGTAATTAAAGTAAGATTCTAATTAAGAGAGATTAGGACTTAGAGAGAATTGAGAGCTTGTTCTCGATTCTAGCGAGATTATGAGAGAGATTGTAATCTTTTCATACTCATAATCTAGAGTGTATTTTCCTTCGCCACATACTGAATTGTTCTTGTGTTTCTGTCATCCTCTTCTCAACCCACCTTTAATAATTCCGCGATCAAAGGTGTTCGCACGGCGATTCGTATCAGAGCAAGAAGACCGGGGTAAAGTTTAACACTTCTATTCATCATTTGATGGGTCTTCTGAGAGGTGTTCATTCAGGTATTTAGGGGGCCTTCCAAGGAAGCATCATTGGGAGGTAATAGGTATGTAGTTTCCGTAATTGAGGATTGTTCTAAACATTAGTGGGTTGTAACCATGTCCCGTTGGTGTGAAGTCCTAAAAGTCCACAACAATTGGAAGAAGTGTGTTGGCAAAAAGATAACCCGACGTTCTGTTTATGGTAGGGATTCTTTCTTGCGTTTGTGCCGAGCTTAAGGCAATTGGAGACACTTTATTGGTGTGAAAACTTTGAGGTGACGTGATGAGATGAGAAATTTGGGGAGATGTTCCTTTCTGAAGGAGGATCGACGTTTGATGTCGAGCATTGGCATTGGTGTGCGGGCTACGACATGTTTGAGCCATCTTATGCATAGGTTACCGACTGCTGCATGTAGAGATTTTGGATCTGATGGAGCTACTTCAGATTTTGATTAGCGTCGGATATTTAGTTACCCAGCACTTGGTCACATCGAGGATGTGAATTTGATCCGATTGCGCGTTTAGGATTCAGAGGCTCGTTTGGTTATCATTTGGGAGCTTCTGATTTCGTTCTGAACAGGTATATCATATTTGACTCTTGGCAGGTGGAGAGTGGTGATCAGATCTTTAGGATATTGTAGCGGGTGGAGAGTGATGCTACTCCACGTTGGGTGGAGACTCCAGATCATATTACATCATTTGGGATTCCAACTGATGTGACACAGATTGAGAATCGTGTTGATTTGGATACAGATGATAGGTTGATCGATTCGAGTGCAGCTGATAGCTGGAGTCTGGATATGACCATTGGTTCATCTCAGTGGCGACGTTTGGATTGTTTCACTTTGGAGCCATTGGAGGTGCTATCAGCCGTAAACTTGATTGTGATGTTAGAGAAGGGTTATGAACTCTTCTAGTGGATTGAGGTCTTTGGAGACCATTTGGTGAACTACGTGAGACTTGATTCCTTAGGCAAGAGAATACGTAGGCAATCTTTATAATGCAGTCATTTTGGATTCCGTTTTGGATTAGTTGTTTTGATGGGGGAAGATTGTTTGAACTCTCATTTGGATTCTCGACTTGTTATGGATTGAGTCTGTTGCAGTGAATTGTTTCACGGCGTCCTGAACGCAACAAGTGGGATGTTTGTGGATGCTTTAGTGTCGGCTCAGTTTGGGAGAAACTTCGCCGAGGTGAATTATTGGAAGAATTCAGAAATCCAGTTTTCAGATTGTGAGTCGACTCATACATGCACATGAGTCGACTCATCAGGTTGAGTCGACTCACGAAACCCAACCGTTTTGTCACAAGTTTCTGACGAGTCGACTCATCTCGGTGATGAGTCGACTCATCGATGGTTTCTGTTTTGTATGAAGTTTTTGACGAGTCAACTCACCTCAGTCATGAGTCGACTCATGTCGGGTTTTCAACCTGCTTTTGGTTTTCCTGTTTGGTTTGGGATTGATGTTTGATATAAATATCAACACGAGTTTAGGGTTTTAAGAACCAACTAAGAGGGTCGCTTTGAGCAGCTATTCACAGGGAATAGAGCATCCTTTGTAGGAGAGATTGTGAGAGAATTGAGAGCTTGGTTCTAGGGTTTATTGGTGAGATTTCGTAACCCTATTTTGTATTTCTCTTTCTCTATTAGTAAAATCTTTCCCCTTGCCCCGTAGACGTAGGCAATTGCCGAACCACGTAAATCTCTTGTGTTATTTGGTGATTGTGCTTGTTTATTTTGGTTGTAATCTCTCTTGTTTGGCTTGTGTGTGATTCGACCGCTTCCGCCTTGCACAATATTATGTTCTCCAGCGACAAATTCTACTAAATTTTATATACCTTAGGTTTATAAAATTCACCTTCCTAGGTTTTATTTAGATCGAAAAGCTTCCATCAAATTGAATCGAACGTTCAATCTTGATACGGTCTAGATATAAAGTTATCGTTGAATCCTACTCTCTTTTTTATTTTATTTGAAGGGGGGGGGGGGGTGGGGGTGGGGGTGGGGAATACTTCATTCTTTTTCTTATAATTTACACAACTCTTGGTATGATAAAATTTTGGCGCTTCTCCTCGACGCTTCTCATCAATCTCATTTCTTTTCAACAACCCTCACACTTTTTAACAGTATTCTCAGAAAACCACCAAAAAAAGTTTCCACATTTTTCTTCAGAAAACCAATCTGTTCAACAATATTTTCGCGCCGGGGGAGTGGGGGGGGGGGGGGGGGGCGGCAAAAAAAAACAAGAACTTTTAATGAAGCTTCCAAGATAGCGCCCAGTCACACCGTTAGGGGGTATCTTGAAAAAAAAATGCAAATTGGCATAAGCCTCCACAAATTTTGATGAATAACGCCCTAGGTGTTCAAATTGAGCCATCCAAATTCACTAATAACAAAATGTGGGGACTCAAATTGGGGGGGAATTGAGGGGAAGGAGTTGGACCTTTACGATGAGGTGAGGGTTGAACCAGACGTCGTCGATGCGAGGGAGGAGCTCGTCGAGGACGCCAGGGCGGAGGTAGATGAGGGCGTTGGTGAAGAATGAGGCGGCGTGACCGGATGCTGCGGCTCTGAGGCTGATGTATGCTTCGTTAATTGACTACTTGGAATGTCTCAGCAGGGTGTAAGCATATTACGCCTCGTTCACCTCGATTCTATGCTCTGCTACTCTGATATGTACCTGCTCATCTCTCTCTCTCTCTCTCTCTTCAATTTGTTCTTTTGAGAAATTGCTTGCCTTCTCCTCTGATCTCTAGCTTGGATGCCAAGAAAATGATGCAGGTTTCATCTGGAAGAATCCAGAAGTCCCGGGCCGGATTTTCGGCCGGCATGACTTCTACCCCGGCCCGTCAAACGAGTTTAAATGGGCCGGGTATCTGGCGTGTTCGGGTAAATATCAGAAAACCCTCCAACGAGGCGTGGAATACCGCCCTTTAACTTTCAAAATATCACGAAACTCCCTTTTAAGGATAAGGGTTATCGTAAAAACCCGCTCAAAGGTTTTTTGGGGGTGCACGGAGTGTTTTCATAACCCCTAAACATAACGGGGTTTTTCTGATATTTTGAAAGTTAAGGAGGATTTTCTCATAATCTTCCAGAGTTAAGGGGGTTTTATGATATTTAGTCATAATTTTATTTACAGAACTACATAAACAACTCATAAAAATTATATGAATTGTTGTGAAATCTTTCTTTTCGTTAAAACTTTTAATAAAAAAATTAATATGCTATAGAAAACTATGTGTCACCTTATGATAGTATCTAAAAGGTAACTTTCATTTTTGTTGATGACTTTATCTGAGAGTTCATGATAGTCTTGTGAAACATACATAAGAGTTGTGATATTTAATTTACGGATATTTTTTATATTTCCTCCAATAAACATAGCACATGTATTTCATCCATTCAGAACCTTTTACTTCATGATTGTTCTGTGAAATTTATCCATTTTATTCCTTTTCTATAATTTTGCACATGTCATAATTATCAGTTTGCTATCAAATTCAGTCTGCAGCAAGGTTTTAAATATCGGATGTCGGGTTCATGTCGGATGGCTGAAATTCATGTCGGATAGCGAAAATCGGGGATATATCGGGAGACATTGACTAAATATCGGATTGCCATATCGGGTAGGCGCATATGTATAATATCATGTCCTAAATGTAATCTAAGCATTCATAAATTCAATATAAGCATACTTTATAAATTCTATAGACTAAACATATAAAAAAGTAAATAATATATGGATTTGCGTTCATAAATTCTTTCTATCGGGTTCATAAAAAATTCTTAAACATGAGAACGGGTCAAACGAGTTTGGGTATTTATCACTAAACCCAAACCCGTAACAAAAAACAGACCTTTAAAAAAAGTATCATATCAGCCGATTTTTCAAAGCTTAAAAATAGGCCGATATGCCCGATATGACCCTAATATTTCCAATTTAGCCCTGAAAACCGACATACGAGTTGAAAACGTCCATGGCGTGTCGGTCAAGCCCTCAAACCGATATGTCGGCCGACATGTCGTACATGTCGGCCGACATTTAAAACCTTACTCTGCAGCCATGAACACCGAACCAAAAAGGGCGCTCGGTAAATACAGCATACACGAAGATATCCGAGACTAGTCACAGTTTAATATTCTACTATACTAATTTCTTCAAATTTGATACAATCACACAAGTATTTCAATAGAAGAACGTATTAACTACGATAGAGGCTGTCTAAGAAATTCAATGCTCAAATTAACAGTCTACATTTCCGTCCAAAGTTTGAAGCGATTCCTTGAGCAATTTCTGTGCCTCTTCTCTCCTCCTGCGTAGAAATATAGGAAACAATTAATCACCAAGAGAGTACATTAACTAAAAGCGAGATAAAATTAAGCTTCTTCTTCATCCTCTTTCCAATTAGAAAAATGTATTTGCTTGACAGACGTGTGTAATACACTCAAATGTTTATATCATCAAGGTGAATGAATAAATTCGTATGTAATAACCCCTCAAATTAGAACTTTGCATGCAATAGAAAGGGAGCCCCTGACAACACCATCACCTAAGCCTTTATTCCAAACTTTTGGGATCAGTCACCTCCACAAACATGTAAGCACACACAGTACTATCCCCAACCAGTCTATGTTGGTTACCTTTTTTGAATTCTGACCAGTGACCGACCACCCTATAACGAGCAGGTGGTCCGAAACGCCTTTGTTTTGAGCATCTCCCTAAACAAATTAAAAGGCAGGATAAAGTTCCAGAAATCAACAAATATGCTTTCAGTCAACAGATTGGGCCCAGAAGGAATTTGAGTAGTATCCATGTATCCACTTTCAGTTAATTGGCCAAAATTGCAACATTCATAAGCTGAATCACAAAGAGTTGTGATTGACAACTCTTGAAATATGCAGGCTACATACGGTCATTGCAGCAGGCTGTTGCATATGTATTCGTGTTGTAAGCCCGGGCATATCTACTGAAAATTATAATAGTTCAGGAATCAGAACCAGTTCGTTCGTTCTTTCTTTCTTTCTTTTTTTCACATTTAGCTATTCTAGTCTGATTTCTGAATAAATTCCTTCTCAAGCTCACTATAATAATAATCTTAAGTAACAAAAATGACCACTCCTAGGCTCCTAGCTCTCCTTTTGTTTTTTTGGTAGAATTACAATATATATTACTCCATTTTCACATAAATAGTTCTCTTTTTTTTATTGTAGATCTTCTCTCTACTATCCACTGGAAATTACCCCTTTTCCAACACTAACCAATTCACATCACATTGTCTGGATGAAATATAACAATTGATCTCTTTGGAAGTAGTTGCTAAGGTCTTTCCAAGAAAAAGATATTAGAAGGTTTAGATGCATACTAAGGCCTGCAACTTAATGCCACACCAAAAGGAAGTATTTCCTGATTGATGAAGTCAACAGATTACTCATGGACACTAAACAAGAAACAGGAGGGTGAGGAAATATGGGGGAAATGAGTGTGGCACCTATTTATTGAGACTACAGAAGTTTGGTTATCAGAGAATATACAGTCATGATAATGTTGCTGCAGAAAACAACCCCCAAAAAACAGGAGGCAAGTAAGGTATAAGCCTGTTTCATAGTTAGTCATTATATAGATATACATATAGTACAATCAAACTAGGTTTATGCTTTCACAGATGCTCATGAGTTGTTCAAGGTTTCAATATTGCTTATATGTAGAAGAACACAAAAGCATAAGTAATTAACTCAATACATGCGGCGGGACTAGCCCACCAATCTTGAAAGATCCCTCCTCTCTCAAGCTATCTGCTTTAGGATTCTATTTCATGAAAAGCCTACATATATGTATATATATAAATATACACACACACCTAGATTTAGAAACCCAAGATACACACACACCTAGATCTCTCTCTCTCTCTCTATATATATAGTATATATATATATATATATATATATAGAGAGAGAGAGAGAGAGAGAAGTGCTGCTACGCGGGACCCAAAATATAGGACCAAGGGAGGGGACATGATGAGGTGTCCCCTCCCTATTGTATAATGATTGCCATGAGTTGGCATGGCCAACTCATTATGCAATAGAGAGGGGACACCTTCACATGTCCCTCCCTTAGTCCCATATTTTGGGTCCTTAAATCATTTCTTCACTATATATATCATATATATATATATATATATAAAAAATATATATATATATATTGAGAGTGAGAGAGAGAAAAACTTATGTCAACTTAAGTGGACGTCCACTAAATTTCTTAGTCATTGATGATCACTTGATTGAGCTACATTGTCGATGATCCGCTCCGTTGAACTTGATCTACATATTCTAAAACTCTAACACATCAAATTTAGGGTAAACCCGTCGTGGTTTGACCCTTCATCCACTCGTATCAATTTTAACGGGTTCGAATGAATAGAACTTTTTACATGGCTCCACGGAGGGTCAAACGA
>NC_033798.1:5479096-5490854 GCF_001876935.1 Asparagus officinalis | reverse complement strand
TATATATATATATATATTATAATAATAATAATAATAATAAACCATTAGATGGTAAATGGGGTCCTAAATCACGTAGATAAACTGGTGTATGCTTAACTGTCTGTTTTTTTAATAATGATTCCCAGTAAGTTTCTAAGGATTTAAACTTGCAATAATGAACTACGTCACCTTCTAAGTAACATCATCACTCATCTTATATAAAGATACCTTTTAGAGCAAGTACTACTTTACGTTGTAGCTGCCAAGCAGTTTTAATTCGTTCTCCATTGTCAATGAATTCAGTAAATCATCTACTGCTACTGAAAATAACTGTCAGACAAGTTAGAAAATACACCGTTTTATGTCTTCCACTGC
Source organism: Asparagus officinalis (assembly GCF_001876935.1). Lineage (NCBI taxonomy): Eukaryota > Viridiplantae > Streptophyta > Magnoliopsida > Asparagales > Asparagaceae > Asparagus > Asparagus officinalis. The sequence continues at coordinate 5,490,500 of NC_033798.1, read as the reverse complement.
TTCCTTGCGGCGTTGAATCTGGCTTTCAAGTATGTGAATGAGTGTCGCTCTAGCCTTCAAGAAAATGTAGAACCAATATTGTCAATAGAAGTCTTTATAATTTCGATTATCTGAAAGTTAAAAGTTATATGTCTATTACCTGGTGAGGTCGCAACGAATTGAGGAGATGGTGCAAGTTCTTGAAAATAAGAGAAATCTCTTCAACTCTTCGTGCATATTGTGATGGTCTCTCTACTAGAACATCAGCAAGCTCCAAGATATGCAGCTGGAGCTCTCTATTAAGTGCCCTCAGCTCTTTCTTAAAATCTGCATAAAAAACATCAATATCAAAAATGCTCTCAAGTGCAAACCAATTATATTCCAAAGTAAATTCCCTGATTTATGGTACATCAATAATAAGCATTCACAAAAACTACATAAACTATATGCTAAGAATAATGCCCAAATCTTCAGTAGAGCAGTCACATACACACAAAATTCATAAAGATTTCAACTTTCTGAATCCTAGGGCATTCTTTTTCCTAGCTCAAATTACAAAATTTACTAGAAATATGTAAACTATGCCCAACTACCAGAAATAATGCCCAAACCTTCACTATAGCAGTGACATACAAAATTCATAAAGATTTCAACTTCATTAATCCTATCACATCTCTTTTCCCATCACATCTCAAATTTAGTACAATTTCAAGAAAGAAGAACAATTTAGGGGAGTAGGGTTACCAATAGTAGGGCCTTTTGGGTACAATTGGCGAACTCCCTGATCCTCCAAGCTCGGAAGCACTACATCCGTCTGCAAACAAACAAAATTTGGTAAAAAAAAGGAGAGAAATTGAAAATTTTGAAAACCCTAAAAGCGAAATTTGGGAAAATTTCGTATAACCAATAGATTACAGTGTAAGTGGCGCCAAAGAGAGGGTAAGCGCCGTCGACTGGGGGCGGAGGATCGGGGGCAGAGCTCGGATCTTGAAGATAGTCCTTGTAAAGGCGGTAATAAGGCGGCGGTGGCGGGTACGATGATGACGTCGTCGCCGTCGCCATTTTCTTCGTCGATGTCTGCAGTACAAAATTTTGAAGGGCAAAGAGGGGGCTAAAGTTAATTAATGAAGATTTTGGGCCTGGACGGGTGCACCTCAAATTAGGTGTGCATTCGGTGGGGATACAGTTCGGATATGACAATTATCATATTTATATCTGCTTTTTGAACACCTCAGAGTCTGAGGTTGCATTCGGTTCAGATAAGGTTCGGATATGACACTTATCGTATTCACATCTGTTTTTTGAAAACGGATACGGACACAGTTCGTATATTTATCGGTAAGAAAAAAAGCATTATCATATACACACTAAATGGAAGCGGATACAGTCCGGATATTAGAGAATCAGGTACGGATATTAATCGAATATTTGGGAAATCATATCATATCATACTTTCTTTAAAAGTACGAGTTCGAGAAAATCTTTCCGTAGTCAATATTACCCTTGATTATTTTAAATATTTCATTTAAATTTTAATCTATTATAATCATAATGATATCACATCCTAATCCTATGTGAACTATTTACATGTCAATAATTTAAAGATTAATATGGTATATATGAAGTATAGAAAAAAAACCAAAAAGTTTTAAAAATTACACAAAACACCCTTAAAAGTTTAAAATCATACAAAACATCTAGACGTTTCAATACTTAAAACAACAAACATGAAACCCTCAATATTTTAAAAACTATAAAAACACCATCAAAAGTTCAAATAATGAAAAAGCATTCTAAAATTTTGAAATTTTAAAACTTGCGAACAACAAAGATGAATTCAAGTAATTACCATCAAGCACTAAAAAATTAAAATATGTAAAAAAATAACCTCAAAGTTATAAAAATTACAAAAAATCCTTCGAAAACTAAAAACATAGAAAATCCTAAAATTTAAACTTATAACCAATACATATTAAATCTCAAAATTATCAACAGACCGCTAAAAATTAAATTTTGCAACAAACAATCCAAAGTTTCAATAATTGCAAAAATAACCTCAAAATTCAGAGTTGCAAGAAATATTTTGACATTTGAAAACTTACCATCAGCACATGAAATATGAAAACTACAATCACCCAAATTAAAATTAATTTTTTTTAAATACTCTTAAAGTATCAAAATTTGTAAAACACACCCTTGAAGATTCAAAATCACGAAAGAACAACTAAAATTTCAAAACTTAGCCAAAAAAGAAGTTGTTTTGATATTCTTGCATTGAGATATGTAAATTTAAATTTTAATTTAAGGTTTTACTATCCTTTTTCCACTAAACAGCTGCTTATATACGCTTACTTCGGCATCTAAAAGTAATCTAATTTTATCGAAAAAGATAAAGGTGGAGAAAGATTGATAATGTCTCTTAAAAAAAACAGAAGGAACGAAAGGTACTATTTTCTGAATATTTTATAGAATAAGTTTTGTGAGTAGATTAGGAACCTTTACATTGGATTTTAATAAACTTTTTTTAATACTTTTATGTGCTTATGTGGATGCTTTCATTATATAAAAGTGTACTAGAGTTAGCATTAATTATTTGTTTATGATTTATTTTTAAAGTCTATCAAGGATTAGGAACAAACTCCATATTACCTTTTGTGTCATTTTAGCCCACTTTTAACCAATCATCTTGTCTGATTAGGTTTAATTATTTATTTTCCTTTTAGAACGCTATTTTTTAAAGTGTTTTTCACTTTTGCAATGTTATACTTTCTCAAGCCAAACTTGGTTTCATGTCGGTCTCAATGACATAATAATTTAAATTGATTTCGGATTACATTTATTCTCTGTTAATTCAATTGTCAATATGAAAATTAAAATTGGGTGTGGTTCATTTAAACAAACATTGAAGCAAATTAAATAATCATAATGCTAAAGTTTAGAGATATAAGTAAGCAAAAACCATCAAAGTGGAACTGAGGAACAAGTTTTTAGTAAGGATGTAAACCACATATACTTAATCATGGCATTTAACCACGTGCATTGCACGTGCATAAAACCTAGTGGATATCAATAATATATGACAAAAGATATATATGATTTTAATAATTCACAAATAGAATATAACTAAAAATTAATATACTTGCAAGCAAAAAAAATCCAGAACATTGCTACATAGATTCAAATAGATATTAGCAGGAAAGTTGGATAAAAAATAAAAAATATTGAACACTATAACTAAAATGTGATAACCAACAATTACTATAGTTATCATATAACACTCTAGATTGTATACATAAATGGTTAGTTAGGTAACCAAACTGGGTAAAGTCCAAAGAGCCCATTAGGATTGTAATGAGGAAAAGAAATCAACAACATGACACAAAAAGCAAAGAAAAGAAGAAAATATAATGATATGATGGCCGACTCAATGGGGGGTTTGGCAGTGGGTTCTTCGTTAGAAGCTTGAACTAATGGATTAGACGACATGATTCTAATACCTATTCAATTAAATTTATAAACTTAACCAAACAAAAAATATAATGATACAAATTACAATCATGAAAAAAAACAGGCAACTGAAAACAACTAGGGCTAATAAATTAGGGATTTTTGTTAAACAAATTAGGGCTTTTGACTTTAGTTAACAAAGGGCTAGAAATTAGGGTTTTTATCAAACAAAAAAATTAGAGTATCAAAAAATTAGGGTTTTGAGTTCACCTTAGCGATATACAAAATTGAGGAGAAGAATTTTTGTGAGGATCGAGACCCTCGGTTGATCCTCAAGCTGCTATTTATGGCCATGGTTACAACTGCCAGGTCTTGAGAACAGGAAATAAGAGAAGAATTAAGACAGTAAAGGGAGAGGAGTTGAAAGAGAGTAGAAAGAGAGAAGAATAGAACTCAGAATTTAGGAGAAGAAGAGAACCCAATTTCATTCATAATCATTTCAATGTACATTCTCTCCTTTATATCTTCGCTCAAAAACACAGAAACAGGAAACGTGCACAAAACGTGCACGAGCTTATTTAACAGACACACAGTATTAACTATTTGTAACCAATCGTTAGTTGTTTAACACAAAAAACGTGCACAAAACGTACATTCTCTCCTTTATATCTTCGCTCAAAAACACAGAAACAGGAAACGTGCACAAAACGTGCACGAGCTTATTTAACAGACACACAGTATTAACTGTTTGTAACCAACTGTTAGCTGTTTGTAACCAACTTAACAGACTCCTAAGCATTTATTGCATAACAGTCCTCCATGTCTTTTTCATGTCCAGTCCATCCTCTTCCAGCTGCAGCTCACCCATCACCTAGCAATTCCGTTCCTGGCAATTCCCTTCCCCTTAATTTTGACCTTGCCTCAAGGTCAAATGTAGGAAATCTTTTAATGAGATCCCAATAAGGTTCCCAAGTAGAATCTAAAGTAGACCTTTGCTTCCATTTAACTAGAACCTGAGACACCAATCTTTTCCCATGGGCTATCTGCCTCTTGTCTAAGATCTGCTCTGGTTCATCAACTAGTTATGTAACATAGCTAGGAGGATTATTTTGCAGTACAACACTAGAACCTAACTTCTTCTTCAGTTGGGATACATAAAAAACAGGATGAATCTGTGCATGGTTAGGAAGAGCCAATCTATAAGCAACTTCACCAATTTTTTCCAAAATCTGGTATGTACCATAATATTTAGGAGAAAGCTTATGTGTTTTGTAAGATGAAACACTCAATTGCCTGTAAGCCTGAAGCTTAAGATATACCCAATCTCCCACATCAAAACTCCTATAGCTTCTATGCTTGTCAGCAAACCTCTTTGATTGTTCAGCAGCCTTTGTCAAACTGTCCTTGAGGAGTTGTAGAGATATATCCCTGGAAAGAAGAGCTGTATCTATAGATTCCACCTTACAACTTCTGGGGACATAGGAGAGCAAGGATGGAGGAGGTCGACCATACACTGTCTCAAATGGTGTAGTATTAGTAGATACCTTCCATGTAGTGTTATACCAAAACTCAGCAAGTGGCAACCATTTGCACCACTCCTTTGGTTTGTGGCAACAAAAACACCTCAAATAGCATTCCAGATTTTTATTGGTTATTTCACTTTGGCCATCAGTTTGAGGGTGATATGCAGAACTAAATTTAAGCTGGCTCCCCTGCAATCTAAAAAGTTCCCTTCAAAACAAACTGGTAAATAGGGGATCTCTATCACTGACTATGGATTTAGGCATTCCATGGAGTTTAAAGACCCCCTCAAAGAATACCTGAGCCACAGACTGTGCAGTGTAAGGATGTGTTAAGGAAAAGAAATGAACATACTTTGATAATCTGTCCACCACCACCAATATCACTGATTGTGTACCACATTTTGGCAGTTTTGTGATGAAATCCATTGACAAATCCTCCCAAATTTTCTCTGGAATGGGTAGTGGTTGTAATAGTCCTGGGGATGCAACATTCTCTCCCTTGGCTCTTTGACATGTATCACAAGCTTGGGCATGTAACTGCACATCTCTTTTCATCCCCTTCCAATAAAAAAACTCTTCTCAACCTATGCAAAGTCCTGTGAATTCCAGAATGCCCTGCAGTAGGACTGTCATGATGTTCTTTCAATAAAGAGATCTTCAATCTTTTAGCATTAGGGCTGATTAAAATTTTGCCTTTATAGTAGTGAATACCCTCCTTCCTGGTATAATCCTCAGTGTTCAATTGTCCTTGCTGTAATTTCTCATCCAATTCCCTGAAAAATCATCCTCAGAACACATATCTCTAATACCCTTCAACCAATATCTACTGACAGTGGATATGGCTAAAATTTCTGCACTGTCTTCATAAATTCTGGATAACCCATCTGCAGCTTTGTTCAATCTTCCTGGTTTGTACTCTATAGTGTAGTCATAGCCATGTAGTTTTGCAAGCCACTTGTTTTGGATTCCTGTATGAATCCTTTGCTCTAAAATATATTTAAGACTTTGGTGATCAGTCCTAATCACAAAGCTTCTTCCAAGCAAATATTGTTACCACCTTTTAGTAGAAATGATTATAGCCAGCAACTCTTTCTCATAAGTTGATATTGTAGCATTTTTCCCTTTCAGTGCAAAACTAAAATAGGCTATAGGCTTCTCTCTTTGCATCAACACAGCCCCAACCCCAGTTCCAGATGCATCACACTCTATTACAAATGCTATATTGAAATCAGGCATAGCTAGTACTGGAGAATTGGTTAATGCTCCCTTCAAAGATTTAAAAGCAAATTCAGCATTTGTATTCCAAACAAAATTACCCTTCTTTAACAGTTGTGTTAGGGGCTGAGCTATTGTTCCAAATCCCTTGATAAACTTCCTGTAGTACCCTGCCAGACCTAGGAACCCTCTCAGCCCTTTGAGTGATTGAGGCAGTGGCCATTCAATGATAGCTTGAATTTTTTTAGGGTCTACACCAACACCTTCTTGTGAAATAATATGGCTCAAGTATTCTACTTGCCTTTGTCCAAAACTACATTTAGACATCTTGGCAACCAATTGATGGTTCTTCATGATTTGAAAAATCTGTTTCAAATGTAATAAATGATCCTGCCACTCCTTGCTATACACCAGGATTCATCAAAGAAAACCACCACAGATTTTCTGAGCAAATTCTTGAAAATAGTGTTCATAAGAGCCTAAAATGTTGAAGGGGCATTGGTGAGACCAAAGGGCATAACCAAGAACTCATAATGCCCACTATGAGTTCTAAAAGCAGTTTTTTGAATATCTGATTCATACATCCTAATTTGGTGATATCCAGACTTTAAATCCAGTTTGGTAAAAAACTGAGTTCCATGTAGCTCATCAAGTAACTCATCAATGACTGGAATAGGAAACTTGTCCTTAATAGTAGCTTTGTTCAAGGACCTATAGTCTATACAGATCCTCCAACTGCCATCTGATTTTTTTACCATGACTACAGGTGAAGAAAAAGGGCTATTACTAGGCCTAATAACTCCTTTTTGTAACAACTCTTCAATTTGTTTTTCAATTTCTTCCTTCAGGAAATGTGCATGCTTGTAGGGCCTGATACAAACTGGTTTAGTTCTAGTTTCAAGTGGAATCATGTGGTCTATTTCTCTAGCAGGAGGAAGGTGAGGCAATTCTTGAAAAATCACTTCAAACTCTTGTATTAATTTGTGCATTTCCACAGGTAATTCTTTCTCTTTGCTTCCCAAAATTGATTCCTGTAGACTTACACTTCACAAGTGAATCAAAAATCCTTCTTCTTGTTCTCTAAATGATTTGGCAATGCTTTTTCCATCAACTAATTGCATCTCCCCTGGAACTAATCCCTGTAATGTTCTTTTAATTCCATCACAGAGGAAGGTCACCTGTAATTTTTGGAAGTTTAAGATGATATCTTCTAATGTCTTCATCCAATCTGCCCCTAATACAATTTGACTCTCATCCATAAGCATCACTAATAGGTTCACCTTGATGTCTACCCCTTGACAATCTAGCAAAACTTCTTGGCACACTCCTGCTCCTTTGATTAATTCTCCACTTGCCACCAGTACATCAAAGTTGTTGTATTCTGTCACTGTTAATCCAAGTTTCTTGACCAACTTAGAATTAATAAAGTTATGAGTGGAACCAGAATCTATCAAAATGCTAATGGCCTGATTCTTGTAGTAACCAACTACTCTGATGGTATGGGAAGCTGTTATTACACTGAGAGCCTGCACAGAAATAGATGGAGCTCCTTTCACTAAGCTTTCAGCCAGTTCTATTGCTACTTGGTCTGCTTCATCCTCTGAATTATTATTTGCATCTTCCTCCATCTCCCCTGTCATGATACCCTCCAAGATGAATAAGCGCTTATCCTTACATTGGTGACCCCTGTGCCATTTTTCATCACAAGTAAACCATATATTTTGACTCCTTCTTCTTTGAATCTCTTCAGGAGTAAGCTTCTTTACCTGTGATGATGATCTATGTTTTTCTTGTACAGAAATTTCATTAGAGGGACGAGTTGAAGGACTCTCTTGATTAAAGACATTCCAATTGCCTCTAACTTTCTTTTCATTTCTTTGTTTATCCTCAAATAGCTTGGCCAAGGATACTGCCCCTTTCAAAGAAGAAGGCATGGCAGCAGCTACTTCATACCTCAATTCATCCTTCAACCCCCCTATAAATTTTCCCAATATGTGTCTTTTAGAGGGTTGATCATCCAACAGGCTCAAAGTATGTTCAAATTTTCCCAAGTATTCCCTAACAGTGGATGTTTGTTTCATAGTAGAAAATGTATCATAGGGTCTAAGGAGTTCACTAGGTCCAAACCTTGTGATGATTTCTTCTTTGAAAACTTCCCAGTGGTTATAGTAGTCAAGATTTTTTGAGTACCACCTAAACCATTGTAGTGCTTCATCCCTCAAATAAAAAGAACAGACCTTAACCCATTCATCCTCCTTGATGTCATAGTAATCAAATATTTGCTCAATTTGATCTAACCAAGACACCACATTCTCAGATCCAGAGAGAGATGGAAAATCCAATCTGAGTGATTTCGGTTGAACTAATTTCTGATTACTAAAGAATGAATTCTTTTGAGACAAGAAATTACCATGGCTTTGAGTTGAGGGAAATTCACCAGAAAAATCAAACCTCCTCTGTGTTTGATGATCATTCTCATGAATTTGGTCCATGTTGCCTGAACCAAGAATCCCACGCTCATTCCTTGATCCGGAACCCTTGATTCCTTGATCATTCCTTACTCCATTGCTTGATGATTCAAGAATTCCACGATCGTCTCTTGATCCTGAGCCCAAGATTCTTTGACCGTTCCTCACTCCAGTATCTGATGTTTCCTTGGAATCTTTGAGCTCTTGCAATTGAGAAGATATTGCCTTTAATTGCGTCATGAGTTCTTGATTGATGAGTCACTGTTGAGCGAGAGATTCATCTATACGAGCCATCTAATTGAGGAGCCCCTGTTGAATGAGGGTCTCCTCCCTACGAGCTCCTTGTCGAGTCCCCTCGTCACTTGAAGCTATCTCACGATCGCCCATGGAATCTTCAGCTCCCGCCTCTAACTCCAATTGCTCTGATACCAATTTTGAGGATCGAGACCCTCGGTTGATCCTGAAGCTGCTATTTCTGGCCATGGTTACAACTGCCAGGTCTTGAGAACAGGAAATAAGAGAAGAATTGAGACAGTAAAGGGAGAGGAGTTGAAAGAGAGAAGAAAGAGAGAAGAATAGAACTCAGAATTTAGGAGAAGAAGAGAACCCAATTTTATTCATAATCATTTCAATGTACATTCTCTCCTTTATATCTTCGCTCAAAAACATAGAAACAGGAAACATGCACAAAATGTGCACGAGCTTATTTAACAGACACACAATATTAACTGTTTGTAACCAACTGTTAGCTGTTTGTAACCAACATAACAGGCTCCTAAGCATTTATTGCATAACAGTCCTCCGTGTCTTCTTCATGTCCAGTCCCTCCTCTTCCAGCTGCAGCTCACCCATCACCTGGAAATTCCGTTCCTGACAATTTTCGGAGAAAAATAGGAGGTTGGCGTTGGTGGTGGTCGATGAAGAAGAGGCGGATGCGGGCATGGAAATTTTCTACCTCAGACCCAGGGCCCTGGAATTTTCTAAAAGGCTTATTTCGATATTAGTCCCTGAAATCTTTCATGTTTCAATAATAGCCCCCGAAATCTAATAGTCCTCTTGAAGCTAGTCCCTTTGGTTAGTAGTTGTTTGGTCTAGTGCGGAGCATTCGTTTTATTCCAGAATGAAAGTTGATCCAGCCTAGTTTCAATCAAGCTATCCTTATCATGTCGGATTAGAAGTTCAATATCTATTATCCGCATTCATTTCATTTCGGATGCAGTTACGAGTCGAGTCTGAATAATATTACTCTATAAGTTCTCATTTCGGATGCAGTTACTAATGTCTCTAAGTACTTTAGGCCTTGTATATTCCTTCTTTAAACAACACATGGATAAATCTAAGTCAACTATATATAGAGGCATATGCATCATGCTCGGAATTGATTATACCGTTCCCTCTATATAGTCTAGCATGGGTCATAAAAAATCTGAGAAATATTCGAAACAAATTATTATGGCTAATATCAATTTAATTTTTATTTCGGAGGCAAGGAAGTTTTTAACTTGCTAAATAGGCACAGAAAAGTTTTTTTTCCCCTCAGATAAATAGTACTCCTCTCCAACTAGTAAAACAAGCGATCATCATGATACGTTCTGATCAGATCATTGAACTTTAACCAGAGTATATCATTGATAAACAAAATATTATAAGAAACATCCTCATTAATCAATAAGTCATACAGATATATATGACACAATATCAAGATATTCTTCCAAAAAAAGAAAAAAAATTCATGACAGAAAATTCTCATCACCATCCTCCTCCATGTGCAATATCCACAAAAGTCATAACAACTCTTGACACCTCCCATATATTCTACATTTAATTATAATAATTATAGTGATTGTCATACCAACCTCAAGTATGCAACCTCTAATTTCAGCACATATCCCTTACATTTTGTTTGAGTAACACATTGACAATTATTCTGGCCTTGTTTCTACACGCAAAGGCATGTTACTTACAATTAACAATCAAATAGTCCAGTCGATGATTTCGTATTTATTAATAGAGTAGCTGATGATTTTGTATTAATTAACAGAGTTTGAATACTTCAAACATTTCTGCATTCTGAGAGTACTGATCATGTACTTGTTATCCACTAATTGTGGCAATGTGAACCAAAAACATTCCCCTCACCTCCAATCACTGAAATTCTCAAAGCTATAATTGTAATCTTTTTGTATGTTAGTAGTCCACTAATGAAATGATTAAACTAAGTTGGTTATGTCATTATAAATAGAGAAGATGAGGAGAACCATTGACACAGAAAAAGAGCTAAGGATGGCTAATTTCAGAACTAGAGGTGCACTTCTCATGTTTCTGGCATTGCTTATCTCCACGCTCAGACGCTCATCGGCAGTCTGGGCTCCTGCGACCGCTACCTTTTATGGCGGAAGTGATGCATCAGGCACAATGGGTAAGTAATTCACCTTACAAGTGTACTCGAAACCTTTGATCATTGTTAGGAAAAGAAATAATGTTTGTTCATCTTCATAGTAGAATGCTTGTGATGTCCTATATGTACGGATTAGCCTTTGTACAGGAAACAACAACTCAAACAAAGAAAATTTTGGTATGCAGGTGGAGCTTGCGGATATGGAAACCTATACAGCGATGGATATGGCACTAAAAATGCGGCACTGAGCACTGCTCTGTTCAACAGTGGGGCAACCTGCGGGGCGTGCTATCAGATTGTGTGCGATGGCACGAAAGCGCCGCAATGGTGCAAGAGGGGGCTCGTAACAATCACAGCCACAAATTTCTGCCCAC
>NC_033798.1:5453554-5479086 GCF_001876935.1 Asparagus officinalis | reverse complement strand
GGCAGCATTTTGACATGGCTCAGCCTGCGTGGGAGACCATCGCCATATATCGTGCAGGGATTGTGCCCGTGTATTACAGAAGGTAACCATTAGGGCCTGTTTCGCAGCTCCTGCGTAAACTGGTTTGGCAAAAACGTTTGTTTTACTGTAAATAAAACCTGCCTGTTTTTCGATCGCAGGGTGCAGTGCGGGAGGAGTGGAGGCATGAGGTTCACGATCAACGGAAGGGACTACTTCGATCTCGTTCTCGTGACCAATGTAGGAGGAAGCGGGGTGATAAAGGCAATGTGGGTCAAAGGTTCGAGCACAAACTGGCTGGCGATGAGCCGGAATTGGGGGATGAACTGGCAAAGCAACTCGTATCTCAGGGGTCAGAGCCTCTCATTCAGGGTTCAGACCGACGATGGTAATATCAGGACCGCCTATAACGTGGCACCGTCTGATTGGAGATACGGCCAAACCTACTCCACATGGACTCAGTTTTAGTAACAGATCAGCAAAAATGTTGTTTGCTGCTGATTCTCCCTCTTTTGTTCTTGTTTATGTGTGTCTGCTAAGATTTGTGACACCTTAGGTTTGCGGCTAATGATTGCAAGTTAGCCCACCAAGATTACGTGTTATTAGAATAAGAGATGTGAAGGTGCCATGCTCTGTACTGTACACAAGTTGCTTTAGATGTTTTTATTAAAGCAACCTCTCCCTGTACAAAAATGAGTTTTTTTTTTCAATTTCATTCCAATTATAAATTATCAGCCCACTGGAAAACAATGCAAGTTTTTTTTTTCTTTTTTGCCCTCAATGCTCAATTATGTTGATGGATCTCTAAAGCCTGTGATAGTCACTGTAGAGAGCTACCTTTATGTTTGGTTATTGTTCACTTCTCTTTTTTTTTAACGTTTAGCTAAAAGCAGCACAAAAAAATGAAATTAACCAAAAACACCAGTATTTAAGATTTTACAGCTATCACCTGTAAAGAACTTACTTTGATTTTACTGGCAGAAAGGATAAAAAGAAAAAAGAAAAGACAAAGGGTTAATTCCATATAGACCCTATGTAGAACTTACTATGATTTTACCGTCCATGTAGTTTCATTGTTGTTGAAACACCCCGGGATTTTTTTCACTCTTTCACCCAGAGGAAACTTTTCGAAGATATTGTCTTATGCGAGGGTAATAGTAAAAAAAAAAATGTTAATGTTTTATTAATCACACAGTCAATTGTATATCCGTGGTTGGATAGGGGTGAAGTTGATGATGGAGCCGCTTCCTTCCCCGAATATCCAATTTAGAGTTGGGTGGCTGAAAAATCTGCACATATAGAAACATGTGAGAGGACGGTCCCCCGTGGTTTCTCCGACGATCAAGTTAGCTGATGAGCTTGAGTGGGGAAAATGAAGAACTGTGAGAGTTCTTGTGTGTGAAGTATATTTTGCAAAAGATGCAAAGGTTTTAGAATCGATCCGAACCGACCAAAAAAAATCCTCATTTTCTTATGTAAGAATAGTACTTATATTTATAGTGAGACCGAAAGGGTAGAACCGTCATTGTGCCAGAGCACAAGATGGCGGTGAAGAAATGTAGCGCTGACGGCTGCATCAACACCCACTTTACAAGTGTCGGTTGTCGACTGGATGAGAGATCAGCTCAACATTAAATGAGAAGTGATCGGAGGTATGGCGGTGTCGACGTGGTTCGACAAAAGATGCAAAGGTTTTAGAATCGATCCGAACCGACCAAAAAAAATCCTCATTTTCTTATGTAAGAATAGTACTTATATTTATAGTGAGACCGAAAGGGTAGAACCGTCATTGTGCCAGAGCACAAGATGGCGGTGAAGAAATGTAGCGCTGACGGCTGCATCAACACCCACTTTACAAGTGTCGGTTGTCGACTGGATGAGAGATCAGCTCAACATTAAATGAGAAGTGATCGGAGGTATGGCGGTGTCGACGTGGTTCGATGAGTCATGAAGACTATCAGGGCTAGAGATAAGATGGCGTCTGCCAAGCATTAAATGCGACGTCGACGTTGTCAGTGAGGGAAGCTCGAGGTTGAAGTCTAGCTTCGCCGAGAAGTAACGCCTTTCGAGTTGACCTCGTGAGGCGTCGAGTAGATGGTCGAGTGGGCTTGTTGCGAGTCGGCTGAGATGGAAACCTTGTTGGTCTCTGGCCACCAATTTGGTTGGGGCATTGCATGTAGAAGTACACCTGCCCGTTGTTGGCGAAGGATTGCATTTAGGTGATTGAAAACACCATAACAAAAATTAATCTAAGGTTTTAGGTGTCTATCTGCAAAACTGAAACTACATACCCTTTTAATGAGTTTAAGTCTGAAAACCGCACTAAAATGAAAGTAATTATCTAGAAACTACATTCTAATTTGAATTTATACGTAAACCATCTTTAAAGTAGGTTGTATTACACTCAACCTCTTTTCAATCAAATTTTCACTCAGAAATGAAAAGTAAACTTAAAACTTTCCAGTTCAAGGTATCCTACATTAAAAAAATGAGTCACGTGCCTTGAATGTGAGTTTTTTTAGGATAAGGGGGTGTTTGGTTCAATTTCTAGAAATTATAGGAAATATTTTCCACCTAAAATATGATTTCCTTGGTTCAATTTCTAGAAATTATAGGAAATATTTTCCACCTAAAATATGATTTCCTTGTATTTCTTAAAAAAATTATAGGAAAAGTTTTGAGAAATCAAAAAGTACCAATTTTCTTGTTTTTTGTACTTTGCTTGTTTGGTTCAAAACAAGAAAATAGCTCATAACTTTATAGAAAATAACAAGATTTGGTAGGTTTTTAATTAAATATGGTATGTGTCAGATTTCTGGTGATTTCCTCTCACTTTGAGAGGAAATTATTTTTTGTAAAATTTGGTAGGTTTTGATATTTTATAGAAAATATTTCTGTAAATTTTTTGCTGAACCAAACACAATTTACAGAAATCTCTGAAAAACTTTTAATTACAAATTTGTCATTGTCAGATGTTTTGAGAAAAGTTTTCTCAAAAAGTGTGCAACCAAACAGCCCCTAATATTAGGTTTTTAGTGAAAATTTTAACTAGGAGTCAGTTGATTGCGACAGAAGCCCAATTTAAAGATGGAAATTGCAAAAATTATTCTGTATAATTACCCTATTTTAAAAGAGATTTCTAGGGGGAACCCCCTCCTAGTTACCTGTTGTTTAAGGGGCATATTTGGAAACACCCCCCTAAAAAAGCTGAAGACATTTCCAGAAGTAAGATAAGGGGCCTAGCCTCTCGTCACCCACAAAGAGAACAAAAATCCAAAGAGAGCAGGAAACAATGTTAGCTTCGTTATCACCATCACCAGCAGCAGCTCCATCCCCTTCCTCTATCCTCTCTTCATCGAAATCAATCTCTAATTTCCCTTTCGTTCAGAGACTGTCTACTCCCAACCCAAACGCCTCTTCGTTCTCCAATATCGAAGCCAAGGCCACCACTCGCCGAGACAGCCGAACTGCTCGCCACCAGCGCATCCGAAAGATGGTACCCTTGTGAAAATTTTCAGTAATTCATCCCTTATTTGTGATTTTTGGCCAGTCCGTAGTTTATACTCACCTGGGTATCCTAATTTTTGTTCATAAGGAATTTGTTTTTCTGTAAATTTTTAGATTTGGTAGGTAATGCTTCGCAGTGAAGTTCAGTTTAGTAATGATTATTGTAGTTGAAAAAAATTGCTTATGGTATTTGCAGAACTGACAATTCAAGCTTTGAATGTTTTGTGGAAATCTTCATGTTCGTATTCCGTCCTCTTGGGAGTTTGATTCGATATGCATAGCTTCGCTACCCTCATGTTAGTTTAGGTTGCGCAGAGAATCGGAAATGGAGAAAACAACTACTTGGCTTTCTGGATGAGAAGATCCTTCGGTTACGTTCATATTCATGTTCGAGAAATAACACGATAGAGGGTCCTCTATAGAAAGTCATATTGGGAGTGTGCACATAATGATAAGTGTCCAACGTATAACTTAAAGTTGGTTGTTACGCTAGTACAATGGTCCGGTTGCGCTAACGCAGTAGCCTGATTGCATTGATAGTGGCCGCAGCAGTACTGATTGCTGTGATATAGAATTGATACTGGGGCATACATCACCATCTTCTTCCTCACTGTGTGAGTTTCCATAGAGTGCCCTCTAGTGGATTTTCCCCCCCGATAAATAGCTATGACATTTTGGAACCCCCGTAGCACACACATCTGCCACCAATTAGTCCTCTAGGCTATCAAGCCATTGATCGAACAGTTCAAAGATAGCATGAATAATAGCAATGAAGTAAGCGATGGAAATTGCTTTCCAAAAAGAATGCAGATGAATAGACATGAATAAAGAAAACTCAGTCATCTTGTTGGTGCTATGTCACTCTCACCCGAGTTTTTCTTGTTTTTGTTTGGGGTGAGGGTGGGGAATAGGAACGTGCTTTTGAGCCTGCGGCTCCCAACATAACAATGCAAAGGGGGAAAAAATAAAAACGAAGAGGTCAAGTATATTATAACTTTTCCATAGAAAATTCAACAATGAGGTCATTGGAAAAAAATCTTAAAGGGAATGTTGTTTCAGCAGGATAGAGAATTCCTAATCTATTTTGTCTGAGTGTTGGATAGAGAATTCCTAATCTATTTTGGTAACATGAGGTTATTAGGATTCCTAGTCTATTTTGGTAACATGAGGTTATTAGGATTCCTAGTCTATTTTGGTAACATGAGGTTATTAGGATTCCTAATCTATTTTGGTAATAGGTGGTTATTAGGATTCCTAGTCTATTTTGGTAACATGAGGTTATTAGGATTCCTAATCTATTTTGGTAATAGGTTATTAGGATTCCTAATTTGATTTGGTTTTGGTTTAGAATTCCTAGTATGTTTATGATTTTAGGATTTCTATATATATGGAACAATTGGAAGAGAAAATTGGTGGAGAAGAAAAATTGGGGATATTTGGAGCACAGAAAAGATGTATTTTCTGAGCTATTTGTTTAGGGTTTTGTTTGGAGAGATTAAGAGCTTGTTGGTGAGATTAGTTTGTTCCTTCAAGTGATTTATAATCTCAGTTTATACTCTTTCTCTATTAGTGAAAACCCCATCCCCTTCTTGTCCCGTGGACATAGACAACTTGCCGAATCACGTAAAACTATTATGTTTGGATTTGTGCCGTTGTTTTGATTTGTTTAGCCTTTATCTCGACGTTTGTTTGATTTGGTTCTCGAAGCACGCCCGTTTGGTTGTCACGCTTCCGCGACGCGCACAACAATTGGTATCAGAGCTCCAGATTTCAGATCTAAGGTTTTGTCTTGGTTGGAGGAGTAGATCAATTTGAAAGTTCGGCTAGGGCTTCGTTTGGTGAGAAAGGTGGGATCTTTTTGGTAAAGACTATCTTTTTTAGTTTGGATCTATTCTTCGTTTATTCTGCATTGGTTTGTTGGCGTTTGGGCTATTTGGAGGAGTAGATTGCTTTGGAGGCTCTTCGAGGGCTTCGTTTGGAGATAAAGATGAGATTTTTCCTATTTGTGGATCTCGTTGCCGTCGTGCGGGGTGAGATCGTTTGGAGACTCTTGTTAGGGTTTCATTTGGAGGTAAAATTCTCTCCTTTATCAGTTTGGATCTATTCTTTATTTGTTGGTGCTTTGAGATAGTTAGCCGAGATAGAAGGATTTGAGGCTGGGTTATTTGTTTATTGATACGGTGCATTGGATTTTTGAGGAGTGCTTTGACCTGTAGTTTGTAGTCCTGTGAACCCATTGGTATGAGCGAGAAGATCGAGGTGGAGTTTGGCACTTCTATCCATCATTTGAGGGGTTTTTTGAGGGGTGTTCATTCAGGCATTCGAGAGCCTTCCAAGGGAGCATTATTGGGAGGTAATAGGTATGTGGTTTTCGCAGTTAGGGATTACTCTAGGCATTGGTGGGTTGCAACCAAATCCCGTTGGTGTGAAGTCCTAGAAGCCCGCAACAGATGGAGAAAGTGTGTTGGTAGAAAGGTAACCCGACGTTCTGATTATGGTAGGGGTTCTTTTTTGCATTTGTGCCGAGCTTACGGCAATAGGAGACACTTCATTGGTGTGGAAACTTTGAGGCGACAAGGCGAGATGGCAGATTCAGGTAGCTGTTCCTTTCTGAAGGAGGATTGGCGTTTGATGTCGAGCATTGGCATTGGTGTGCAGGCTACGACATGTTTGGGCCGTCTCATGTATAGGTTGCCGACTGTTGCATGTATAGATATGGGATCTGGTGGAGCTGCTTCAGATTTTGGGTTGCGTCAGATATTTGGCTACCCAGCACTCGGTCACATCGTGAATGTGAGATTTGATCCGATAGCACATTTGGGATTCAGAGGCGTGTTTGATTATCAGGTATTGGCTTCTGACTTTGTTCTGAGCAGGTATGTCACGTTTGACTCTCGACAGGTGGAGAGTGATGATCAGATCTTCAGGACATCGCAGCGGGTGGAGAGTGATGCTACTCCACATTGGGAGGAAACTCCAGATCATACTGTATCATTTGGGATTCTAGCTGATGTGACACAGAATGAGAATCGTGTTGATTTGGATGCAGATGATAGGTTGATTGATTCGAGTACAGCTGATGGATGTAGTCTGGATATGGCCATTGGTTCATCTCAGGTGGAGATGTTTGGATTAGTTCAGTTTGGAGCCATTGGAGGTGCTATCAGCCGCAGATTTGATCGTGATATTGGAGAAGGGTTGCGAACTCTTCTAGTGGATTGAGGCATTTGGAGGCCATTTGGGTGAACTACGTGAAGGCTTGATTCCTTGGGCAAGAGGATACGTAGGCAGTCAGTTTTGATGCAGCCGATTTGGTGAGTAGATATTAACATTTGGGTGAGTGTTCGCACTCCCGTTTGGATCTCGACTTGTGTGGATGGAGTCCGTTGTCATGAGTCCGTTGCCGTAGTGTATGGACGCAACAAGTGAGGCATTTGGTTTGGTCGGTGTCGGCTCAGTTTTGAAAAAACTTCGCCGAGGTGGAGAATTGTTGGATAGAGAATTTCTAATCTATTTTGGTAACATGAGGTTATTAGGATTCCTAGTCTATTTTGGTAACATGAGGTTATTAGGATTCCTAATCTATTTTGGTAATAGGTTATTAGGATTCCTAATTTGATTTGGTTTTGGTTTAGAATTCCTAGTATGTTTATGATTTTAGGATTTCTATATATATGGAACAATTGGAAGAGAAAATTGGTGGAGAAGAAAAATTGGGGATATTTGGAGCACAGAAAAGAGGTATTTTCTGAGCTATTTGTTTAGGGTTTTGTTTGGAGAGATTAAGAGATTGTTGGTGAGATTAGTTTGTTCCTTCGAGTAATTTGTAATCTCAGTTTATACTCTTTCTCTATTAGTGAAAACCCCATCCCCTTCTTGCCCCGTGGACGTAGGCAACTTGCCGAACCACGTAAAACTATTGTGTTTGGATTTGTGCCGTTGTTTTGATTTGTTTGGCCTTTATCTCGACGTTTGTTTGATTTGGTTCTCGAAGCATGCCCGTTTGGTTGTCACGCTTCCGCGACGCGCACAACACTGAGTCAATCAGTTTCCTTGTTGACCATCACTGTGGAGCAGGGTTAGTTTGTCTGATGACTAAATTACTTCTACCTAGCTATGTTTCTCAGTTTTATCTATATATTCATTTCTAATATGATTAGAAACTTTTTTAAAAATGTCCATGTTGTCTTAAGCATAAACCTAACAAATTTATTCATATGTGGATCTAAAGAGATTTTGCGGTTATTCAGTATCCCAGATTCCCCAGTTTCAAGAGTGGAAGAATGAATTCAGCACAAATTATACTTTTTTACATTGTCAAGTTTTTATTCCATCGTCAACTTTTATCATACGAATGAAAGAATAGAATTCATGTAGCCAACCCCAAACATTTGGGATGAAAACCTTGTTGTTGTTGTTGTCGTCGTCGTTGTTGTATCAACTTTTCTCTCTTGGTCAATATTGTATCAAAAAATTCTCACAGTAATTGTTTGCAGGTTGTAATTTTCAAATATCTCTGTTTTAATGCTTTGATGCTTCTTGATAGTAAAGACTTGCTAATATTTCCTCCATTTTTTTGTTGTGCAGGTTGAGGGTACCCCAGAGAGACCAAGGCTGTGTGTTTTCCGTTCGAACAAGCATATATATGTGCAAGTGATTGATGACACTAAGATGCATACTTTAGCATCGGCTTCAACAATGCAGAAACCTGTATCTGAGGAATGTTCCGGATGACTTTCAACTGAAGTTTGTATTTTCCAGATTACCATCACAAGATCATACTCTAATTATGGAAGTATGTTAACACTAATTAGTTAAACAGAAACCAAATATTTGTGTCTCACTACCATGTTTACATGCGAAAGAAAATAAAGAAGAGGCCTACAGCCCTACACTTCCAACAAAACACATGAACACATTCATATGTGCAATTCATATGTGCAAAGGGTTATATCTCAGTACACTTTTAGAAGGGTGAATAACTCATCTTCCTACATCATGTTCTACAACAATACCTAGACCTCAATGTCTCGTCCTCGTAGAAACTTATGAGTTCATATTTTCACAATTTTGAGTAAAAGTTTTCGAGGAATGCTTAAAGTCGAATACCTTTTCATGGCAAAAATAATAAAATGAAGGGTGTAATCTTCAACCATGGCTGCCATAAGGAGATTTATGGGGCGATAAAGAGAATGGTAGAGGATGAAATCTGGAGACTGCTTAAGTGTGCACATCTTTGAAGGAGGCGAAAGATGCTTTTGATGGGTCAGTTAATGATAATTTTACAGCAGGTTTTTATAACAATGATTGCATATATGTGCAGAGAGTACCTATTGCCAAGTTTTCTGATGTTAGATAAGCAGTCTAGAGATTTTCATTGAATCACATGTGATCAAAATTTGGCGTGTTAAAGTGTCATTGTGATGGCTTGCCATTCCACTGCGCAGGGTGGTATTCTTTAGAAATGCATATCAGTATATGTGCTACTGGCTTAGAGCTGGTGTAGAGTTAGTAGTAACTCGATGGGCTTTCAATTGTCTGCATAGCGATCTGTCCGTTAGAGGGGTAGCACAAGTGATACCGAGGTGGAAAAAGAAAACGGTGAACTGCAGGTAACTTTCCTCATCTATGCCTTCGGTAGCACTTATCACCTTCAACCTTAGTTGCATTGATATGGGTACGGGTACAAGATACCGAAAATTTGCTAAAAGGGAGGGTATGGGGACACAGCTGAAAAACATGGGCTGAAATCATAACTCCGAGCTGGATATGTATACAACCCTTTAAAATCATAATTTTTAACTCAATATGGACTGAAACGGACACTGTCGTTGTTCAACAAGTTTCAAAAGTGGATGTCAAGTGTAGGATAGATGTCTAAAAAGTGTGTGCCGAGTGTTTCGAATTACATATGTAATGTATAATTAAGTACAAATCTAAATGAATCTGTGTATATATGGAAGGAATGCCCAAGAAGTGCTGCATTCAGGTAGGGGTATGGGATGTTTTTGGTACTGCTTCATGATAGAAGTACCAAGTCAAGTTAGCCTTCAACTCATGTAAGCATTTAGCAACCTCAATTCACGAGGGCGACTGGGTTCATCTGCAATTTATTTCTCAAAATTACAATTTAGGGGTGGTAAATGCTAGGAAAAGAGTTGATGGGTGATAAGTGCTATTGGAGATTCAGATTTCTCTTTGTCAACAGTATCACCTAAGTCCTGTCACCATCAAAGGATTTGCCAGTCGAGCATGACTCATTATATAAAGTTTGGCATGAAGAATGACAGAATTTCCTTGCCTTTGTAGTAGACCCAGATTTCTGGCCACAGCAACTGTAAACAGGTGAGAGCTTTTCGATAAATCTTGATGCACAATGGGCAAGTAGGTTTACATCTGTATCTTTAGTTATGAGATACCCTTCGTATTTCCCTAGGTGAGAAAATGGTACATGAATTTCTCTCAAAGGTGTAAACACGAGCTAAAGAGCTAAATTGAACAATATTCCTCAAAACTCTCTGCTATACTTGCTGAAAGAAATTATACAGACAGTGGTGAAAATAAACTGGTAAATCAAAGGATGAAATTTATGATTGTCAATCTCTTTCATTACTTCCTATGTAGTTATTCCAAAAAAAATTGCTAGGGTGATCAACCCGGGTTGGATTAAGCAGACTGTTGGACTTGCACAAGGCTCAAGCAGGTTTGATTGTTAGGTTAGAAAACTGTTTCTTTAAGTTATTATTGTAAAAATTAGGATTTATTGAAAGTTTACTTCACCCTTCTTACTCTTTATGTCTCACGGTGGATTCAAGGCCTCATTATCACCATCACCATCAGTATCACCATATTTGCCTCCAAATTTATGTTGATATAGAATTGTCTATTACAAGTTATTGTTAGCCTTCGATCTTGTTACGAACTTCATATTAAAGGAAATTCATAGAAGAGTAGGCTCTCATAGTACATAGAGGTCCAGTAGATTTGGATTCAAAGATTCACCCTAGTGATTATGTGGTTTAGATCTTTTTACAGAAAGTGATAAACATTCCAAAATTTTGCCTAATTTGGAAACATAGACAAAGGAAAATTAGCGGTGATTGTTCAAGCAGAGTTTATTAAAGGGGAATTAACTTCATTTTCTAAGCAAAGCATAAGCTAAAAATGTCAAATGCACATAAACCAAATAGTTCAAGCATAGTTTTCTGTTCCTTATACATTACATCTGTTTGGTGATCAAAACCTTAAGAGTGAAAGCATTCCATAAATGGAACTTTTACAAAACCCTCCGAGTTTTGGATGTTTTGCATGAAACCCCTTGAACTTTATAAATTATAGAAAACCCATGAACTTTTAAAATCATAACAAAGCCCCTGCACTTGGAAATTTCTATAAAGTGTGTTAATGTGATAGGTAAAAGATCTAAACTGCCCTTATTAATATCTATCAATCTTAACCCCATAAAACTCTTTCAGTAAGGGGTGTTTGTTTACGTGAAAGTGAAAATTGAAAGTGAGAAAGTGACTCACTATTATCACTTTAGGTGTTAATTTTATTGAAAGTACATATGAAAGTGAAAAACAAAAATTGTGCCACGTAGGATTTAATGCATATTCTACTTCCTCTAAAAAGGTGCTGATGTCATATGGCAGTGGAGCAAGGACCACTTTAATCAATTAGAAAATATTTTTTAATTAAACCTCTTCATTTTTTAATAAAAATAGATCCTGATGATTTTTTTTTTCTATGGACGATTTTTCCTGAACATTCAAACTTGACTTTATGTTTAGCTTTTCTATATTAGTTGACGCAGTGCGGAAGTAGTAGCCTCGGAATCCACCAAGGAAAATATTCGAATCCACGAAGAGCTTCGAATCCACGAAGAAATATTGAGGAAAAAACAAAATTTTTATTAATCAAAAGTATGCCTCTAGGGCTTACAAGACTCTTCTTAAATAGGAAAAAAAAGAAACAAGACTCCTACAAGGACTCAAACTCTACCAAAAATAGTAAAAGAATTTCTAAAATATTAAAACTCCTAAAAAGACTCCTTATTACTAGGAAAGTCCACCGGTCAAATCTGAGATCAAATCGGATTTGTTTCCTAAACAAAACAGACTCTTAAAATATTGCTAGAAATAGTAAAAAACAGATAAAAGTGCAAATATCTCCCAAACCGCAAGGAATTTGGCGAAACGGAAAACGTAAACCGAACCCGAAGGAGTGGGTTTGGATGGCTCCGTCTCGTCGAGATAGTCGATTTTCATATATAATTCATCAAATTCCGACGTACGATTTGAAAGTTACGACCGTTTCTTCGAAACTAGTTATTTTCTTCGACAAGGCCCGTATTTGGGCTTTTGACTGTCCCACTTTGACATAAACGTATCTGCTATGTGTTCTACATCAGTCCCCCCTGCTTAAAAAGAGCTCGACCCCGAGCTTATACTTGCATGAATAGTTATTTCTTCTGGTGGGTAATACTCAAATAAATCTGCAACATTGAAACTAGGAGAAATATCCAAATCTGTAGGAAGATCAACCACATAAGCATTGTCGCTAATCTTCTTCAGTATTTTACATGGACCATACTTCTTATTCTTCAGCTTATTGTAGGTGCCCACGGGAAAACGTTCTTTTCGCAGAAACACCATCACCATGTCTCCCTCTTCAAACACCTTCTGCCTCCTGTGTCGATCAGCATCATTCTTATATTTAGCATTAGACTGTTCTATCTTCTCCTTTACTTCCTGTTGGATAGCCCGTATCTTTTCAACCATATGATCTGCAGGAACACTCTGTCCGGGAAGCTTATGCAATGGAGCAAGGTCGAGATAATGATTCGGAAGCCTTCCATACACAATCACAAAGGGTGCATTGCCTGTAGTTCGACTCCTTACAGTTATAAGCAAACTCAGCATGTGCCAAAGCAAGATCCCACTGTTTCGGTCGATCTCCAGAGATGGATCTAAAAAGATTGTCGAGGGTACGATTGACCACTTCAGTTTGGCCATCTGTTTGAGGGTGATAGGCAGTACTAAACTTAAGAGAAGTATTGAATCGCTATCACAAAGTTCTCTAAAAGTGAGATAAGAACTTAGAATCTCGATCGGATGTAATGGATTTCGGCACTCCATGAAGGCGAACTATCTCCCAAAAGAAAAGATTGGCAATGTTGCTCGCATCTGCAGTCTTCTTGTACGGAATAAAGTGCGTCATCTTCGAAAATCTGTCAACCACAACAAAAACAGAATCCATGCCTCGTTGGGTTCGAGGCAGTCCCAACACAAAGTCCATAGAGATCATGCTATGGGGCATCAGGAACATGTAAAGGTGTATACAATCCTGTATTCTGAGACTGTCCCTTAGCAATTTAACAAACTGGACAACATCGCACATATTTTTCTACTTTCTTCTTCAACTGAGGCCAGTAATATCGTTCTTCAATGACTGTAATTGTTTTATCACGTCCCAAGTGTCCTCCTAGTCCGCCAGCATGAAGGTCTCGAATTATCTGCTCTCTTAGTAAACTCTGGGGTATGCACAATTGATCGCCATTAAATAGGTAACCATCCTGAATATGAAAGCCTTTGACTGATTTATTTGAAGGCAGTCGTCCCAAATCTTCTTAAAATCTTCATCACTTCAGCCTTCAAAGTTACCAACAATCCAGCTCTCCTACTGAGTGCATCTGCAACCTTATTCTGCTGCCCGGATTTATGCTTCAAAACAAAGGTGAAACGCTGCAGATATGCGATCCAACGAGCATGCATACGGTTGATGGTAGTCTGACTATTAAGGGTCTTCAAAGCCTGATGATCAGTGTGAAGCAGAAACTCTCTCGAGATCAAATAGTGCTCCTAATGCTTCAAAGACTGAACTATGACATATAACTCCAGCTCATATGTGGTCCACTTCTGCCGAGCTTCGCTGAGTTTCTCACTATAAAAAGCAACTGGACGCCCTTCCTGAGATAAAACACCATCAATTCCTATGATAGACGCATCACAACAACTTCAAAGACCTTTTAAAAATCTGGAAGTGCAAGTACTGGTGCAGTGGACAATTTCTCTTTGATCAGTGCAAAGCTACGATCCGTATCGTCCCCCCAATTGAATTTGCCTTTCTTCATGCACTCAGTGATAGGAGCTACAATACTGCTGAAGTTTCTGACAAATCTTCTGTAGAATATTGCTAGGCCATGAAAACTACGAACTTCGCTTACTGTCTTTGGTATAGACCAATCTCGAATAGCACGGACCTTCTCTTCATCCACATGGATGCCTTCTGCGATAACAACAAAGCCTAAGAATACAAGACTACTGGTCATGAAGTTGCACTTCTTCAGATTGATGTACAACTTGTTCTCCTGTAAAACTGTTAGTACCTCCCTCAAGTGGTCCAGATGTGCAGTCTCACTCTGGCTATAAATCGGGATATCATCGAAGTAAACTACAACGAGCTTGCCGATAAAGGGTTTTAATACCTGATTCATCAAACGCATGAAAGTGCTGGGAGCATTAGAAAGGCCAAAAAGCATTACTAACCATTCATACATGCCTTCTTTTGTCTTGAATGCAGTCTTGCACTCATCTCCTTCCCTAATCCGAATCTGATGATAACCACTCTTGAGATCTATCTTTGAGAACAATTTTGATCAGATAACATGTCTAGCATGTCTTACAGGCGTGGGATAGGAAATCGATACTTCACGGTGATTTTGTTGATAGCCCTACTGTCCACACACATGCGTCACTCTACGTTCTTCTTTAGGACTAGTAGTGTTGGAACGGCACATGGACTCATGCTAGGCCGTATAAGATCCTTGTGGACGAGATCATCCACCTGCTTCTGTAAAATCTCTCCTTCGGGTTCATCCGATAGTGTGGTAGATTTGGTAGTCGAGATCCGGGGATGAAATCAATCTGATGTTACACGTCTCGAAGCATTGGTAATTCAGAGGACAGATCGTTAGGCATAACTGTTTCAAACTGCTACAAGAGGGTTTGAACTCCAGGTGGAATTTTGGCTGTGGTAGAATCCTCCTTTCCCGACAAAACAAGAGCATAAACCTCATTGGACTGCTTCACTTCTTTCATAAAATCTTCATTGTCAACGATCAAGAAAGTCTTCTTTTCAGCCACATTAGTATTGACAGACCCCTTCTCAGTTAGAGGCTTGAGCACAATTCGTCGACCATCCTTCTTAAATATATATAAACATTATCCTTTCCCCGATGTGTGGCATCAACATCAAACTGCCATGGCCTGCCTAATAAGATATGACATACGTTCATCTCAACTACATCACATAACGCCTCATCGATATAAGTTCGGCCAATGGAAAAGGATACTCGACACACTTTATCAACTTGTACGTCGCTACCCTTTCGAATCCAACCAATCTTGTAAGGGGCGGGATGCTTCTCTGTCTTTAATTCTAACTTCTCAACCATGCGCCGAGAGACAATATTCTCATTGCTCCCACTATCAATGATGACATCACAGATCTTCTGTTTCACGGTGCATCTCGTGCGGAAGATGTTATGCCTTTGCGGTGGCTCTTCTGTTTTTCGGGCCAACAATAGACGCCGCACAACACATGAGAGTTGTTCCCTATCATCATTAGGATCCCATCCACCATCGTAGTCTTCAACTTCGTCGTAACTTCATCTTCATGATCCACTATGTTCACAACACCTCTTTTAGGGCACTGATCGGATCGATGACCAGGTTGTCCACATCTATAGCACTTGATTGGGTTAGGCTTAGCATATGAGTTCGGAGGTGTAGTCTTCTTTGCAGTTGTTGTCGCTGGACCCTTGCCCTTCTCCGTTGTAGTATCTTGATCAGAAACTGTTTGGGACTGTCTACCACGATTAAAGCTCGTGCGCGATCCGTCGGAAGCTACCCATGGACCTTTACTATTTCGTCCGAGTTGTCGCTCCATCTTTTCGGCTAGGCTAACCGTGTCCGCCAAGGTATAGGTCTACTGTAGAGATACACGATCCTGAATCGTCATCTTTAACCCCCCTGTATATCGAGACATTTGTTAGGCCTCGCTCTCGTGTAAGTTGTTGCGGGATGATAGTCGATAGAATTCCTGTGTGTACTCATCCACGGTTCTTCCACCCTGCTTACAATTCTAGTACTGCCCGAATAAAACTTGTTCATAATCACTTGGCAAGAAACGGGCTCTCAAGAGCTTCTTCATCTTTTCCCACCTATCGACCTTCGGTTTTTCTTGACGAGATCGATTCAGACAAACAGATTCCCACCAAGCTGAAGCTTCACCTTTGAGTCGGTAAGCCACTAATTTTACCTTCCGTTCTTCTGGGATCTCCATATACTCAAAGAATCTCTCTACTTCTGCAATCCAGTCGAGGAACTCTTCAATATGAAGTTGCCCGTTGAAAGATGGCAGATCCATCTCGAGGAACTCTTCAATATGAAGTTGCCCGTTGAAAGATGGCAGATCCATCTTCATCTTGAAACCTCCAGTGTCATAATTATCCCTTCGTCGTCGGTCTCTGTGATAAACACAGCGGCGTGAGGGTGCATAGGGATCTTCCTCGCTGTCGGATTCTTCATATGGAGTCAGATCACGTCGTTGGCGACCATCAACGCGATTGTGAACTCCCATCGGGTTCAGACGCTCCACTGCCATCGTAAGTTGCTCCATGGCAGTCTTCTCTGATCACCATTGGTCTTCAGTTGATCGACGTCCGACCTCAGCACGTCGAACTCAGTTCGAGAAATAGGGGCTTCATCACCTGCCATCGGATCAGAGGAACAAGGCTTTGATACCAATTAACGCAGCGCAGAAGTAGTAGCCTCGGAATCCACCAAGAAAAATCTTCGAATCCACGAAGAGCTTCGAATCCACGAAGAAATATTGAGGAAAAAACGAAATTTTTATTAATCAAAAGTATGCCTCTAGGGCTTACAAGACTCTTCTTAAATAGAAAAAAAAAGAAACAAGACTCCTACAATGACTCAAACTCTACCAAAAATAGTAAAAGAATTTCTAAAATATTAAAACTCCTAAAAAGACTCCTTATTACTAGGAAAGTCCACCGGTCAAATCTGAGATCAAATCGGATTTGTTTCCTAAACAAAACAGAATCTTAAAATATTACTAAAAATAGTAAAAAACGGACAGTAGTGCAAATATCTCTCAAACCGTAAGGAATTTGGCGAAACGAAAAACGCAAACCGAACCCGAAGGGGTGGGTTTGGATGGCTCCATCTCGTCGAGATAGTCGATTTTTATATATAATTCATCCAATTCTGACGTATGGTTTGAAAGTTACGACCGTTTCTTCGAAACTAGTTATTTTCTTCGACCAGACCCGCATTTGGGCTTGCGACTGTCCTACTTTGACATAAATGTGTCTGCTGTGTGTTCTACATCATTAGTCCATAGCTCTCAACTTACTAAAATTGCTACATAAAACATATAAAATGTAAAATAATTAATAGCTATTAAATGAGTACTATATGGTAAGATAATTTTTTTTACAAATAATATATTTTTGTTAAATAAATAAAGAAGTAATTTTATCTAATGAATAATACTCACAGTCAATTTAATAATTTGTAGCTACCAAAAGATCATTAAAAATATACTATGATTTTAAAATAATAAATAAATAAATGATATTGCCACATCATCTTTATTTTCCTACTTTCAATTATTGTTTTAAATATCCCAACATGGCCCGATGTATCCCCCGATATATCTTTTTACAGGGCTTGCCGTAACCGATATGGTCTCTAAATATCCTTTACCACTTTTTGGGTATTTTAGGCGATATATCCCTGATATGACTGATATATCAATTATATGTTGGCCGATATATCCTTTTAATGACTTGTCGCAAAATAATATACCGCATTTGGTAATTTTTGGGCGAGATATCATGATTTCCCATTATATCAAATGACATTTTGGCCTAAAAAACCAGACAAAATCTTACAATGTTGATTTGTATTTTTATTTGTTTTACAAGGCGGATTATTGATACTAAGCATATATTATTTACATTCTGTATGCTTAGATTTCCGTAAATATGTTGAGATTATATTTTAGTGCATTATACTATATATGAAAACATCCGTTATGGCATTCTGATATTTACCCCATATCCTCGATATCCACAATCCGATATGAAATTTGGTCATCCGATATTTTCCCGATATCCGATATTTAAAGCCTTGCTTTCAATAATAATTTAGTTTTCTAAACAAATACTGTGTTTCACTTACATGCTAAAGTGAATTCACTTTCTCACGTGCAAAAAAGTGAATTTCACACTTTCAATTCACTTTTAGTTCCCCCTAAAAGTAAAAACTCCTTAAGGGTCAAACTGTTCCAAAAATATGTGACAATTTAAACAAACTGTAGTCAGTCATGGTTCTTAAGTGGGGCAAGTTTAGGGGACTTTTCTCATATTTGTGAAGTTGTTTTGTTCAAAACACACCAAAGTTCATGGGGCTTTCTGAAATCTACCCTTCAAAAAACTGTTTGAGGATCTATGGCTCAAGAATTATTATGTGGTTAAAATTTTTTAATTTGATATCTTTTCCAAGCATCTTAGTGATCCCTCAAGTTTCTACATATCTAACAGGAGGTTGCGAAGAAAGTAGGTGAAGCCATTGCTAAAGCTTGCACGGAAAAAGGAATAACAAAGGTGGCCTTCGACCGTGGCGGATATCCTTACCACGGACGCATAGAAGCCCTCGCTGCCGCTGCTCGAGAAAATGGCTTGCAGTTCTGAAACCCTTTTACTTTGTAAAAAAGCTAGCCTGTATCTCAAATTTCTTCTCATTTCCCTGCATTCTGTATTTCCTTTCATGCAAGTGTTTCCAAGGAGTTCTAGGGTGATGGCTGCCAACAATGGAGCCAACTTTTTTGGAAGTGAGCAGAAGCTATACTTCATGGAATGTAGTGTTGTATTTCTAACTTCATTAATGCATGAAAGACATCATGAGCTACATTCTGCATTACCTTCTCTCATGCACAAAATGGCTTAAATGAGAATAAATATATGTTTGAAGTAGCGCAAACAAGATATTGTTGGTGTGACAATCATTAATGTCGCGACGTCTGACATAATGAGACTACTTCCTGATAGTTGTTATGTTTTGTGTTAGCGCGTATAACACTGCAAATTCTTGCCACAACTTCGATGCTTAATTTGGTAAGATATTTTGGTAAAACATTTTGCCAAAGTGTTCTAACAGCAAGAACTGTGCGACAAATTTTTTAGAAACTTCATAAACACCCCACACTTTCAAAAAGAACGCCTCGCGTGCAGAAAACGACGGAAATGCCCTCATCTTCGAGAATTAACGCAAATATTCTTAACGTCGCTAAAATCAAGCGAAATTCCCCTCTAACATTAGGATCCATCAGTATCCTTGACAATTTGACAAGGTTACTCCGCCATGTTCTGTGTCATGCACGCAAGTATTGGTACTCCTATTACAATGATAATTTACATTTATAACCGCGACCTAACTAAATACTCTCCCTGGTATTTGAATATTCTCAAGTCATGCTTTTCTACTTGTATTCTGGTATTTTGTCGTAGGCGGTGCAAACACAGATACATCAGCGGTACAAACTGACGCAAGAAACAAAAGAGAGTTTCCTTTCGGCTTAATTCCTTTACTTTTTCCCCTTCTTTAATTTTACTTTATAAAAACAGTGTTGTCTTGAACTAGAAGACCTCGGGTGACGGTTGGCTGTTATGGGCCTTATGGCGATGGCATGGGACCCCAAGTGGGCAGTTGCGGATTCCTGGGCCCATTCATGGGTAAATCTCGTGGTGGGGCCCATATTATCCATTTTTTCTGGGCGAACTATCATGGTGTGTTCCATTGTTTCACTTAAATTTTTAATTTAAAATATCAGCAAAAAGAATTTTTGATGATTTTCAATAGGCATTACAGATCCAAGTGGAGCATCGATCATGCCATTGGAAATGTATCGTGTGTGGTATATGTTTTGCACAAAACTCAGTCATTTATTCTTTTCTTCCGATGATATTAATTTGAACATTGGTTGTTTTGATATCTTCTTAAATTTCCTTTGTCAACATCCAAATCCTAGAGATTAGAATTTTCTTTATCCCAACAATTAATACTTTTGCCTTTTATTTTTATGGATTGTCTAGTTGAGTGAAATAGAACTGCACAAGTAAATAAATTAAGCAGTCGTATTTATATTTCTAATGTTTGATTAGCAACACTAGCTAGTCAAAAAAACATATAATTAATAAACCAATGTCCCATCATCAAAAAAAAAAAAACCTTCTCAAATATTTTAGTTCGCTCCCATTTAAATAAACACTGAATTTGAAACGAGGATGCACTCTTCGCGATAAATTTGCAGACATCGAAACAATAAATTTGAAGTAGATTCCCGCAACAAATTAATTAATGCTTAATTAATATCATTTACTTAAACTTTTCTGTCAACAAACCAAAATAGCCTCTTACTTTCACCCTTGTGCGCTTGGTTTGATCTACGCAATCTCTTCTGTAGATGTTGTCAACTTTTGCATGGGACAATGAGTTCAATGCAATTGCAACAGAAGTTCCGTCTTCAAGTTTGTTTGTTTTTCAAGGATAAAACGACGACAACGTAGCTCTCACGCAAGGAAGTATGAATTAATGCGAGTGCAACTAATTAACAAACTGAAAGTTTTCAATGACAAAATAAAACAAACAGGAGAGCCAAGAGGTGAACATACATACGTTCATCGGACTACAATATCACAAGGAAATCTGACGAATCGCGTATATAAGCAAGCAAGTTTACAGGTTAGCTTGAAGGGATAGAAGAAGCTTGCTTACAATCTAAGGGATACAATTTTATGACGGCGCATGGAATGCAGTTGCACAACATGCACCAGCTTTGTGCGCATGCGCAAATTTCTACCTGATCAGTAGAAGGTAGAAATTAATGTTATCTTGAATATAATTGATGTGATATACAGATCGACTGGTGAACTGAAACAATTGTAATCGTTCATGAAAATTATAAATAATCATGAGTAAAGAAAAAAAAAAGTGAATTTTCTATATCCACATTAGAATGATAAATATGAAAGTTTATGCT
The DNA here is from genome assembly GCF_001876935.1 of Asparagus officinalis. Taxonomy (NCBI): domain Eukaryota; kingdom Viridiplantae; phylum Streptophyta; class Magnoliopsida; order Asparagales; family Asparagaceae; genus Asparagus; species Asparagus officinalis. The sequence goes on along the minus strand of NC_033798.1, from coordinate 5,458,434 downwards.
CTGGTTGTGATGGAAAGTAGACAGTAAAAGGTGAAACACAATTAATAAACTAAAATCGGAAAACAAGAGATAAAAATTAATTTCTCTCGCTTCTGGTCACTTTACTTTTCCTCCATCTCCTCAAAATTTTTTTTTTTTTGAGAAAATGAAAGAAGGTTAAAAAGCCAATAATATTGCGACACACTCACTTTCACTTACTTTTCAGACACTTTCTGTTGCCAAATATGAAATTTATTCAGAAGGTGAGTCACTCCTCAATTTTCATCACTTCCCATTTATATATTTTCCGATTGCCAAACATACCCTTGGTTGCATAATTAAAACTAACAAGGTATCAATATCCATGTTGGTCTGGTGCAATTAATATCTCTTCTCTTGATCATGTAATCCAATAAGAAATTGTATGTTACTTAGTTTTACAGATAAAATTTATAAATTCATCAGGATTTTAAAGCTTCCAAAGTTAGTTACTTCTGTTTCAAGGTTATATATCTACATTCAGTTTCTTCTTTAAAAACAATAACTCAAAAAAAAAAAAAAAATGTAACAGAAAGTTTCGGTGCTCATGTGCATATCAATCCCCTCATTGGCTACCTCCCTCCATCATCTCACCAAATCTTCAGCAGTAAAATCTGAACACCCTTTTGTTCTCTTGCACTCGCTAAACCCTATATAAACCCCCCTCAACCATTCAAACCTCCAACACAATCCAAACAAAAAACGTACCATCAGATCAAAATGAGCAAACAATCCATTTTCAGCTTTCTCTTCCTCTCCCACCTCCTCTTCAACCTCTCAATTGCCAATGCCGCAGTGATCAGAAGAGGCTCAGGTTTTGCCTCGACCCGTGGGACCCGTTTCATAATGAACGGTCGCCCGTTCTACGCTAATGGCTTCAACGCTTACTGGATGATGTACGCGGCGGGCGACCCATCGACGAGGCATCAGGTGTCTGACGCGTTTAACCAAGCCACCAGTCATGGGCTGAATGTTGTTAGGACTTGGGCTTTTAGTGATGGTGGTTATAGGGCTCTTCAGATATCCCCTGGCAAATATGATGAGAGCATGTTCAAGGTATAAAACGTGTGCATGTATATATATAGCTAGTTAATTATGGTCTCAATGTTAATTTGCATGTCAAAGAGAGAAGTAGAGATTTCAATTTTCTTTAGGGTAAACTTCACAAATCCCTCAATACGTACGTTTGGCCCATTTTGAGATGATCACGATAAAGTTTAAAAATGTCAATTTATAACTCTCATAGCTTTTCACATAACCCCCACATAGTTGGTAGTTTATCTGAATTTTTTTTCAAACGAACTATGTAAGTTTTGGGTGTTAAGCATTAATATTTCCAAACTTGTTCAAGGTTACCGTAAAATGTATCAAACTTCTTGTGGGTTTTGAGAAATTCACAGTTTTAATCATACTTGTCTGTCTCTAATTCTTTGAAGGATTGTGACTCATTTCATATTTGACAGTTTACCATCGTAACTTCCATAATTTACATTCATTTCTGATTTCTGAGCCACAATTATTCATAAAATAATAGATGATGATTATGATTGAGAAGTGAACTCTCTACTACTTTTTGGCTTTAGAGATAATCAAAGTGATAATCCTACATTAGAAAGAAGTAAATTAAAGACTAACCAACTTGAACTAAAAGTTGTAATATGATATCTAAAAGTGTAAACCTTAGGAGTAATCCAGCCTCTAATTAATACCCATTTAATTCCTCCCAGCCTGAGTTCTCGATCTCCACCAGCGCTAACTATTTTCCTTCCATTTCTGTTATTCCAGGCTCTAGATTTTGTGATTTCTGAGGCCAAGAGGAACGGTGTGCATCTAATACTAAGTTTGGTAAATAACTGGGAGGGGTATGGAGGAAAGAAGCAGTATGTGCAGTGGGCGAGGAATCAAGGGCAGCAGTTGAACTCTGATGATGATTTCTTCAGGCATCCTCTCACCAAGCAATTCTACAAAAACCATGTCAAGGTACTTAAAATTGAGCTTCGATCATCAATCTATATAGTGTTCTATAGACCTTGATTGAAATCTCATGACGGTCGTCATTGATTCAGGCTGTTCTCACAAGGATGAACTCGATAACGGGTGTAATGTACAAGGACGATCCTACCATATTCGCATGGGAGCTCATGAACGAACCCCGTTGTCAGAGTGACAATTCTGGTGCAACTCTGCAGGTCCAAAACATAACGCTCTCAATACCTTCTCACTTAAAACTCTTGATATAAAGCAAAATATATGAACTAGGCTAATGTTGTGCTACAGAATTGGATATCTGAAATGGCTGGTTATGTGAAATCGATCGATGGTAATCATATGCTTGAGGCTGGGCTAGAGGGATTCTATGGCGAATCGAGGCCTGATAGGAAACAGTTCAATCCTGGTTATGAAGTTGGGTCTGATTTTATTGCCAATAATCAGATTCCTCATATCGATTTCGCTACCATTCATATCTACCCTGATCAATGGTAAATTGTCTTAAACCTTATCAATCTGATCAAATAAAGCTGAACTCATTAGAGAATAGTTATTGTGATCTGATTCGTATACATTAAGCACTTTCCTGGCCTAAAAGTTTATGCAGATGATTGTTAACCTGAACTTTCTATTTAAATCTATTATAATCTTTTTATGTGAACAGTGAACTTATATATACTTGAGTCTCAACACTAACGGTATGCTCCCCAATGTATTCACGCATTTTGTAGAAAACAAAAAATGAGAGCAAATAATATTGCATACGTCATGCATATGAGGACAAACCAGAGTTGCATAATCATACGTACAGTGCATGCACCTCCTCAAATTTTCCATATGCAAACCTTTAAAAAAAATGATAAATTGCGCGTATCTACCTACGCTTTGTAGATTGATTTGAATGATTTTGTTACTCAACAGCAGCGGAATAATGAAGGAGTTGCTCTCCATTGTTATAGTATATAATTATAACCCTCAATTATCATCACAACTTTAAAGATTTGGTTGGTGCCATAAAAATAAGTTTAAAATAACATCAGAGCAACGTAAGTTCAAATTTTGCCCATCATACAGTTAAAGCAAATTTAAGAAAAAATTGCACCTACTAGAATATTTTATATTTCAACCATTAAAAACAGGCTCATGCATGTTAGAATATAAAACTATTATAACTAGTGTATTTCGATCCTAACCGTCCATACACTACTCAAAACATGCAGGATCAACGGGGCAGACGACAAGGCGCAAACCGCATTCCTACAGAGTTGGATCACGTCGCATACACAAGACGCAGGCTCCATTGGAAAACCACTCCTCGTTACAGAGTTCGGAAGATCAACCAAACAATTCAACACGAACCAAAGAAATGCCTACTATTGGACCGCATACAACACCATCTACGCTTCTGCCCGAGTTGGAGGCCCATTAACTGGTGGGCTTTTCTGGCAGTTGCTAGGTCCAGGGATGGATAACTTTAGAGATGGATATGAGGTGGTTTTCCAAGAATGCCCCTCAACTGCTGTCATAATTTCACAGCAGTCCCGCAGGATGGCGAGCCTGAACAGCTAACTTTATCAGAACAACTGCATACAACAGGGCGATCTGTGCCATTCACGACTCACAAGGTTGATAAGATTGGATAATAAGGGAGAATATGTATACTGGCTCATAGAAGCTCTTTTCTTTTTGTTTCTTTGATTAATGGGGTGATTTGGGTTCACCTATTTGAAGAAATTATTCAGCAAGGAAAGATGATTAATATATTTCTTAATTCTCAGGTTTTAATATATTTCTTAAGTTCATATACATAGGAGTCTTACCTATATCATATATATATTATATATATATACTATACTATTATATATAATCTAGAGAGAGAAGAGAGCAGAGCAGAAATATGGCAGAAACTTGCTACCAAGTTTCTCCCATTGAACTTGCTAGTCTGAATGTGACAAATCCCACCCTACATCACCACCTTGAAGAGAGAGTCTCAATCCACTATTGCAACCTACTTCTTCAAAAAGAGGCTCTATTTTCCAAGTTGAAAAAAAACCTGCTGATTGGGTGAGGCGGCGGCGAGGTGATGCCCGGTGGGGGGGGCCCACCCTATCCATCGGAGCGCACAGTTCGAACCTGCCAAAACTTCGCTACCCAGCGTCGGGTTGGTGGCTCGATATTTCTCGGTCGGTCTGCTCGTCGTCGCTCGTCTGCTGCTCGTGGCGTATAGTATATATATATATATATAACCTAGAGAGAGAGCAGAGACCGAGTGTGTTCCTTAGAAGAGGTTAGAATTAAAGACAGAAAGCATTCCCGCCGCTATACATTATGGTGGATTCGAAAGGAGTGTAGCGACGTACAAGGTTTGATAAGTGTGTCGAGTATCCTTTCCATTTGCCGAACTTATATCGATGAGCTTCATTTATTGTGATGTAGTTGAGATGAACGTAATGTCATATCTTATTAAGGCAGGCCATCGGCAGTTTGATTTTGATGCCACACATCGGGAAAGCGATGAATGGTTTATATATATCTAAGAAGGACTAATGGTCGACGGAAGTGTGCTCAAGCCTCTACTGAGAAGGGGTCTGTCAATACTAATGTGGCTGAAAGAAGACTTTCTGATCGGTTGAACAATGAAGATTTTATGGAGAAGAAGTGAAGCCAGTCCATGAGGTTTATGCTCTTGTTTTGCGGAAAAGGAGATGTGACTACCCGAGCGACGAAAATATCCGACACGTGGAAGTTCAAACCCTTTTGTAGCAGTTGTGAAACAGTTTATGCCTAACGATCTGTGCCTCTGAATTACCAATGCCTTACGCAGCACCGTGTAACATCAGAATGATTTCATCCCCCCCGATCCTCGACTACCA
>NC_033798.1:5437793-5453529 GCF_001876935.1 Asparagus officinalis | reverse complement strand
CCCTCTCTCTCTCTCTCTCTCTCTCTCTCTCTCTCTCTCTCTCTCTCTCTCTCGCTCGCTCGCTCGCTCGCTCAATAAGTCTACTTCCTTTACTGTGCTATACAAATATTGCTTAAGATATTTCACAAAGTTGTATGGAAGATGAACTTAAGATGTTCCTTTTTTAATTAATAGATGTACACATGTCATAAGTAGCAAATACTGAGACCAACAAAATTTTGTGAGCACTCTCTTATAGCGATCAAATATGCATGTCATGGTCTGCATTTATGTTTTTTCTTCTCTTCAAATTTCTTTGTGATCCATATTTAGTAACACTATTGGAAAGATATCGAGTTATGTATGTTGCATTGTTTTTGCATCTTCTATCTGAGTGATAACTGGTAGCTTTGATGCTTATGTGGCATGTTTTTTACTTGCACTAAAAAATTGGGAATGTGAGTGGAATATTGGTTAGAGCTGTATCCGGCATTCAATCAGGAGGAGGATGGGTGGAGAATCCAAATCCCTCTCGAATTTTAAAGCATGTTATTAAGTGGATTATTTTGGCAAAGATCTTCATTAAAGAAGTAAGGGGTAATAAGTATGAAATCTTCAAACCTGATTGACTTGCTAATCCGATAACTTGTATCATCTGCCTATAGTTTAAAATTGTGTTTAATTTGTTCATGGTAATATGAGATAAAACGGAACAATAACTAAATTAAGTTTCAAATCGAACGTACTAGTTTTTATTATACATTACCTTAATAATATTTACCTGTTGTCAGATTCTACTGAAGGTAGTGGAGGATTGGATTATTTCTTTTGTTCTGTGTTGTGAATCTCTTGTAATAAGTGCACAACAAGAAGCTGTAAAATGTTGCTTCCTGGAATAGCTATTAAAAATAAAATCTTATTGCTGTTTGTGTTCTTAGTCAACTTCTTATAATACCTTTTACGCTCTTTATTTCTACCATCTTCTATTGCTAATCGTATACTGTCATACGTCTTGTGTATAATAATAGTCATTTTTTCATTTAGGCAATGAGGGGCGGGAATATGTTTTAAGGCGTATTCTTCGACGAGCTGTTCGATATGGAACTGATTTTTTAAAAGCAAAAGAAGGATTTTTCAGTGGGTAAGACAAATGATTTCTTCTTATCTTCCAGTCAATAAATGAGTCTTTATTGATTGTATCTACATCGATTGGTGTAATCTGCCGTATCTCCGAATACAACGTGTTTTGTTGTCTCATGGTTGATATATTTTGCTCTTGCTTGTTTAGATGGCTTTTGATAAGTAAGGGAAAGTATTTCCTGAATCAAAACACCAGCCATGAAGTAAGAAGGATTTGTCCAAAATTGTTTATGAAATTGTGAACAAGCTGCCAAACCATTATTTATGCTACACTTTTCTTGGTCCTTTATAGGTCTAGTGGTTTTTAATTCTTTTTCGCTTCAAACTAAAAAGTTTATAACCTGAAGTTAGATATTTGCACATACTAACATTTAACCTGAGATGTGAAGCATCTCCTTGTATGAGATGATTTGTATGATAATGTGGTGTGGCACATCAAAATTGGGGTTACGCCCCCCTAACTGGGGGCTGTCGAAAGTTGCAAATTTTAGGTTATTGTTAACTCAGGTGAATGGATCGGGTTGAAATCGCACTCTTCCCAACTAGGTCCTAGTCACCAAAGGCCATTTACTTTAAGACAGGGCTGTGTTGGGGTGGTTTTTGAATTCTCGACCTCTATTGAGGCTGGTTTACTGTTGGAGATATTAAGGTTTCGGAGGTTCAGGTTATGCGGTCAAATATATATATATATATATATATATATCATACTCCCTTTAAAGTGGGAGTTCTTAAAAAACTTTCATTGGTCAATTTGACCACTAATCCTTTTCAATATTAACATTCTTATCCTAATTATAATTAGTTATCAACTAAAGCCATTAAATTAAAATTAAGTTCCTGAATTAAAGCTCTCTCCCTTCAAAACTAATTAATAAAAAATTTCTTTAATTACAATTGGTTGACAACTAAAGAGTATAAAGAAGATTAACCTCCTGAATTAGAACTCTTTCCGTTCAAAATCATTTAATAAAAAATTGATCCAATTAGAATTGGTAAACAACTAATTAAAGAGTAGAAAGAAGCTTAGAGCACATTAGTATTGTAAACATAATATGCATTGTATGTGTAAATATTAACCAATTGATTGATTCCAAATTGTGGAATTAATTAATTATTAACAAAAAGTAATTGATTAAAGTATTTTTTGTAGTAGTCCCTTAAACCTTTCATATTTTGAAATTAGTCCGTCAAAGCATTGAAATTATTTTTAGGTAACACGGCTCTTAAGTTATTTGAAATTAGTCAGTCAAATTAACGGTATAATTAGCAATTTGAAGGACTAATTTCCCTCTAATTGCTTTTTTACTCTTGATTGGAGAAGCTGATATCAAAATAACTTAAGAATTTCGGATGTAATAGCTATTTCAATGATTTGATGAATTAATTTTAAAATAATAAGAATTGAGTAACCTAGTAGTTCAATGTGGTTATCTTTGCAAACTTATGAAGATGTTTTCTTAAATGATGATAGGTTTTCTTATTCTACAGTCATTAGGGATTAAGACAAAAGATTGTTTTCCCTTTTCTTTTTTTACTTCATAAGAATTTTATGTCATCTATTATTATTAGATTTGAGATATTGAAGAAATTGATTGCTATATGAACAAATAATCTTTTCGAATAATGTGTAGCTTACATTGCTCATGGTTTATAAGCGAATAATCTTTTCCAATAATTTATAGCTTACATTGCTTATGGTCACAACGACACATAAAATGAAAGCTGAGGGTACATAAATATAAATATTAAGAAAGTTCACAGATAATATTACATCATCAAGTTGAGATTTCAAAGAAACGCTTTTACAACCAAGTTATACTAAAAAATAAACCGAACAAATAACCACGTGCCATGCACATGTATCTCTCCTAAGATTATATAGATGCTGCTGCAGGGAACTTTTTACATCAAATATTTTTATATATATATATATATATATTAATAATTAGTATATATATATATATATATATATATATATATATATATATATATATATATATATATATATATATATATATATATATATAATATATATATATATATATATATATATATATATATATATATGTATATATATCATATTATGATATATATATACATATATTTATGTATATATATATACATATATATGCTATATAGATATACATTATATATATGTATATTATATATACAATATATATGTATATTTCTCTCTCTCTCTCTCTCTCTCTCTCTCTCTCTCTCTCTCTCTCATTTTTTTCAATGAATTAAAATTTTATGCATCTCCCAAATTTTGAAAGTGTATGTACAACAATGCTTTGCCAGTTCATCTCTGGCAAGAAACTAAAAAAAAACAAATTTTCATCAAGCTATTTAGCTTATATTTTTCCTATTTTATCATTTATAAGTTCAGGAATTTCTTCATTTATCACCTTTGATAAGATTGAAATCTTCACCTCCCTGACTAACTGAGCAAGTGTATGGAGCTTTCCTTGGAAGATTCTCATGTTTCTTTCCTTCCAAATCCAATAAACAGTCGCCGACAGTGCCATTCTCTTCATCTTCTCCATGAAACCTTTTCCTTTCAAATGTGTACTATACCAGTTCACAACTTTATCCCAGCTGCATGATCTCCATGAGTAGTTTAACCATTCCATCATCTCATTCCAAATATGTGCTGAATACTGACATTCAAAAAAAATGTGCTTACATGTTTCCTGTTGAGTTGTGCACAATATATACTGATTTTCATTTAGCATTCCCATCTTGCATAATCCGTCCTTTGTCAGAAGCCCGGAGAGGGTGACTAGCCATAAAATAACTGAGTGTTTAGGATAGTGTAAGCCTCCCCAAGTTGTATCTGACCATATAGCATGAGTTGCTGAAATGGTAAGAGCATTGTATATAGCTGATATCTGTAACTTTCCATTTACATAACAGCTTTCCATAACTCTTTGCAGGTTGTTTCTGTCACCAAATTTGTTAAGAGCCATATCTCTTACTTTGAGTAATTGCCTCCACATCCAAGAATCAGTTCTCTTTGGTTGAATCTGCCATATATCCAGTTGATGTATATAATTTTCATGTACCCATTTAATCCATAATATATCTTTTTTGATGTGAATCATCCATAGCAATTTAATTGCAGCTGCATGATTCCAGTCCTTTGCATTGTATAGACCCAGACCTCTCATCATCTTGTCCTTGCATACATCATACCCAGATGTATCTTGCAGTTCCATAAGAAATCAGAGCAAAGTTTATCAATTTTTTTCAGAATCTTGATGGGTAGTACATAGTTGCTTGTCCAGTAATTCTGAATCCCCATAATGACAGTTTTAATCAACTGAATCCTTCCAGCATAAGATCGCTTCCTTTTGTTCTGCCATCCATGAAACTGTTCTGATATTTTGCTTATCAATGGTGAGCAATCTAGACGAGTAAGCCTTTTAGATATCAGGGGCATCCCCAAGTACCTAACTGGCATAGAGCCTTCTGGGTAATTCAGGTGAGAACAAATCTGATCTTTGATATTATCTTCAATTCCTCCCAAGTACGCTGCACTCTCTCATTTTTTTTATCTTGCTTAAAACTGATCTCCTTCAATAGCCTAATAATTTTTCCTTCAATATATAGAAGCAATCGAAAAAGTTAAAATTTATCTTTGGTAGAAAACAAATCTAAAGCAGGGAAAAACTGGAAGCATTCAGTTCTAAAAACTTTCCTTTAGATAAAATTACTTTTAATAAACAATTCTGGTAAGGAGGGATCTGAAATATCTGAATTTCCACAGAACAGCCGATACAGTGTCGTGCATGTTGTGCATGCCCAGTCTTCAAATGAAGTGAAAGATAAAGGAAAAGAACCAGTGATACCTGGAAGTTCATGGATACATGTGATTAGAAGTAAAATTAAACCCAATTCCTTTTCTCCTTTGACTCACATTGGTAGTGATTTAGATCCCTCTACAATTGATAGAGGGGGTTTGTCATTATGAATCTCACATTTTGGATTGTCAGGGGATTGAACAAATCCCCAAAGCAACATTTGGTGAAGCTGCATATTTCACAGTATCATTTATCTTTTGTTGCTCTTTTGGAAACAAAAATAAAGATAGCAAATCTACCAGGTATTGCAAAAAAAATAGCTACAAAGTGGAAATGGTTTTCAAATGCAAACTGCACTGGAACAGCTAGAATACTGCTATTGTGGGATCCTGATATGCTGGAAGTTCAGATTTCTTGTTTTTCTGCTCAGCACATCACTTGCAAAGTTAAATCAAATGATGGCAGGTTCAATTGTGATATCTCTTCAATATATGGATTTAATCAAATGGAAGCTAGAAAGGATCTATGGGGCAGGTTCAATTGTGATATCTCTTCAATATATGGATTTAATCAAATGGAAGCTAGAAAGGATCTATGGGGTGACTTATTTTAGATTTCACAATCTATTGGCAACTCCCCCTTGGCTCTTGAGTGGGGACTTTAATGCGTTACTGGATAATGAAGAAAAGCTGGATGGTACTAGTTTATCTGATCCTGATCTTAATGACTTCAGAAAATTTATAGAGGATAGTCATCTTTCTCACTTAAAGACTTTGGGAAGTTTCTTTACTTGGAATAATAAACAAGATACAGTCACAAGGGTCTGGAGTAGGCTGGATAGAACTCTGGTCAATGATTCTTGGATCCAAATTTATAACTCCAGCCATGTTGAATACTTATTGCCCAGCTTTTCAAATCACTCTCCTGACTTTGTTTCAATTTATGAAGATGAAAATCAAGGTAAGAAACCTTTCAGATTTTTTAAAATGTGGACTAATCATCCTAATTTCCTTCCCACAGTTGCATCAGTCTGGCAAACACATGTCAGAGGTTTTAAAATGTTCTTAGTTCGCGCTAAGCTCAAACTTGTGAAAGAAGCTCTGAAAGATCTTAACAAGAAACACTTCTACAATATCAGCGAACAAGTAAATAGAGCTAAATTAGCTTTGGAAGATGCTCAAATGAAGTTGCAAGTGGATCCCCTCAACTCTGATTATATTGATCAGGAGAAAAAATGCATTACCTCTTATAATAAACTTTTGGCTTGTGAAACATCATTTTTTCAGCAGAAAGCAAGGATACTTTGGAGTTTACAAGGGGACAGATCCTCAAGTGTATTCCACTCTATTATCAAATCAAACAGGCATCATAACAGAATTATGGTCCTGTATAACAGCTTGGGAGATAGATTAACTGATAAAGAAGACATGGTAAATGAGCTTATTATGTTCTTCAAAAATCTTATGGGCTCTGCAGTTGAAACAGCAAAACCAGACATCAACATAATAAAGAGTGGAAATTGCCTGAATGAAGCTCAAGCTAGATTCCTTGCTGCTCCAGTAACAAAAGAAGAGATTAAACATGCAGTGTTTTCTATGCCAGATAATAAAGCACCTGGACCTGATGGTTTTAGTGCTTCATTTTATAAATCAGCTTGGACTGTTATAGGTGATGATGTTACTCTTGCGATTGAAGAATTCTTCAAGACTGGAAAATTACTGGGGGCTGTTAATTCCACTTCTATTACGCTCATCCCCAAGGTAAATTGTCCCAAATATCCCTCTGATTTCAGACCTATATCCTGCTGCAACTGTCTTTATAAGTTCATCTCTAAGATTCTGGCTAATAGAATTCAAGCAGTCCTGAGCATTCTCATTAACGAAGCACAATGTGCTTTTGTTAAAGGGAGACAAATACAAAATAATATTCTGTTAGCTCATGAAATTGTTAAAAATTATGGAAGGAAGCATATATCTCCAAGAGCAATGTTGAATATTGATATCAAAAAAGCTTTTGATACAATTAGCTGGAAGTTTTTAGAGGAGATATTAAATGGTATGGGATTTCCAAAGGAGATGATAAATTGGATTATGGTTTGCATATCCACCCCCAAATTTTCCATCTCTCTTAATGGCACTCTACATGGCTATTTTAGAGGTGAAAGGGGTTTGAGACAAGGAGATCCCCTCTCTCCCTACTTGTTTATCTTGGGCATGGATTATCTTTCAAGGAGTCTAAGTAGACTGCACCATGACAGGAATTTTAAGTTCCATCCAAAGTGCAAAAAATTAAAAATCACGCACTTGATTTTTGCGGATGATTTGCTTCTTTTCAGTAAAGGTGATCTTGTTTCAATTCAAATGCTACACAAATTATTAGCTGAGTTCAGTGCTACTTCTGGGCTTGAAGCAAACCCAAGTAAGAGCTCAATCTTTTATGGGGGAGTTGGAGACACAGTTAAGACATCTATCAATGCTTTACTGGGATTTACAGAAGGAAAACTGCCTATTAGATATTTGGGAATGCCTCTCATTTGTAAAAGGCTGTCATTTACAGATTGTCTTCCACTTATCAGCAAAGTCTCTAAACAATTTCAGAATTGGATCATCCATAGAAAGTTATCTTATGCTGGGCGTTTGCAAGTTATCAAGAGTATAATCTTGGGCATACAAATCTTTTGGACATCAAGCTATGTGCTCCCCTCTAGAGTTTTGAAAAAAATTGATGAATTATGTAGAAATTTCCTCTGGGGGAAAAATGAGCAAACCTTCAGACCACCTTTGGTTTCATGGGATACAGTGTGTCTAAGCAAGATTTGTGGTGGTTTAGGTGTTTTCTCTGCTTTTATTTGGAACCAAGCTGCTGTTTTAAGAACTATATGGCATATTCATGAAAATAAAGAAGCAATGTGGATCAAATGGGTGCATGGCACCTACTTAAAGCATAGAGATGTTTGGAGTGTGGAAGGGAAGACAAATGATTCTTGGTTATGGAGACAAATTTTGAAAATCAGGGACAAAGCCATCATGAAATGTGGAAGTGTAGAAAATTTGAAGAATGTTATCAACTACTGCTTGCTTAATTCCAAAATCCAAATATCCAGACTTTATAATGCTCTATCTCTCAATGCAACGAAAGTCTTATGGTATGAAACTGTTTGGGAACCTTTATGCTATCCAAAACATGCATTTGTGTTATGGTTAACCTTTCAAGATAAGCTTCTTACTCAAGACAAACTTCATAGGCGAGGGATTATCCAGACAAATTGCTACGTTCTATGTAATGGATCAAATTTGGAGGACCGTAATCACCTATTTTTTGGGTGTGCCTTCTCAAATGAAGTCTGGAATGGAGTAATGGATTGGCTACAATATTGTAGGCGTCGAAAAATGCTTGCAGGCATCCAAATACCACTCAAAACAATATGGAAGAACAATTTACACGTCATCGGGCAACACAAGGTGGCGCAGCAGCCCATGGTGCCGCGGCTAAGGCGCGACAGCACATAGTGCCGCGGCTAATGCGCGACAGCACATAGTGCCGCGGCTAATGCGCGACAGCACATAGTGCCGCGGCTAAGGCGCTGCAACCTAGGGTGCCGTGGCTATGTTAAAGGAGTGCTGTGGCGGTTACAAGGCAGTTATATAATGATTTTTTGAGGCTTACGTGGCAGCATATCAGAAATAGAACGTGTGCTGACGTGGACAAGCATTTAAAACACGAAAAAAGTGGTTAAAGGTCGTGGGAGAACGGTTTTAAGCACGATGGAACGTGCTGATAACCGTCTCTTTGGCCGCGGCAGCCTATACTGCCGCGCCAATAGATTCGGTGATTCCTAGAGATCTAAGCTCAGACTTGATCTTTGGAAGAACGGACATCTTACATCGATAAGATATTCGTTTTCAAATCTTTACTTCGATAAACGAAGGAGAGATCCCTAAACAACCTCACGATCTACGAATCGGTGGTCCACGAGCTAAAGCGTTCCCGGCACAGGCAAAGTCCCACAAAAACAGTAGTTGATAAACGACTTCTGTGTTATTTTCTCGAAAGTTGTAATTTTGTTTATTTTTCATTGTAACATTCTGTAAGCAATCGAAGTTTAATGGAATCTGCAATGGAAACGACTTTCGCTGAAAACAAACTGGCGACCACAGTGGGAGCCAGCGGCCTCGCTGCCGAGGCCGCAGTGTCGCAGCCGATCAAAATCATCGTCACTGAAGAGATCGAATACGAATTCGATCAAGCAAAATTCGAGGAGTACTTGTCATCCTCATCCTCAAAATCTTCCTCGTCCCGCAAGTGCAGGAAGATTTCTTCTTCAAAGAAGGTTTCCAAGTCTCCAATTCAGATGAAGACCGCAGATGAAGATTCTTACCAAGTCATCGCCAAGGAATCTCTCTGCAACATCTCTGCTCCTAAGGACTCTGCACCAATTAAAGAGTCCTTAAATCATGGCCAGCCGATAATGACAAAGAGGGCTCGTCAAAGGCAACGCCAGCGCCGCGCTCGTCAATTGGCTAAGGCCATGCAACAAACCGACGGAGTCCATTACTATACGGACTTAAAGTCGAGAAAGAAAAAGGTGAACCAATTGCCTCAACGGCAAACCAATCACATCTCTGCACAACTTATGACGGAGGAATGGACTCTGGTCAAAAGAGCCCGTTCTACTCTCAAAGAGCGTATACAAAGGCGTCAAGCAAAGGCGGCTCGCGCTCGTGCCCTTCGTCAACAAGCGCAGAGGAACAAGAAGGAAGTGGTGTCTGAAAAGCCATCGAAGAACTGCAAAGCTTGGGTTCCAAAAAATGAAAATACCCAAAAATTACAGAGGAATGTAAACTCTTACCGCAGCAGCTTATACTGCCGCGGTAATCTATTCGACCGCGGCAGTCCAAGCTGCCGCGGCACTTTGCTCAACCGCGACAGTGAAGACTGCCGCGGCACTTCATGTGGTCGTGATGTTCATCGCCGTCGCAAAACCACATCTGCAGTTCCATCGACACCCAATCCTGGTCCTTCTACTGCAACAGCGTCTACTTCATCACCAGTGAAACCCTGGGTTAGCCCAGATTTGTCCGCATTCAAGATAACAATGGCGGATCGCCTCGGTCCTTCAGTTGACAATCGAGGCAAAACCCCAGTTAAAGAACCATCAGATCCTGTAAATAAACCGTTAATGGTTTCATACGCAGGGGGTCGTAAACACCCTCCTGTCAGATCTGCACAAGTCCAAAACGAGAGAATACTAGTTCACTCTCGTTTAGGACCTCTGAAAACTCCACACCCGCAAGGGGGTAGATTTAAAAATTTAACTTTGGATCGCCCAGAGGCGACGACCAGTCGTCCTATGCATGTTAACAAAGTTCAAAGGCAAAAGATAGGTTGCTCAAATTACAATAATGATGAGCTGTACTATCAGAAAAATGACTCAAAAAAGAGGATTGCCCGAGAAGATGAGTCCCATTGCGCATGCGAGAAACTCATTAAGGCAGTATTGACGGAATACGGTTGCTCTAAAAATAATTCAACAAGAGTATCCGTATTTCAAAGATTGTCCAACGAAGCGTCAAGACCCAAAACAAGACGTTTCAACAAGAAGAAATCTGTAATCCGACAGGATGAGTTCCCTGAGGTCACTATCAACATGACCAACAAGGGAAAGCAAAAGTCAGTTAACCACGACCCTGATTTCTCTCCGGGGGGGAGAGTTGAGCGGGGTCTTTCTCAAAGGATGTTGTGATTACAAAGAAGAGCCAACCTACGTCGAGATTATAAGAGAATGCACGAGGGGCTATCTTCGGATGAAGAAATGTCAGATACTTGTTCCACCATTGCATCGGACGATACCGCGTCTAGTGTTGGGCGAGTCAGAGAATCATTCGCGATCACGCCGGATCAACTGGCTCACATACTGCAGGAAGCGTTGGCTAAACAATGGAAGAAATTAGAGCTGAATTTAAAACTGAGATGGAGTTGACTATGCAGCAGATGCGAGATTTGCAGGTTCAGCAACACCAACCGGAGTCGAGCCAGAAGGCGGAATCCAGCCGACGACGATATTTGAAGATCCTCCTCCAGATAAAGACAACTCCGGAAGCGATCCGACCAAGTCAGCCACTCAACCTCCACAGATCTATTTGAAGAAAAGCGAGGAAGAGGACAAGAAGATGCACGATCTTGAGAGCAAAGTCAACGCTTTGATGACGGCTCAAGAAGTGAAGAAAACGGGCATCCCATACCCGTACCCGAGGGAGTGGGACCTGATTCCTTATCCCCAGAAATTTAGTTTGATTAACTTTACTCCTTTTGATGGCAGGGGTTCACCAACTCAACACTTGATCTATTTCAAGTCGCATCTCGGCGCAATATCTGGGAACGAAGCCCTGATGGTCCGGTCATTCGTAGGAACCCTTCGCGGGCCTGCCTTCGATTGGTACCGACGCCTTAAGCCCGGGAGTATCACTAGTTGGGAGGATATGGAAGAACTATTCCTCACCAATTTCTTCGACGACGACACAGATGTCTCAATTGGCACGTTGTTGGATGAAAAGCAGAAGGATGGGGAATCGGTTGACGTCTTTGTCAAACGATTCCGGGACAAAGCAGTGAATTGCAGAGATCCACTCACAGAAGAGTTTATACTATAGACATGTCACAACAACTTGTCATTGGATGTGTTAGAGGTGATGGGGGTTGTGCCTTCTAAAACTTGGAAGGAGTTGAAAGTGAGGGGTGAACAGGCTGAACGCTTTCTCAAGAGAAAGAATTTGGAGAGAGGTCTGCCACCAGCTAATAATCAAAAGCAAAACTTTAATCCTCGAGGTAGAGGAAGAGGGTCCGTGGCAGCTGTTGATGCCCATCAAACGTCACAACAACCACCGCAACAACAACCGCAGCAGTCATCTTTCCAACTGGCGCCAAATCAGAATCAGCAGCCCCCGAGGCAGCCCAAGACTTCTGAGCCTAGATTTCCGAAGGAATATTCTTTCAAAGATGATGAAGTTCCGGTCATCTTCAAATACTTGTTAGAGAATAACAAGATCAAGCTTCCACCGGTCACAAACCAAGAAGAAGCAACGAAGATTAATGACCCGAAGTATTGTGCCTATCACAGGAGGGTCTACCATCCCACTAAGACGTGTTATGTCTTAAAGGATAAAATACAAACCTTAATTGATGTTGGTATTGTGACGCCGAAGCCAAAGGAGAAGAAAGTAGGCGCAAACGCAGTCTCAATTAGCTTCGGATCGGTTCCTTTGTCCAGGTTTCAAGCAGAGCCAGTATCAAAGGTCAAAGTGCAAACCATCAACGATGACCCTCATGGACAGCGCCAGAAGGGGCTTGTATCTCACACAATCCCTAACGGCAAAATCCTTTGGGTTCATCCGGATTTGCTTGAAGATGAACAGTGGACAACATCCACGTCGAAGAAGTCAAAAGGCAAAGGAAAAGAGAAATCCTGTTATGGAGCATCGGCGATTCCCGAGAAGAACGATGAAGAAATCCCAATCCTACCACTTTCCGAAGGAGAACAGGAATCTTTTATTACTAAGAGTGGAAATGAATACTGTTTCAACCACCCGTATGCATCCGAGCAATTAGCCGAGCAGGGGGTAGTGAAAGCTGTACCTTCTAAAACTCTGATGGAGCTGGGGGTGATTATAAGTCCACCCGTAGCAACCGAGAAGCCTCAAAGAATTGATAAGCAAAAGGAGAAAGAACCTCGATACAAAGAGGTTCAAGTTCCGAGGCAGTCTCGTTTCGATCGATCGATTGGACGAGATAAACCGGAAAGCTCGAACATTTCATACCACTTCGATGTTATGACCCAATTGGCTAACATCCCAGTGAAAGTAACTCTACACGAGTTATCATGTCTTTCTAAAAACACTAGAGATGCGTTCACCATTACTCCTGACCAGCTCACTCAAGTAGTTCAAGAAGCGTTAATCAAGCAGAAGGAAGAATTTGAGGGTAAAATGGAATTGGCTATGCGACAAATAAGAGAGTTGCAAGCGGAAATGTGTAGATTTCCTAAATCTGACCATCAAGCTGGGTCTAGCTGTTGCGCTACACCGATCACGCCTATTTCAAATAGGAAAAATAACGAGGGTCCGAATCTAAATATGGTCATCAAGACTGATTCACCCATCGATAACACTGGGGGTGGTACGACCACATCCTTCAATGATACTGGGGGTGGCCCAATTCCTTCTTCTCGACATCGCTCAAAAAGATATGAAGATGAAAATGAAAAGCAGAAGGAAGTCGAGTCTGTCACCACCTCAATTAGGCGCTGTCCCAAAAGAAAAACAGTTGAGGAAAGTCAACTAGAGTTCATACCCAGATTTGCTGTTGATCAAACACCACGACGATAACCACGGGAACGGTCGCCACAACAGTCGCGTCAGATACCACGATACTCCTTCAAAGACGATGATGTTCTAGTCATCCTCAAATATCTTCTAGAAAATGACAAAATCAAACTCCCACCTATAAAAAATCAAGAGGAAACTAGCGGGATTGCTGACCCGAAATATTGTGAGTACCACAGGAGGATTCTTCATCCCACAGAGAAGTGCTACACCCTCAAAAATACAATACAAGCCTTGGTTGAAGCCGGTGTCTCAATAGTAAAACAAACTGAATGAGAATGATCGCCACACTCCGAAAAGTATAAGAGTATAAACTGCTTCTTCTAAAACTCCAACGGGTATAGGAGTATAAAGTGTTTCCCTTGTATATATCGGGAAGTTCCCAGAAGAATACTGTATGCGGTATTCTTAGGGATAACCCAATCACTGTAAAAGTGATAAATAAGACATTTACATTTAAACCCTAAATGTTAGAATGTTTTCTTTTACCAAATTCACTAACTCTCATGAGTTACTTTGTTGAGATGAGATTCAATTCTGTAAACAGTTAATCTTTCCTCACAAAACCCCTCACCGATCAAATCGATCGACAAAGGGTACACCAAAATCCGTCATGAATTAAAGTTATTTAAATTCCCACAACCCATTTGGTCAAACCTTTGAACAGTTAGGACCAAAGCCAAAATCCCCTCTTGATTCCTTCCATGAACAAGAGGTCCACCTTCGATTTGCGCAATCAAACCTATAAAAGTTAGGATTGCTTCCAATCTCAATTGATCAAACCTTATTCAGATTCTCTGAATAGAAATCCCACTTCAAATTTCCTTTGTACCAGGAGATAGAATATAAAATTCTTCCTCTCCGATTCTGGGTTTATCTCTACCAACAAACAAGAGACCAGGAGATAGAATATAAAATTCTTCCTCTCCGATTCTGGGTTTATCTCTACCAACAAACAAGAGACCAGGAGATAGAATATAAAATTCTTCCTCTCCGATTCTGGGTTTATCTCTACCAACAAACAAGAGACCAGGAGATAGAATATAAAATTCTTCCTCTCCGATTCTGGGTTTATCTCTACCAACAAACAAGAGACCAGGAGATAGAATATAAAATTCTTCCTCTCCGATTCTGGGTTTATCTCTACCAACAAACAAGAGACCAGGAGATAGAATATAAAATTCTTCTTCTCCGATTCCGGGTTTATCTCTACCAACAAACAAGAGATTGAGAAATGGAATATATAATTCTTTTTCTCTCCAATTCTGGGTTCATTTTCCTGTATAGGAAATATAACCTACTCTCATTCCAAAATCCATGTCGTTCACACATGGGGGAAGTTATCTCTATCCCTTATTAGAGATAAGCCTACATCTAACACATGTAGCCTACATATTCAATATGATAGTTCAAAGTCTAAAAGAGTTTAATTCTTTTAGCGCAACGTTATATGTGAAACGGATTTAGATAATTCACATACTAGCCCGACTCAAACGGTAGTCGGTAAAGGCATATCAAATCCGTTGATGGCTGAGGATTTGCCAAAAATCCTATGAGTATTATGGTTATTTATTCTAAACGAGAATGAGTAATCATAATAAAATCTCAATAAACAAGAAAGTTCACTGTATTAACCAAAAGAGTTCAAACAAAACAGCATAAAAAATAAACAACAAAACAGCATAAAAAATAAATGTATGTTCTCAAAATTACAATAATTTGTAATGGCGGAGTTCATCTTCTAATTGGGAAAGCCTTGTCGCAAAAGCCAGCTCGAGCTCAGGTATCAGATTTGCTTTAAATTTCCTTTCATCGATGCTTCGGATTTTGGCGGCTTCTTGCTCCTTGTCAGCAAAAATCTTGTCCTGGAGGTTCAGTTGCCGGAGTGTAATCACCTCAGCTTGAGTTACCTCCGCTAGATCAGACTCCAGAAATTCACAAGCATCCTTAGCTTCGGCAAGTTGCTTTTCTAAGTGAGCTATCTCTGCCCGACGCGACTCCAAGTCACGATACATGTCTACCTTTATTTGTGCCTTCTTGGCAGCGCTCACCTGGAGTTGATTGATGCGAGTTTTTAGTATTTGAAGTTCAGTTTCAACGGATTTCTGAGAATCACGCCATGCCTGTAGCCTCAAGTCCGTTTGAGAAGCGATGTAAGAAGGTGCGCCATTAGCTCGAAAGTTCTGCAACTGTTCAATGTGATGTTTAAGATCGACCAAATAAGCTTCAATGGAGTTAGACAATTCAGCGCACCCCTGTTCTTTAATTCCTGATACATGGCGATCGAGAGACTTCCTAAAAAGTTCAAATGGTGAACCTTTAAGAAGAATCCGATCAACCATGGCGTTTAAGAAAAGAACGAAACTTTGGACGTCAACGCAGAGGGCAACTTGGTCTGGATCTTCATCTGCCAATAAAGTCTGAATACGCTCG
>NC_033798.1:5425199-5436793 GCF_001876935.1 Asparagus officinalis | reverse complement strand
GGGTGGCTCGGCCTTGGCCGAGCCACCTCAGGGTGGCTCGGCTTGGGCCGAGCCACCCTGGGGTGGTTCGGTTTCGGCCGAGTCCCCGGGTGTTTGTCCGTTTCGTCCTTTGTTTCCGGTTCTGGTTCTCTTGTGTGGTTGATTGACTTGGCAACGACTTGTTGACTTGATTCCAGATGATTTGTCGCCTCGTTAACCTGCTCCGTTGCGTATAGCTTGGCTTCAGCGTTGGCGAGCTAACGGTCTTGTTTGGATACGTCGCCCGGTGGTCCGTTTGTTAAATCGGCGTCGAGCTGTGCTAAGGGACCTATAGGCAATTTTATACGCCTACAGCTACGACTTAAAGGTACATGTTTCCGCTTCAGATCGGATCAAAATTCAATTTCTTGGAATGAAAATACACATGGCTTCTAGTAGTATTATTTAAACACATCATCTTGGAAAAACATCAGCTACATTGTTGTAAGTATATGGTGCAAATTTGTAAATGTAGGGTACAGGAACATGCTGAAACGCATGGGCGGAAATCATAGTTCTGAGCTAGAAATGCAAACAACCCTTTGAAATCATAGTTTTTAACTGAATATGTGTTGAGATGAACACGAACCTTGTCAAACAAGTTTCAAAAGTGGATGTGGAGTGTAGGATATATGTCCAAGAAGTTATGAGAAGTAATTAAATAAAAACATGTACTGTGTAATTCAGTACATGTCTGAATAAATGTATGCCTATATGTAATGGGCGTCCAAAAGTGTTGGGTATGGTTACGACCAGAGAGGAATACCTAGGCAACATAGTGTGAATTGAGATTGGTCTTATGTCCGCTCCCTTGGATATTCATTAGCACCTTGTTTGATGTTTCACATGTGTAACAGAGGCCATTAAAATGCACCAATGGTGAGAAATGATAAGATTATACTTAATGGAGAACAGAGGGCTAGAGGAGAACTTGGTAAGAGCCCTTAAGAAGGATTTGATAATGATTAGCTTAGTGGAGGAGATACTCGCAACGCAACCGAGTGGATGAATTTGCCGACCCCAAAAGTTTGAGATGAAGCCTTTGTTATTGTTTTATGTTCATACATCTTCAGTAGCTATTCATAAGCTGTCCATATCTTTTGTGTTTTAATAACTTCTCTGGAAATCACAAATTGGGTGAATTTCAAATGACCCCACTAAAGTTTGGCCCATTTTGAGATAATCCCTACCCACCCAAAAAAAATTTAATAATAATAAAACAAAAAAAATAAAACAAAAGAAAACAAAACAAAAACAAAGGGAAAAAACTTTACAAATGTCCACCCAAATGTTCAATTTTTTCAACATACCCTCTGATGCTATAATTTGGTTTTCTTTATCAAAAGTTCATGGTGGTTTTTTGGAATATAATGTTCAAAGTTCGGCGGGTTAACTGAAAATAATGTTGAAAGTTAGGCTGGGGGATTTAGACGTTTGTAAAGTTTAGGGAGGCTGTTTCAGATGGTCCAAACTTCTAGGGAACTAGTGAAATTTACCCATAATTCACTTCAAGTAGCTTTCTAATTAAATTTGCTCTCTCTTTAATCGCAACTTAGGCTATCGAAATCTAAGCCCTGAGGTAGAGGAAGGAATCTGTCAGGTTCTCTCCCATATGTGGCTCGAATATGAGGTTATGCCGGGGTCAACTTCTATGCCTACATCATCGTATCATGCTTCATCTTCATCCTCTTCCTCAACGCCGTATTCCAAAAAGTCAACGACATCCGACACCGAGAAAAAGCTCGGCCAGTTCTTCATGCATCAAATTGCTAATGACACTTCTTCCGCTTATGGCGAGGGTTTCAGAAGAGCAAATAAAGCTGTTAATAAGTACGGACTTCGTCGGACTCTGGATCATATTCGACTCACAGGGAGTTTTCCTGTGTGAGTCAGTTCCTTGAGGTTGAGGATTGGTGGTCTTAGTGTGCTATAAGGATTTATTTTTTACTTGTGTCCTTATGGTCATATATTATTTGTTTCAATTGTGATGATTGATAATTGTAATGGCAATTGATTGTAGTTTCCCTTGATGTTATACCAATAATAAGGGGACTTATAGGGCATCTCTTTGAATTTTTTTATGGAGAATGTTGAAGTCCCTTGTACCGTACGAAAACTCTGAAGTTACGGTGAGGGTGCTAATGATTATAGTTTTATTCTCTAACAGATCATTGCATCTCGTGTTTTTTTTTTTTTTTGAAAACTCACGAAAGTTTAAGGAGAATTCAAATCATTAGCCTGAATCTCACTAAGGAGAAGTTCAAAATAAGAATTCAACCATGAATTGGGAACAATATTGTGAGCACTAACATTAGTAAGAGAATGTGCTACTTTGCTTTCTTCCTTATTAGACTACGGTTTTTCTTTTAAAGGGATTGGTTTATCTATGAGAAGCTCCCAGACTCAATGAGAGTGATATTTTTGAAAGTAAAAAAAACCCCTCAATCATGTATCCTTCTGGTAGAATTCATCCTCTTAAGAAAAAACTAAAAGTTAATACCAAACTAATTCACCCACTGATATTTTCTTTTTCACTTTTCTAAATATTGAATATCTCCTTTCCCATTCCAACAATTTTTGCATATTATGAGTTCAAAGTATTTTAAACTTTTATATACCAAAATAATCACGGAAAATCTCCCTAAACTAAATCTTATGTCTATTATAACTGTTGGGCCTGTTTCTTAACAAAAAAAATCTCCACAATCAAATTGTTCTCATTTGTGAAAAACAAAACACGATGCGTTTGGAAACCATGGTGTTTTACTTATTTTCATGGTGTTTTTGCAAAAAATAAAACATCATGCGTTTGGAAACCATGGTATTTTTTGAGCTAAATCATCATCAAAACCAAAACCAAAAACACAACACTTATTTCAAAACACCTAAAAAGTGTTTTTAAGTTTGATGTTTTGATTTTGAGTTTGAGAATGTGTTAATATAATACCTAACATAATATATTAAATATAATTAATATAGAGTTATTATCAACATACTTATTATGCTATACTATAGTTAATCTAATATATTAATAATGTTTATTAAATAATATAATAAATAAAATATCTTATATAACAATATAATAACATATTAAATACTAGTATTTAATATGTTAACAATGTATTATATAATAAAAAATAACAATAAAATATAAATAAACTAATAAAAAATAATAAAAAAGTTATTGATAATAAATAATAATATAATAATATACTACACAATAGTATAATCACTATAATATTATTAACTTTTAATAAATAAACTGTAATAAATTAAATAATTATAAAATATTATATAATAGTAACATATTTAAAATAAATAATATTATTATTATAATAAAATATTTATAAAAAATATAATATAAAAATATAAAATATTAAAATATTATATAATGAATAAAATGATTTATTGCTAACAAATGTTAATAAAAAAATAATATATTAATAATATAATAAATATTTATTTATATCATAAGTTATTAATAATTATTAATTACTATTGATAAACTCTAACATATTAAAGACCATAATATATTACATAATATTAAAATATTATATATATATTTAATTTATTAATAACATACTATAATAACATAATATAACATTATAATAATAATATTGTTATATGAATAATAGTATAATATTATATTAATAATAAAAATAACTTTATTATAAATATTAATTTAATATATAACAATACAAAATTGATATATCAAAAATCAATTAAATATTATAATTATTTAAAATAATATGTAACAATTATAATATGAACTAATAACCTTCATTAAGCTTACAATATAATATATTATACAATTTTATACTGTATTATATTTAATATTTTTAATACTATAATAATATAAACTAAATATTATAATATTTTATTTATAATATATTTTATTATAATTAATATATAATATATTAATAATATGTTTAATACTAATATTGTAATGAGTCAAATTAGTATTGATCAAAAATACTTTACATGATATTTTAAAAATATTTTAAGGGAAAAACATAACATCATGCTGTTTTTTTTTACAAAAACATAACAAAGAAAACAAAATGGTACCCGAAGGAAGCCTATCACGGGTGGCTTTTCTGTCAAATTTTCAATCGGACTTCGGGTTGAAACTCTCAGACTCCGATCAAGATCCAACCTCTTCCCTTTTTCTTTCTCCTCAAGCTTTAACCAAAATCCCATAAAATCCTTAGCTGAAGAAAATTTTTTTTTTAAAAAAAATTAGGGTTTCAAAATTTAGATCCTCTCCGTTCAAATCAACGAAACCTAAAATTCTCCAATGGAGAGATTACACCGTATCTTCTCCGGCGCCGGCGGCATGGGCCACCCGCCGACGGACTCGCCTCTCCTCGACTCATCGGAGCAAGTGTACATCTCATCTCTCGCCCTTCTCAAGATGCTCAAGCACGGTATGTAGAATCACAATACTCAAATTGTTTGGATCTAGGGTTTTGGCTCGAAGTTGAAATCTAGGGTTTTGGTTGCAGGGAGAGCTGGGGTTCCGATGGAGGTCATGGGGCTGATGCTTGGAGAGTTTGTCGACGAGTACACGGTGAGAGTCGTGGATGTGTTTGCGATGCCGCAGAGCGGAACTGGGGTTAGCGTCGAGGCTGTTGATCATGTGTTTCAGACTAATATGCTTGATATGCTCAAGCAAACTGGAAGGTAATCGAATGAAAGATTGTCTTTTTAGGTGTCTTTTAATTTAAATTTGCTTTCTTTGGGCAGAAATTTATCCTGGTGATACCCTTTAGTTATTTCTAGTTTTTGTGTTGCTCTTAATTTTATTGAGAAATCCTCCCACGACCCGCTTGCCCAAATTTCGGCTAAATGTGAAGATCATCTCTCTTGCTGGAGCAAGGTCTAATTCTCATTAGAACAAGGGAGAGAAGGCAAAATACTGCAAACAGGACTTGGTACACAACAAATCTAGGTCATAGGGAAATTAGATCTTATAAAGTATACCCCTTTCTCTGCGTATTAAGTTTATGCTATCCCTTTCTCTGCGGATTAAGTTTGCACTAAGTTCAAATACTCCTTATTGGTTAACCATCATAACTTACTCCTTTTCATCACTCATGATTGTGTGATGGTCGCCTTTCTTAAACTAGAAGTATTAGAATTTATTAATTTTGGGCATATATGCTGGTTTCTCTGGGATTAGAAAATGTTATTATCTTTTCCCCTCTTTATGGGAGTCACTTCATCTTTTTACTGAATTTGATACGTCTTTGATAAGAATTGCATGCATGTTTTATTGTAGGGTTTTTCAATAGTAATCCCTTAAATCTTCAATATTTTGCAATTAGTCCCTCAAATAATTGAAATTGCTATTAGGTCACTCATATCTTACTAGTTCTTCCAAATTGGTCCCCCTAGCTAGCTGAAGTCAGATTTTAGAGGAATATTCTAACTTCAACTGTTTTTATGGGGTTTCCCATTATAGCCATCTATTTAATTCTAACTCGAACTTAACCCATCTCTTTAAACGAGTTTAAAGACATACCCGCATCTTTAAAACCCAAACACACTTCACCATCTTCTCCAATGATCCTTTCTCCCAGAACCCATTTTCAGAGCTCATTCCTCTGATCAAGTTGTGTTATCAAGCACCAAATAATTAGCGTTCTCAATTCACCATAGTACATACATCATGTGTTATGTTAAGGGTGCATAAACAAAATCAACAGCCGATCATAACTTCAAGTTTTCATTGTTCTCCATGCTCAAGAACAATGAACACCCTCAAATACAGATAATTAGCTAAGGAAAATGAGTATGAATTCCAGTATTCAAACTAAACTGTTGCATATCAAAATTGTCTATCATCAGCTTCAAAAAGAGAGTTGATTCCTAAACATTAAGAAAGAAATAGGAGGGTTCGAGATTTAAGGCTCAAGTTAAGGTTTTTCTTGAAGGAAACTTCTGAGCTCCTTGGTGTCTATCAGTGAAGTCGAGGATGACGGCGATGATCTTGTGCCGAGGTCTAGAAACTATGTCATGGCCAAAATTTATTTTCTTTAGCGACCCCGATTTTTGAGAGAGATTGGTTTAAGATTTGAAAGGGAGATGGAGTTGATTTGGGTTTTTCGTTTCCTCTTTCTAATTAGTTGGAACAGAGAGCAGAAGAGGGGATTCTTGTTGGGTAATTAACCATGTTGGGTTATCGACAAATTAACTAGAGTTAACAAATTTGACAGAAGGAGTAACAGAAGGGATCAATTTGAAAGAACGGGTAATATTTGAGGGGCCTAATAGCAATCTCAATGAGTTGAGTGACTAATTTCAAAATATTAAAGATTTAAGGGACCAATTTGACAGAAGGAGTAACAAAAGGAGTAACAGAAGGAGTAACCATGTTGCGTTATCGACAAATTAACTAGAGTTAACAAATTTGACAGGAGTAACAGAAGGGATCAATTTGAAAGAACGGGTAATATTTGAGGGGCCTAATAGCAATCTCAATGAGTTGAGTGACTAATTTCAAAATATTGAAGATTTAAGGGACCAATATCAAAATAACCCTTTATTGTAATATTCTTGCTGCTCTTGAATTCCAAACTGCTGGCGGATGAATAAGATCTGATTTCTTCTCTGAAATAGAGGATGTGATGTAATTATAACTTGCTTCTTTTCTTTGTTTTATCTATTAAGCATTCTCTTCATTAAACATGGATAATAGCTTCAGATCTTTGATTGCAGGCCAGAAATGGTAGTGGGATGGTACCACTCACATCCAGGCTTTGGCTGCTGGCTCTCCGGTGTTGATATTAATACTCAGCAGGTTTTTTCTTTTAATCTTTTTGATTTATTCTAACATATTTGTTATTCAATTTTCCGTCAAAACTTTTAATTAACGTTAAGTTATGATTTCATTACTGAAGAGTAATCACATCTTTTTATAGTCGTTAGCATGTTTATCACGTGAAGAGCGATAAACAGATGTGGTTTTTAAACATTATCAAGATAGAGTAGCAAGCTAAAACTAAGCCGGTGGGAGCTAGTGGATACCAATTAAGTGTAGAAAGTCAAAAGTCTTAACTAATATTTAATGCTTTCTATAGGACTATATGCTCTCCATAGAGTGGAGGCATTTACATTTATAATGCATCTGTATATTTAGAATCTTAGATAGATGTTGCAGTTTTTGCTACATATTACAGAAAGTGAACTCCCTCACACAAAAAATTACCTTTTCACCATGGGCATGGTTTATTACTGTAGTCACTGCATATGAGTATTGTTAGGCATGGGAAACAAATACATGTGTTTCATCTGAAATCTACAAGAACTAATAAAGAATTAATCTTCGGTGATCATAGTGATCGTCTTGTTCCATCTAGTTTAGTCTCCTTCTACTACCTAGCCATTTTAATATTTTATACTTACCAGATTCTTGTTGAATATATTAAATAAATAATACCAAACAACATGATATTATTTGGAAACATCAATTTTGCCAGAATATTTTGACTGATTTCTATTTTACTATTCTCTCCTTTTCATCAAAGCTCTAGTGCAACTTCACTTTAATTAATGCGGTTTTACTGGATCAAGTTCCACATCTGCGATGTTGCTTGCGCCATGACATGCTTACTGGTGAATTTCATAGGCTAAGTGATTAGTTTGCTCCTTGCAGAGTTTTGAAGCCCTGAATCCTAGAGCAGTTGCTGTTGTGGTTGATCCTATCCAAAGTGTGAAAGGGAAGGTGGTTATTGATGCTTTCCGGTTGATCAATCCACAGACAATGATGCTTGGTCAAGAGCCTCGCCAGACTACGTCAAACTTGGGGCATCTGAATAAACCATCTATTCAGGTCTGCTGCTTGTCCCAGTAATTTTCTATAATTGGTTATGTTATTATCAACACCCTAATGTATTCTGCTTACTAAAATTCAGGCACTAATTCACGGGCTGAACCGGCACTACTACTCTATAGCGATCAACTACAGGAAAAATGAGCTTGAGGAAAAGATGCTATTGAACCTGCATAAGAAGAAATGGACTGATGGTTTGACACTGCGACGGTTTGATACCCATTCCAAAACCAATGAGCAAACAGTTCAGGTACCCTCACTCTAAGCCTCACTCTCCTTTGTAAACCCTTTGCCTTATTGGTTCTACTTCTCTCTTTATTTGTAATTAAGATTCTCTGAGGGTATGATGCTATAGGCATGTTGCAACTTGCTTATTTACCTTATAAAGGTGTTTTCCTTCGATGGGTTAAAGTTACATGTTTGGTAAATTTTACTTGTTTACGTATAAGTTGGAAAATCCTAAAAATAATAAGTTAGGATTTTCCAACTATATTTTTGGCCCTTTTAAAGAGCTTTACTTATTGATGTTAAAATACTACTGTGCACTCTAACAAATCCAAAAACTCCATTCCGTGTCCCTGGATCTCCAAGATCCTTTCAATCATTCTCCAAAAACTCCATCCTATGTGTTAAAGGACTACATTGGCCCCTAATACAGATCCTTATACTGATAGTTATAATCGATTTACCAAACATTTTCTTTATTTTTAACATCCTTATAAGGGTTTTTAAGATAAAGGACCTTATAGCTTTCACAAAATAAGGATCGCCAAAAATGCTCTTTGTATCTTTTCTGTTGGCTAAAAATGTGAAGCAACTGCAAAGCTCTTTTACTAATAAGCTTTTTGTGGTTGTGAAATGCGAGCAGGAAATGCTAAGCTTGGCCATTAAGTACAACAAAGCTGTCCAAGAGGAGGATGAATTACCTCCAGAGAAGCTGGCGATTGCAAATGTGGGTCGACAAGATGCAAAGAAGCACCTTGAGGAGCATGTTTCAAACCTCATGTCGTCCAACATAGTCCAGACATTGGGAACCATGCTCGACACTGTCGTCTTTTAGTATAGTCCATTATTGGAAGGAGTTGTTTTATGTTTATCTTATGAGAACTGCCACTGATATATCTGCATGATTCAGAAGAAGTGGTTGTTAATGTTTATTATTTACTACAAGATACTATTTACTTGTGATACTTTTGCATCTGAGCTTCTTTTATTCTCCTGTTTGATATTTGCTCCTCTCCTCTGGATTCCGTCTTGCGGCTTTGCGGTATTCAACTTTTGTATGCCACCATGGTTTTGTTCTACCTTGGAAAGACTTGGAAACATGAGAAATTGTATGTGATTGACATATGGTGACCAATTATATGATGAATTGAGTCTTTTTAGTTCTATTTCCTTCGTAGATGAAGGCAAATGACACCTAATAATTGCATCCTGCCTATGCTTATGCAAAGTAGGTTGATGCGGCCTTACAGGGACATGAAAATTTCATTTTCATGATGGCCATTTTATTAATAAGTGGTTTAAATTTCTACATCCATAGCTTCTAACACTAGCGGGGAGGGATGGAGATTCACCTGTATGAGTTGATGTCTATAATTTTTTCTGGATTTGTGTTTGAGGCTATTCAATGTCCCACACTTGCAAGAAATGCGTGCGCGATGCACGCAAGCAAGTTTTACGCCTCTTAGAACATTGGTGAATGTCTATCAATAGCTGAGTCGTGAAATGGGTAACGAAAAGTTCAATTGGTTTCGGTTACGTACTCCCAATCTCAGGAACCCAGAGAAAATGGTTAATTGGTTCTGGTACCCTAAATTAGCAAGGCCCATGAAGAAACCATGAGATGTTCTCTTTCTGTTGCGCTATAATTAAGGGATGTGATCTTGAGATGCATGACCGCAACTGTAACAATTTAGTCCTTTAAAGGCAACAATAAATTTCTTTGGTTGCTTTTGAGGAGGACACTACTAATGGCTCCCAGTGCAGTTCATTTGTTTCGACTTTGTATTGCGGTCTCTATCATCGTTCTTCCAGACACTTTCGCTGCTGAAGATGACAGACAGGTAATATTTTCTCTTGTAATATTGTCGAGTAATTTGCTAGCATAACTCTAAACGAACATCGATTCTGGAGTAGTTTGTTCTAATATGATTTAATGATTGCAATGCAGATTTATATTGCATATATGGGAGAAAAGCCAAAACTTCCATACAGAGCAGAGTCTGTTCATCTCAGTTTACTGGACCAAGTGCTCGAGGGCAGGTGCGTTTTGTTAATCCTATATTATTCCTATCTACTAAGTTTTTGGGGAGCTGTAGCAAAAAAAAAAGGAGAATTTTACGCAACTTTTGAATTTTTGAATCATGCTTGGCGTTTGAAGTTCTGTCTTGGTATCGATACAGCTCAGTGAAGGAATCCTTGGTGTACAGCTATAGCAGAAGCTTCAATGGATTTGCAGCCAAACTTACTGCACATGAGTATCAGAGACTAGCTGGTAAGGAGAAAGGGATAATCTAAAATTATACATTCTTTTTCAGCATTAATTGATTTTTTTTTTTTTGGGTGGTTATTTTGGCAAATTGAAAGATATGGAAGGCATAGTCTCAGTGTTCCCCAGCAAAACTCTCCAGCTCCACACCACAAGGTCATGGGACTTCTTAGGATTTTCTGAAACAGCAACTAGGCACTCACCTAGAGATTCTGACATCATAATTGGTATGATCGACACTGGAATCTGGCCAGAGTCTGCAAGTTTCAGCGACGAGGGATTCGGTGCACCTCCAAACCGGTGGAGGGGCATTTGCCGAAACTTCACCTGCAACAAGTAATTTCTTCGAAACTGAATAAATATTCTTTTGGGTCTGTTTGGGTGACAGATTTTAGTCCTGAAAACCTGACTTTGCATAAAATCCCAAACTTTCTGTTTTTTCCTCGGCTGGATGGAGAGTTTGAGTGTGGAGACGTACCCTCCACTTTCTCCTCTATGTCCTACTGACATACACTTCGTAAAAGAATTTTAGGGTCGATTGCGGATAGATCTAATGTACTATCACCAAGTTGAACATATTGCCTGGCTAGTTTTATTGCTGCATATAGACCCCGAATGATTTTTTTTTTTTTTTTTTTTCGCCTGGCTAGTTTTATTGCTGCATATAGACCCCGAATGATTTTTTTTTTTTTTTTTTTTACTCTTTTCAAGGGGTCTACCTGCAGCAAGGTTTTTACAGACTCCATGGAAACAAACAGGCCCTTAACACAACATCTAACTTACTCCCTTGATCTGACACAGCAAAATCATCGGCGCACGCTACTATTATAGTATAGAAAATGCCAAGCCCGACACTGAGATTTCGGCTCGTGATTTCGAAGGACACGGGACTCACACTACATCGACAGTAGCAAGCCCGACACTGAGATTTCGGCTCGTGATTTCGAAGGACACGGGACTCACACTACATCGACAGTAGCCGGGAGAGAAGTTCACGGGATGAGCCTCTACGGGATAGCGAAAGGGACAGCCCGGGGTGCGGCGCCATCTTCAAGGATCGCCGTGTACAAAGTTTGCTGGGGGTCCCTAGGCTGTGCGGAGCAGGACGTCCTGGCTGCCTTTGATGACGCCATTGCGGATGGGGTCGATATAATTTCTGCGTCCATTGGGAAAGCGGGTGTTTGGAAGTATTTCCAAGACTCGGTCGCCATTGGCTCCTTCCACGCGATGAAGGCGGGGATATTGACGTCG
>NC_033798.1:5417555-5425189 GCF_001876935.1 Asparagus officinalis | reverse complement strand
TGATAGGTGATCAGAAGGTGGTCGAGGTAAAGCCCATGAAGTGAGGTTACGCTTATTTAGCCTTCACGGTGTCTACGGTCCTCCTCGTATTTATTCTTAGGATTAGTTGCGGATAGACCCCCTTTGATATCGCTCGGTTACGGATAGGCCCCCTTTAGTCAAGGGCAGATCCACGTAGGGCATAGTGGCGTCACGTGACATCGTTATTCTCCAAGACCCCAAACCATAAGCAAAGCCTGGGATTCTGGGGTGTTTGTTTCGGGTGGAAGCCTTTGGGAATCCATGAGAAGCCTCAGACACCGTCAAAAAGAGCAAAGGTTTCCGATTTATATGTTCTTGGTTCACAGAAAAAATTCTTAAGAAAGATTTTCTTTTGAGGTGGGTTTCTATTATATAAATAATGAATGATGTTGGGATTTGGTAAAATATAATAGTTAAATAATGAGGGAGAGGTTTTCATCTCAATTGGTTTCTTAGTTTTGGCTTTTGAACCAAACAAAGAAATGAGATAGAGAGTGTTTCCTCCCCATGTTTCCATGCTTTAAAAAAAACTATTTTCCAAAAACACATGGAAAGGAGTGGAAATAGGTTTTTTACTACTAAAAAGGGGTTCTTTTTTTTTAGGAAATGACACAAACATGCTCTTACGTACTTAATTTTGGTGGGATATAATGATTGTAGTATGTGGCTTTTTTCACTTGTATGTTCACATTATTGTATTTAACTGTTTATATGTTCGACTGACATTATACTTCGTACAAAAATTGGGTAAGTCATGAGTTGCAATGCAAAATGGAATGTTGTATTACTGATAAACTACGAGATTGGGATTCAAATGTACTATTACATTTTTTTTCAAAATATGAAAACTCTTCAGGAACAAAACATGAGATTGAGATTCAAGTTTATTGTTTATTATTTAGAACAAAATGATCAAACCCCCTTACTATGTGTATGTGTTTCAATGTGATCATTTTGTGAGCTCACGGTCTAATGACATGATAGTATTTTTAGTTTAAATTTCATGTAATTTGTGCAATTCAAAAAATTATTTTTCAATTTCGAAAAGGATTAAGAGTAAAACATTTTAAAAGAAAGTACTTTAAGAAAATTTTTTGGCCTGCGAGAAAGGAGACCGACTAATAAAAAACCATGAAGAAATACAAAGAAATATTGACATGTTATTAATCTGTTAAATAATTGATCATGGGCTAACAAAATGATCACATTGAACCCACAAACATAGCTTAAAGGGGCAAAATAGGTAAATTGGTCTCTGGAGGCCAAGTAGAGAGTTAACTCATACCTTAAGGATGATCGAGTTAGTCATTTTGCCTTATTATTTATGCACTGACATTAATTTTCAGAAATTCTGGATATGCCACTGTTATAGTTCTATTGTTGTGGATAGCCCCTTGAGGGAATTTTTTTTGCCTCTTCTACCCTTAGAGAAAGAGAAACTTGTTTCTTAACAAATAGGCCTCTTGAGGGTAATAGAGTCAAAAAAGAAGGAACAGAATTCACTTGGGAGGTCTATCTGCAACAATGGAACCATAGAGGTCGTAATTGGGTGATAGGGGGTGTATCTGCAATTAACCCTTATTTATACTGAAGTGAATAACAAAATATGAGGATCTCTCCATTTTCTCTTCAAATTATTGATAAGAGGGTCTACCTTGTCATGTTAATAGTAGTGCAAAAAATGTAATATAGTTGGCACTACCATTTCTTTAAGGCTACTGTTATCTTTTTGTTTGTATGATTTTTTTTCTCCCCTTTTATTTTATTTCATTTTATTTTTTTATTTATTATTTTTATTTTTATTTTTATTTTTTTATTTTTTATTTTATTTTATTTTATTTTTTATTTTTTTGAGTTTGAGAAATAAAAAAGGATAATCATAGATTTCTTTTATACCAAGTATGTTTTAGCATTTAATTAGATGATCAACACCGTCTATTTTGATCTACATAATCTAGAATGGCAATAAATTAACAATATGAATCTCTTAAAAATTAAAATCTACTGAACATTACCCATCAATGAGATTAAATGTTTATACTCTTAAAACTACAGAAATACCTTAACCCGATAATATGACTTCAAAACTACAACACGAAACGTGATCAACATTGTCTTCTTCTTATATTGTCTGCAGGGGAACTCCATCAACACCTTTGAAACAGAGAAGAAGTCTTCTCCGTTCATTTACGCAGGCAATGCACTGAAGAAGGGGTATCAGGGTTTTCATCCGGGGTAAGCACTTGTTCTTCATCATATTCATGAGGGTTAGTTGCGGATAGAACCCCTGTAGTTCTATTGTTGCACGTAGACCCACCCCCCAGGTGAGGAAGTTTTTTTTTTTTTTACTCTTCTACCTCAGAGAAAATAGACCTTCTGAGGGTAAGAGAGTCAAAAACAATTCACTTAGGAGGTATATTCGCAACGAAAAAAGCCTACAACGGGTTTATCTGCAGATTAGCTCTATTCATAATCTTGTTTCATATATTTGATGATTATATAACTTTGTTAACCTGGTCATCTTCTGCAATATGAAGGGCATGTGAACCCCAGTCCTTAGATGGAGATATAGTGAAAGGGAAGGTTGTGTTATGTGATGCGAGAATTATCGGAGATGAGCCTTTGCTTGCTGGTGCTAAGGGAGCAGTGATGGTTGACTATGATCACCTTGACTTATCTTGGCCCTTCCCTTTACCAGCTGTGGTTGTTGATGCTAATGAAGGGGACAGGCTGAGAAATTATATTAACAGTACTGGGTACGTATTTGTTCAGTCTGCAGGTGTTTGCCGTGACCTCTTTGTGTTAATGTAAAGTGTAAACATTCCTGAATCAGGAACCCAATGGCAAATATACATCAAACTTCTGCAGTCATTGATGGTTCGGCTCCTATGACCGCATCATTCTCTAGCAGAGGTCCGAACCTCGTCACACCAGATATCCTGAAGGTATGTTCATATTGATTGTTATAAGAGTGTATCTTGTAGCATCTAAATTGTGTTGCAAAATGCACATGTGTTTGAATATCAGGTTGTATTCAGATAAGGGTACGGATATCAAATATCTATATCTGGTAGGATACGGACACGGATACTTGCATTAGTAGATATGAGGTCTATTTTGATGATCCAAACTAAGTTTTTCAGACATGCCAAACATATTAATGGACTATAGTTTGAGAAACTTACTATATTAAAGCATTTCTTTTATCACATGACCTATATATTTTTCCATCTTGTTAATTTTTTTTCTTATCCACCATGTATCCGTATGTACTTTCTCTTATCCAATCCATCTCTGTATTAAAGTGGATATGTATATGGATTTTTCTTACTAAGGCATATTGGTATTTGTATCTGTATCCGTGATTAGTAAGTGGAAACGGGTATGGTAAGTGTCATATCTGATCCGTATCTGATCCATTTGCGCTAAACAGAGTTGATATATGCCTGGGGGCTTATTTGCACAAAGCTACTTAAGAAATGTTGTGTTGTATGATCATTGAACATGGATTCTGACTTCAAGATTTATTACTATTTTTGCAGCCTGATGTAAGTGCTCCTGGACTCAATATCCTCGCAGCCTGGTCCCCTGAGGCTCCGATATCAGGGTATGCGAACGATAAGCGTTCAGTGCAGTATAACATAATGTCTGGAACATCTGCATCCTGCCCTCATGCAACCGGAGTTGCAGCATATGTCAAATCTTTTCATCCTAATTTTTCACCAGCTGCACTCCTATCTGCTATAATGACGACTGGTATGTTTGTTCCTCTGAGTTATTCTTACCTTAGATATAGGATATATTTCAAAAACCTCAAGAAGTTTGCCGCATTTCAAAAACCTCAAGAAGTTTTGTGAAATTTACCCTTTATGTTGATCATGTTTCCTACCTGATGAGATCTAATTCCACCTGTGCAGCTAAAGCTATGGACCCAAACACTAATCCGGATGCAGAATTAGCCTACGGCTCAGGCCAGATCAATCCTCTCAAAGCAACAGATCCTGGTCTAGTCTACGATGCCGGCGTTAATGACTACATAAACTTTTTGTGCAGCTCAGGCTACAGCGCTGACAAGCTTAGGCTCATATCTGGAGATATAACCAACTGCAGCAAATCCTCAGTTCTTGCGAGAGATCTAAACTACCCTTCTATGGCATTTCAAGTAAACCCCGATACCGCGTACTCCGTAAATTTTTCGAGAACGGTAACAAACGTGGGTTCAGTGAAGGCTACATACAAAGCAGCGATTCAAACTCGCGGTAAAATCGAAGCTATTGTGCATCCTGACACACTGTCATTTGAGGGTTTAAACGAGAAGCAAAGTTTTGTTGTGTCGGCTTCTTCGAAGGAGGGTATTTTTTCGGAGGAAATTGCGTCGGCGTCGTTGATTTGGTCGGACGGAGTTCATAGCGTTAGGAGTCCTATTGTTATACATACTGGATCCATGGAATATGAGCTCCGAGATTGATCAAATTCAGCATCTTTTTTTTTTTTGCCCACCCTATAGAATAGTATTGTATCTCAACAATAACAATGTCATAATTCCTAAATTCTTTAGGTCGGCTGCACTAATCCTATTTTTTTTCCATTAGAAGTTTTGTTTAGAATTGTCTTCACGGTTAAGTTAATCAATCCTGTATCCTTCTTAATCGTTTTTAATCAAGGTTTATTATGCACACCATATAATCTCATCTTTCATATTCGAAAACCATCGATTGCAACCTTCTCATATCCATTCATCTAAAATAACAATGGAATTGTTAGTTTGCTAATCAACCCTCCTAACAATTTTTTAAAAAAAAAATTCAAAATTACTATGTATGTATATGTACAGTGGTAGTACAACAAAGTACGCGCATCAAAATCTTGAAAATTTCCAAGGACGGCAATCTAGCTTAGAACATGCGGATTCCCAATTACTTCTGCATCCGCCTCCAGCTCCATCGCAGCATTGGCAAGACATTCCGAGCGATTGAAATACTTTCATATATCCTAAACATGTAAATAAATAAATAAATAAATGAATAAATAAAGCTAGACAACATGAAAATGTCACGTAAACTCCCAAAACTTTTGCGTGTTTCCGAATGAATACATCATCAGATAACCCAACTTTTTGGGACTTATCTGAAACCGTTTTGGGGGGTTAAGTGACATTTAGTTATCTCAAAACGAGCCAAACTTCTTCACGGTGCTCTTGTGAAATTTACTCAAATTAAAAGGAGGACTTAGGCGAGATAATTGACCTCACCTTGTTTGAGAGAGGGAGAGGGCAACATCCTGGCTTCTGCAGGGAACAAAACCAAGAGGAGTAGAAATACAGAAGAA
Organism: Asparagus officinalis; assembly: GCF_001876935.1. Taxonomy (NCBI): domain Eukaryota; kingdom Viridiplantae; phylum Streptophyta; class Magnoliopsida; order Asparagales; family Asparagaceae; genus Asparagus; species Asparagus officinalis. The sequence goes on along the minus strand of NC_033798.1, from coordinate 5,419,840 downwards.
GCTTTAATGGGGTTGTCCATGTTCGATCTGGGTGCAGTGCAGCTCAAAATCAAACCATAGTTAGGTTTTTTATATACTCAAACGGATAGGATATCTAGAAGCAAAAGAGACAGGTTCCATGAAATCGTGTATAACTATTTTAATTAATGGGCTTCTAGAGGGACTAAATTTTAATGCACGCGTTAGTTTTGGCGGCCAACTCAAGTTAGTTTGACAATAGAAAGAGAAGGTTCCTCTCCTAATTTTGTTTGTTTTGCTCCAGCCTGTGACGTTGGTACTCACAAAATAAATTGTCTAATGAGTTGATGATGCTTATTTATTGACAAACACAACCTTATCTTTTCTCCAAGGATCACCCAAAATGATGCACGAAGTAATAATATATTACGTTAGTATGCTAGCTGTTATCTTTAATATTTTCATTTTGTAAACAATATCAATTACGGCCCCTATGCATTCAAACTCAAATTCTAGAAAACTTCAATGCGGTACAGACGGGGAAGATTCTGCAATTTTTCTAGAACTAAATCCACTTTCCTCCAAAAAAAAAAATTTTAAATTCACTAATTCTCAACCTGGTTTTTATTACGGTTTTGATTGATTTTATTGTTGATTTGAGTATTTGAGTGGCTAAATATCCAAAAAAAAAAAACCTCTTTAACTTTGGACGATTATCGAAAAAACCCCTTGACTTTTAAAATATCAAAAAAAACCCTTTTAAGTATCAAGATTATCACAACCCCCTAGGATTGGGCGTGGGCCGGGTTGACCTACGTGCTAACCCGACCCAGCCCATCATGAGTCACGACCCGGCCTGGCCCGTAGGGGGTCGGCCCCGACTAGGCCCATGATATACTCGAGTCACTGGCTGGTTGGGTCCAGCCTCAGACCCTGGATTAGAGAAGAAGGCACTGCCCACACCCGACGCGCCCGCGCCCTGGTCCATGATATATTTTTTGGTTAGGCTAGTTATTCTTTTAATCCTTTGGGTCTGCAACTAACTGTTCCTCTAGCCCTTTGGGTCTGAAACTAGCTGCCAACAAAGCCAAAATATCATATGTATTTGGCTCATAGGCCTTTTGATCCATTAAGAAATAAAGTAGCGATCTTTAAGCTTGATGTTGTTTACTTAGATGGACTAAAAAGTTTACTACTAGCTTAAAAATAGTTTAATACTAGCTTAAAAATAGTTTAATACAAGTTTAAATTACTAAAAAAATAAATTAGAAATAATTATATAATTGTAAATATAAGTTTAATATAATTAAAACAGTAAAAAATAGGAAAAAGTTTGGATGAAAAACACATGGGCCGGCACGTGACTCACGGGCCACTGGCCGGGTCAGACTAGGCCCGCACCTAGGCGGGTCGTGGACCGGGCTGGGCTCAGTCCCAGACCCGATATCAGAGAAATAGACTCGGCTCACTCTGACCCATTTAAAGTTGATGGGGTTTTTTTTATAACCCCTAAACTTATGTGGGGAATTCTAATATTTTGAATGTTAAAGGGAGTGTTCTAATAATCGAACAAAGTTAAGAGGATTTTATGACATTTAGCCTAATTTGAGTACGCGTCCTTGGTTAACCATCAATCTAACGTGTCGACAATTTGGGTGGTAAATATCAAGTAGAGACTGATTTCGAAACACTTAAAATTTTGGAGGATTAATTCAAGATATGATGATTCGGGAGACTATTTTCAATATATGGAAGAAATAATTCCCGTCCATTTCCTTCACTAAACTCTTAGCCATGATACGATATTTTCCCTGTCCTACTTTCTCTTCACTTCAATTAGGGGGTGTTTGTTTCGGGTGAGAACCCTTTGAAAGGGTAGGAAAGGCTCTGACATGGTCAAAATGTACAAAAAAGTTTCCAATGGTTTCCGTTCTTGTATTTGTTTCACCAAAAGTTTGACAATAGAAATAGAAGGTTCCTCCTATTTTTGGAGGACTAATTTAAAAGTGAGGGAAACACTAATTTTTGCAAGGAAACCAATTCTTCTCTAAAAAGTGATGAATTAGGGAGGAAAAGATTGGAAAGATGCGTTTTTAATAATAGTTAAATAATGAAACTAGTTCTTGTTTTTTTGCTTTTGAACCAAACAAAGGAATGAGATTGAAAATGTTTCCTCCCCATGTTCCCATGTCGAAACAAACAAACAAAATTGCTATTTAGAAACACAAGGAAAGGTGTGGAAATAGGTTTTCACTACTAGAAAAGTTTCCTTTTTTTGTGTGGGTGGTGGGGTGGGGTGGGGTGGGGTGGGGTGGGGTGGGGGGTGG
>NC_033798.1:5415797-5416529 GCF_001876935.1 Asparagus officinalis | reverse complement strand
TCTCATCTCAGCCGCTTGGTCTCGTCCACCTGTTCCTTCACCTCGTCTCGGCCGTATGCTCCTTGATCTCCTGTATCAATATGTGGCATGTATTAACATTTATTTTGCTTCCATATATCCGATCAATATCCTTCTCCGGTTTTCACGCGCGTAAATGAATATAGGTTTTATTTATCAAACTATATTTATACTCGTATCCGTATCCGTGATTGGTAGGCAAATATGCATACAACGAATAACATACGCAACAGCTCTTGGTCAGAGCTACAACAGGAAGATGGTGAACTTATTTCTGAGAGCGACAACCACAATGGTACTCAGCTTTCACACATTTTTTTTTCTCAAATTAATATGCTCCTAAAGGTTCTCATAGACACCACCCCACCCCCACCCCCCAATGTCAATCTCTGGTCTACGCTCAAGTGCAAATCCGAGGGTTAGATGGGGCGGAAAATCACAGCAGTGGCTAGATTGAGATCCTATTCATTCAAAACCGTTAAAATTGATATGAGTGGATGAATGGTCAAACAACGACGCATTCACTCCAAACTTGATGTGTTGGGGTTTTAGAATATGTAGATCAAGTTCAACGGAGCATCCACAATGTCGCTCAATCATGTGATTTTAAAGACGTCAAGGAGGAAATCCTCTCCTATGACAAGGATTCCCATTAATCTCTCTCTCTCTCTCTCTCTCTCTCTATATATATATATATATATATATATATATATA
>NC_033798.1:5412211-5415752 GCF_001876935.1 Asparagus officinalis | reverse complement strand
GCCGGGTTGGGTCCAGCCTCAGACCCTGGATTAGAGAAGAAGGCACTGCCCACACCCGACGCGCCCGCGCCCTGGTCCATGATATATTTTTTGGTTAGGCTAGTTATTCTTTTAATCCTTTGGGTCTGCAACTAACTGTTCCTCTAGCCCTTTGGGTCTGAAACTAGCTGCCAACAAAGCCAAAATATCATATGTATTTGGCTCATAGGCCTTTTGATCCATTAAGAAATAAAGTAGCGATCTTTAAGCTTGATGTTGTTTACTTAGATGGACTAAAAAGTTTACTACTAGCTTAAAAATAGTTTAATACTAGCTTAAAAATAGTTTAATACAAGTTTAAATTACTAAAAAAATAAATTAGAAATAATTATATAATTGTAAATATAAGTTTAATATAATTAAAACAGTAAAAAATAGGAAAAAGTTTGGATGAAAAACACATGGGCCGGCACGTGACTCACGGGCCACTGGCCGGGTCAGACTAGGCCCGCACCTAGGCGGGTCGTGGACCGGGCTGGGCTCAGTCCCAGACCCGATATCAGAGAAATAGACTCGGCTCACTCTGACCCATTTAAAGTTGATGGGGTTTTTTTTATAACCCCTAAACTTATGTGGGGAATTCTAATATTTTGAATGTTAAAGGGAGTGTTCTAATAATCGAACAAAGTTAAGAGGATTTTATGACATTTAGCCTAATTTGAGTACGCGTCCTTGGTTAACCATCAATCTAACGTGTCGACAATTTGGGTGGTAAATATCAAGTAGAGACTGATTTCGAAACACTTAAAATTTTGGAGGATTAATTCAAGATATGATGATTCGGGAGACTATTTTCAATATATGGAAGAAATAATTCCCGTCCATTTCCTTCACTAAACTCTTAGCCATGATACGATATTTTCCCTGTCCTACTTTCTCTTCACTTCAATTAGGGGGTGTTTGTTTCGGGTGAGAACCCTTTGAAAGGGTAGGAAAGGCTCTGACATGGTCAAAATGTACAAAAAAGTTTCCAATGGTTTCCGTTCTTGTATTTGTTTCACCAAAAGTTTGACAATAGAAATAGAAGGTTCCTCCTATTTTTGGAGGACTAATTTAAAAGTGAGGGAAACACTAATTTTTGCAAGGAAACCAATTCTTCTCTAAAAAGTGATGAATTAGGGAGGAAAAGATTGGAAAGATGCGTTTTTAATAATAGTTAAATAATGAAACTAGTTCTTGTTTTTTTGCTTTTGAACCAAACAAAGGAATGAGATTGAAAATGTTTCCTCCCCATGTTCCCATGTCGAAACAAACAAACAAAATTGCTATTTAGAAACACAAGGAAAGGTGTGGAAATAGGTTTTCACTACTAGAAAAGTTTCCTTTTTTTGTGTGGGTGGTGGGGTGGGGTGGGGTGGGGTGGGGTGGGGTGGGGGGGGATGGAATGGAAGGTTAAATTTCCTTCCATTTTCCTCCCCTCCAATTTGGGGGGTAGATGATGGAATGGAAATCAATATAAAATTTTACAATGTAATAAGACAATTATACATATATGACATTAAAATCAATGGTTAATATATACTCACATCTAATATGTAAAGGTATTTATGTAACTTTATACATTCACTTTACTTCCCTCCCATTTATTAAAACTTCCAAACAGGGTAAAACAAATTTACTTTTGTTCCCCTAACTAAACTCTCAAACAACATTTTATCTTTTCACTTACATTCCCTATCTTTCCTTTCTGTTATTTAATTTTACGTTCCTTCCCCTAGTAAACTCCCAAACAAAGCATTAATAAAAAGGTATGGAGATATCTCGTTCGTGTGAGAAACCACTGTGGTCTTATATCAGTATATCTGAAGCCGATTTTGACGATCCAATGGTCTAATTCTACGAGCTTTAATTTATTAATTTGAGCAATTTTACTTTGTTGAGATGGTTTTTTTTTTTTGCATCACACAGTTTATTTCCACTCGAGCTATCTGCTCCTTGCATACGTGACGCAGACGTAGAAACAGGGAGACCGATCAGATATCGTTCCGATGCCGACGAGCCCTGACAACAGCAGGTAGTTCACGAGCTTGAATCCACAAGCTCTTAGTTTTTTAAAGTTGAGAACGAAAACAAGGAGAAAAATTCTCTTAATTGAAAAGTTGATTTACAATTTACAAAAGGAACTAATATTTATAGCCAACTAAATCTATCATAACTCTAATAAAAAAGAAACTCTAAGTCTAAAAGGAAAAGACCAAATCCCTAAAGGAAACAATCAAAAAAGAACTCTTTCCTAATCTAAAATCCGAGTCGACACAAGGCGTGACGAGTAGCAACGCCTTTCGTGTCGACTGAACATGAGCCGACTAACATGTGTCGACTGGCTCCATTCGTGTCGATTGAGACGTGTCGACTGGCAGGTGTTGACTAACACCGCCCTTCGTGTCGACTGGGGCATGTCGTCTCGTCCTGTCGACTGGGGTCTCGGCTGGGATCTCGTCCTGTCGACTGGGGCCTCGGAGTCTCGGGGTCTCGGCTGGGTTGCTTCGCCTCGAGTCGTCATCTCGACTCGTCACCTCGAGTCGTCTGTTTGCCTTGTCTCGTCTGGTTCGAGTCGCCGAGTGTCGTCTCGTCTGTTCCTTCATCTCGTCTCGGCCGCTTGGTCTCGTCCGCCTGTTCCTTCACCTCGTCTGCGCCGTATGCTCCTTGATCTCCTGTATCAATACGTGGCATGTATTAACATTTATTTTGCTTCCATATATCCGATCAATATCCTTCTCCGGTTTTCATGACGTAAATGAATTAATATAGGTTTTATTTATCAAACTATATTTATACTCGTATCCGTATCCGTGATTGGTAGGCAAATATGCATACAACGAATAACGTACGCAACAGCTCTTGGTCAGAGCTGCAACAGGAAGATGGTGAACTTATTATTTCTGAGAGCGACAACCACAATGGTACTCAGCTTTCACACATTTTTTTTTCTTCAAATTAATATTCTCATAAAGTTCTCATAGACACCACCCCACCCCCACCCCCCAATGTCAATCTCTGGTCTACGCTCAAGTGCAAATCCGAGGGTTAGATGGGGCGGAAAATCACAGCAGTGGCTAGATTGAGATCCTATTCATTCAAAACCGTTAAAATTGATATGAGTGGATGAATGGTCAAACAACGACGCATTCACTCCAAACTTGATGTGTTGGGGTTTTAGAATATGTAGATCAAGTTCAACGGACCATCTACAATGTCGCTCATCATGTGATTTTAAAGACGTCAAGGAGGAAATCCTCTGCCTATGACAAGGAACCCATTTAACTCTCTTTCTTCTCTCTCTCGCTCGCTCCTCTCAAATCTCAGATCTCTCTCGTCCTCTCTCCTCGTCTCCTCTCTATATATATATATATATATATAATATTATATATATATATATATATATATATATATATATATATATATATAATATATGAGATTAATGGGTATCTATATTTTATCAGTCATATGAGCAGGATTCGCCTCATATACTAATGATTGTTGGCCACAATCTCCATCATAG
>NC_033798.1:5402211-5407211 GCF_001876935.1 Asparagus officinalis | reverse complement strand
GTTTTCTTCGTCTTTGGTACGTTCACCTACAAAAATTGAAAGAATGGAAATTTAACTTAAGATACCAACAAGCAAACTGAAGAAGGCTACTTAATATCAAAACAAAGGCATGGCTGCATAACAACAAACCGAAATTAAGGAAACCGAAATTAAGGAATAAGAACCTACTGAGATATGATATATCCTATAATGTTGTAAAAGAGTGAAAAAGATCAGCTTGACCCCTGATCCATAAAGCAAACTGTATGACACATCAACTTACATGCAAAATCCATCTAACCTTTATTATCACCTTAAAATATATATTCTGAATCTGGTATAAGAAAATAAAATATATGATCCCACTTCATCAACAATATATCCAGAAGTTCCACAAAGAATCACTGGTGCAACATCTACTGTTATAACGCCCGTCTCAAATGCAACCGAGAAATGTTGCGCAGTTTTTGTTCTCAATACAGCTTATAGCCTTGTATGGATGATTATTTAACACTATATATTACTATATAATGCGAAAGCATAGTCAAAGGTTCTGATTGTATCATATTTTCCTCATTTGTACCAGTTATGAGTCCTCTATCCACCAACAAAAGAAAGGCACCATACTATGTCCTAATCAGAGACTAACTCAGAGAGTAGCAAAGGATGTTTAAGGTCATATTTTTGGGTCCATAGCATTTATAATTAGTTTTATCTTAAACTTAAGATGGATTGGTCCTTATTCATAATAACATGAAATGAGACCCAATAATGCTTTAAAAAATAAAGTCCCCCTCCTTCCCCACTCAAATCTTTACAAAACCCTATGAAGAAATGCATCAACAAAGACCCAATTGAGTTCAAGTTCGACAAGTAGATAAAACTAGATTAATCAACAACTGCATATTTTGATACATGTTTCGATCAAAGAATAAGTTTTTATTTGTTAATATCTCCACGAGTAACTAAAGACACGAAGTTGGTACAAAAAATCTAGAATTTTTGTTTTTTATTCCAAATATTAGAGAATATAATGAACAAAATCAACAAAAAGTACAAAAGTTTGAACAGATGGGATCGAGAAAATACCATGGCTACGCCTGATCGAAGCGAGGAGAAGGGGTTTTTCAGGATCGTCGGCGTTCGAAACCCTAGAAGCTGAGCAGTGCCTAGAATTTATAGGATCCCTAACTCTCGTTAAGACAATTTACGATAATGCCCTTTAACTTCAATAAACTTACAGGGGGCCCATGAAAGATGAATTTGCTTGAGTCAGATTGTTGGGCTGAAGTAATGGGCTCGAGCCGAACAAAAAGGCTATTGCCTTTTGTTGTAATCTCAAAATAGGAGGCAAAATTAAGCCCATCCAAAGTGTTTCTCCTTTTAACTTTCAACTCATTGTGTCGAATATAAAAATAGATTGAGAACGAGTATAAATTCTATCAAAACAGTCTGCACATTATTAAGGAACTGCAACCGACCAGACGAGACGACACCCCCTGTGTCAACTCAAAAGGAGGTGCTAGTCGACTCGAAGCCAGTCGACACGAAGCCTGATCGAACGAGACGACACCCCTTGTGTCGACACAAAAGCCGGTCTTAGTCGACACCCCTTGTGTCGACCCGAAAGGAGGTGCTAGTCGACTCGAAGGCTGACCGAACGAGACGACACCCCTTGTGTCGACACGAAAGGCGGTCTTAGTCGACACGCACTACAGTGTCAGTCAACATGTCATATTAAGGAATTGCAACTGACATAATATAGTTTTGATATGAGAATTTGCACTCGGCTTAGTTTTGATATGAGAATTGTGAATGTCGACATAATATAGTTATTTAGCTTGTAAAATATTCTTACTCTTCAGAGGACCGACTTGGTGTGACGATATACGATGGCACTAAATGAAGATAAATTGACAAGACAAGGCCAAGACGACTCGGCCAATTGATCGAGCGAAACTCACCGCAAGGTTTCTACACTCAAATCTCAAAAGGACAAAAGAAACAGTTACAAGATGAGACGACATGTGCATAGCGTGTTGAGTATAAATGTTGCGTAACACTCTGTACGAGTCATTTATCCAATTCTTTAGCAGAGAATATTTATGAAAGACTTGTGACCTAACATGATTCTATTCTTGAGCATAACCGTGTCGTTTTGCACGTGCGCAAATATGCTTGCATTCATGAACAAGGGGAAGAAAGAAGGGGGAAAAAGGGAAGCAACAAGGTAAGGGTCCTTTATCCATTTATTGGACCAACGCCATTCTCTATTGCATCTTTGATCTCACGCCTCGTTTGGTACGCGGGAATGGACTCAAATGAGAATGGGATGGAATTAATGTGAGAATGGAATATTCATTCTCATTCTCACGTTTGGTTGTAATTTATAAAGTGAATTGAGAATTGACGTATTTTAAAATTGTATATTTTATCGATTCTCATTTAAGTGGGGATGCTCATTTCCTATCGTTTCATTGGGAATGCTCATTCCCACATAAAGTGAGAATTGATGAGAAGTGAGAATGGGCATTCCAACTTCAAAAAATATGATGTGTTTCGTAGGAAGGAATGAGAAGTGAGAATGATCATTCCATTCCACCCCATTCCCGCGTACCAAACGAGGCCTCGGTTCCTTAGGTTTTGACTCGCTATTAAAGCTTCAAAGAACCCTAGTCGAGACAGAGCATGGGAAGCATGTGGGCTGGTGTGGGCTCTTCAAACTCACTTGGCCCTCCAAGGGGGCGAAGAGCCTCTTTTGTCTTGGACTCATCTCTCCAAAATTGACGAATAGCGTGCAGATGCTTTGGGGACCCTTAACCAATATGCCCACATAATTAATCCCAACCCCTTGAGGTCGTTTAGGGGATGGAGATCAAATCTTCACACAAGCAAACATAGACACATGATTTACATTAATGGTGCTATGATTCTATCGTGGGCCTATGAGGATAACGCACAAGATAATTAGAGTGGATGCGTAGACATTTCGATGAGGTTGGCTAAGACATTGGTCACATTATCCGCTAAGATAATGTAAATAAATTGGAAAGAGACATAAATTTTTCCCCCCCGATCATGTGATAAGATTTGCTTCTATGCACAAAAATCTTACCAACAAGTAAGATACCTCTTGTATCGGAAAAAAAAATTCCACGGAGGGATATTTTGGTATTTTTAAGACAAGTGGTTGCACGTCTAAGTCGCATGTTAGACGTCGTAGTGTTAACTTTGGGGGTTTTCTGCAAAAGTTATTAGGTGTTTAGTGTGATTTTAAAAGTTATTGGGGGCTGTTGTGATTTTTGAATATTCTTGGGGTTTTTTGTGCTGCAATTATTGGAGGTTTACTGCAAAATGCTAAAAGTTCATGGGGTTTATTAGTATAGTCGTAATGTTGTATTAGTGTAATTATAAATCAAGTATAAGTCTAATCAAACTATTATATCATCACAATCACCAACTTCAAAAATTTATACCCCCTCCCCCCCTCCCTAAGATTTCCTATCGAGGGCCCTCCATTTGGAGTTTTTCTATTGCTTTGGGTCCATCAATTTGGGTGGCCGGGTAGCTTTTGGGCTATCGACAAAGATGGCAAGCACCATATTTCTAAAGACAGGATGTGGAATTGTTAAAAAGTTATTTAAATTATGATTGGTGCAAGGGATTGGATGCCTTCTCTTATCGTAACTGGTTGGATCCAATGGAGGTCTATGCATGATGCATTAATGCAACAAGGAAAATGATAAGGGCACACCCCCAACCACAACCTCAACCACACCACCTCTCTCATTTACTACAGTGCACCGGGTCTCAAGTGGGATTTTAAATTTAAAATCTCACGTGGGACCCGGTGCACTGTAACAAATGAGAGAGGGGGATTGGTTGAGGTTGTGGTTGTGGGGTGTACTCCTAGTGCCAACCGAAGAATTGGGTTCTTCCTTTGGGAATGCTTGCTTACTTCATAGTATTTTACGTAAAATTTTGATGTGGATAACCCTATCTCGGTTGTGATAGTTTGGGCCAATATCTCCTACAAATCCTAGGTAGGTGCACTACACAACGCTTAGAGCACAAGAAAAAGGCATGGAAAACAAAAAATCAAGCTAACATTCATTTGTTCGGTCCATGGATATTAGGCCGGGCCCGGCTCATGCTCACACTTGGCAAGTGCTCGGCTCCACAAGCTACAAAAAAGACTACCTATGAGTATGAAGTCCATTAGCACGCACCAATATTAATAGGCTCCGTCCACTCCTCCCAATTGTCTCTTTCCATTGAACGAGACTGACCCATATATGGGTCATTATATCGTAACGTCGTAACTTTTAAATCACGTGGAAACTATATTTATTTTTACTCAAATTGATATTTATCATCTTTATTTTATTTTTATCTTTAATGACGAGAAAACCACCTAAACTTGCTTTTGTTTACAATATCACACATTTTTTTTGGACATCTTGTTAAAAAAAATGTTGAAATTATTGTTTTACTCTCAACCATCTCTTCCCTCCCTCCCCTCCCCTCCCCGTTCTCCTGAACCTCCTTCGCTTAGCCTGCTCTCTCCTCCACCAAAACGCTCCATCCCTTCTTTCTTGTCCCCGTGCCCCCCCGCCAATGACATTGAATTGCCCAGATTGAAACTTCCCTTTTTGGACATGTCTTGTGAGTCGATTTAGGACGTGGGGTGCGAGGGAGAGCGTGAAAGGAGGAGGAAAGTGATATAGGAGGTGAGAGACGTGGGATATTGGTTTAATGGAGTGAAGAGGTGAACGAGACATGTCCACACGAAAATTTAAATTTTGAGATTATAATGATTTTACTATTTTGTAAGCAATGCACTGATATTATAATAGTTCTTGTACTAATATTGTATAACACTTAATTAAAACTAATAACGAGACATGTCCACACGAAAATTTAAATTTTGAGATTATAATGATTTTACTATTTTGTAAGCAATGCACTGATATTATAATAGTTCTTGTACTAATATTGTATAACACTTAATTAAAACTAAT
>NC_033798.1:5384199-5400804 GCF_001876935.1 Asparagus officinalis | reverse complement strand
GACCCGCCTCGCTCCGGCCCATGATATATATTTTTAGTTAAGCTAACTCTTCTTTTAGCCCTTTGAGTCTACGGCTAACTGCCAACAAAACCAAAGGGTCATGTGTCTTAGGCTCATGGGCTCACATGACCCTTTTGGCCCATTGAGACCCGCCTCGCTCCGGCCCATGATATATATTTTTAGTTAAGCTAACTCTTCTTTTAGCCCTTTGAGTCTACGGCTAACTGCCAACAAAACCAAAGGGTCATGTGTCTTAGGCTCATGGGCTCACATGACCCTTTTGGCCCATTGAGAAACAATGCAACGATCTTTAAGCTCGCTCTTATCAACTTGAAAGGATTATAAAGTTTAATACAAGTTAATCATAGTTTAATACAAATTTAAATTACTAAAAATAAATTAGAAATATTTTTTATTATTGTAAATATAAGTTTAATATAATTTAAAAGGTAAAAAATAGGGGAAAAAGCTGAACGGAAAACCCATGGCCCGTGGGTCTGGTCCCAGTCCTAGAATCAGAGAAGTAGATCCGACCAATTCTAACCTAGCCAAGCCCGAGTTAGGCCTGACCCGACCTTGAACCTCGTTGGCCGGGCCACGGGCCTGAACTGGCCCAACCCACACAAGTGTTCTGAACCATGTAAGGAGGAGTTGAAATGTTGAAGCCATCCTAATGTGCTTCGTGTGAATGACTCAAAACACAATATTAACACTGGAATTCTTCCATAAACTTTGTACTCCTTGCCGTATACTTCTTTTTATGTAGAAGACCCAATATCTTCTCCCCCACTTCCCAATGAATTTCTTAGTAAAATAGAACTCAAAACTAGAACTAGAACAATTTGTGAGATAAAATTTTATAGTGTTAATCAACTAAAACTAAAAGTAGAATAAAATTTTGCGGTGTTAGTCAATTAGAACTCTAACATATCTAGAACCAGGATAATTATGAAAAATTATCCCACTTTTTTATTTTTCTATATAAAAATGAAAGTTCTAGTCTCTTAAATTATTCCAAGTTTTAGCTTGGAATATAAATGGTAAAAAACCAAGAACTCCTATTTATTTTATTATTTTTTATATTTCTTTTTTTCTTTACTTCTTTCCTACTATGATCATCACCATCATTAGACCAGACCGCCAGATTAGATCCCGTCTCCTCTTAGTCATCTCTGATATTTTCTTTTTTTTACCAAATATTATAATTATATAATTAATTCTAAAAGTAAAGATTGTAATAACCCATAATTTATTAAACAATAAAAGAGACGGGGAAAGAGACATCAGGAAACAAAAAAGGAAGGAAAATGTAAAATCTTTTTTTAGACTTCGATTATAATAATAATTTAAAAATAAAAAACCTACGACATATATTATAATAATATTTATGAATATCTTATAGTCTAACCAAAAGTTATTTAATAGTAAATAGCATTCTCGTAAATAATTTTCAATCAACAATAGTAAGTTGAAATTACATAAACAGTATTTATATCCTCAAAAACATTTATTCCACGTTATTTTATCAAAATACTCCGCTTCACAAAATTACTTCTATTTATCCCACTAAAACATCACATTAATAAAAAGTTATTTTACCTTTAATTATTACCCCTACCTAATCCTAAGTTACAAATAGCAACTCCTTTGTACCACAAATGGAAAGAACTAGGAAAGAATAAGATACAGAGCTCTTTCCTCCACTCAATGAGTTCGATTTCGGATACGATGTGCGCGAATCGGCTGAATCTCTGCTCTCCATCCACGTCATCGTCAAAAAAAAATCGTGTCAACGGCTACAGTTTTTTTTTTATCAATTTTTTTTTCTTGTTGGGTTTCACGGTGGACCCCATCACCAGCATCAGCCGGCTATTAACCAGAACCGGATTATGGCGCCGATATTTATCACGCAGCGCGCGTGTCCCACCGGGACCCACCGCGACCTTGGCCCGTGTGTGGCTCTTATCCTCAACGAGAACAGAGATTAAGAGCATCTTCAACAGCTTCCTCATCTTCTTGGTATTCTAAAATTTGGAGAATTTTAAGCTTTTTTTTGGTCCAACAGATTCCCCATCTCATTCCCCAAAATGGGGATAGGAGAGAAAAAATAGAGAGCCTTCCCCAAATCTGCAGCATTCTGCAAATATTTGGGGAAGCACTTTTTCACGTTCTTCTAGACTCAACCCACAAAAAACAACTCCCATCTCCTCATTATAATAATAAATAATTTGGTCAAAATGGGGATTCTTCAAAATAATAAATAATTTATTATTTATTAGTCAAAGATGTAGAATATTTTTATTATTGTAATAAATGCATGATTCTTCAAAATGGGGAAGCTGTTGGAGTTGGAGCAAAAATAATTTGAAGAATATGACATTTGATTCCCCATTTTGGAGAAATTTTTAGGGAAACTGTTGGAGATGCTCTAATAGGGTTAGTTCGTTATTAGCTCCTCAAATCATTCATGTTTTGGATTTGTCCTAAATCGTTGAAATTACTATTGAGTCCTCCTCAACATCACTCGACTCGTTCAGAATTAGCTCCCAAGGTAAGCCACCCTTTTGAATTGGGGAAATATTCTTTTCGACTTTAACTTTATAAAGGTGAAATGTTATCTATACCCACTTTTAGTACGACCCTATATTAGATCCAAGGGGGAAAAAAAATTCCAGCGTTGATTATGAGAGCGATGGATAGGTAAAAGTATATTCCCTTTACTAGAAGATGAGCAACCAGAGAGAGAGGGAGAGGAAAATTTGTTGTTTGGCTAAGACGGTTTAGAAATTACCCTCCGTAGGTAATCACTAACTTAAACGGTTAGAAGATTGCATGAATTTTTCAATGGATATACTAATTTCAGAACACCGGTCCTATCAAAACGTCCTGCATGGTGCGGGATGATCTGAACCAAATAGTGGAGCAAGTAGTTGATCAAACTGTTGTGCGCGGCGGAAGTCAAAACTAAACTGATGTGCTTCGAGAGACCAAATCAAACAAACACCGAGAAAAAGCCAAACAATACAAAATAACGCCACAAACTCAAACAACCAATTTTACGTGGTTCGGCAAGTTACCTATGTTTACGGGGCAAGAAGGGGATGGGGTTTTCACTAATAGAGAAAGAGGATACAAACTGAGATTACAAACCAACTAATCTCACTAGCAAATCTCCCAATCTCTCAAACAATAACCCTAACCAATAGCTTAGAAAAAACATTTTTTCTGTGCTCCAAATATTCCCAATTCTATCACTAATCAAAGCCAAAGAAACCCTAAAACGTGTGTTTGTATTTATACCAAACACAAATCACAAACAGAACAGGAAACCAAAGCAGACCCAAACTCGACTCGTGGTCGACCGCACTTGACGCCGCGGTCGACCGGACAGAACGACATAAACCAATGAACCGATTACATGGTCCGCGGTCGACCGGACATGTCGCCGCGGTCGACCGTCAAAAGTCCAGAGACCACCCTGTCTTCCATCCTGTCTTGTGCACGTTCGCGGTCTACCGCTGCAAGGCTCACGGTCGACCGTGAAGCTTCCAAAATGATCCCTGCTTCCAAAAACTTGTTCTTCTTCCAACACTTCGCCAAATCTACACAAACTGCCTCCCTTCGGTCCAAATGTAAGGTTCAAACAACCCCCCTGCTGCTGTGGGGTTTTTCTAATAGGATTGTCATTCGTCACTCCTAATTTCAAACGTCTTATATGAACCTAGGATACCTAAGAGCAGTTTCAGTGATTTGAGGGACTAGCCTTGAAGTATGAAAGACTTAGAGGGACTAAAGGGCAAATCTTGACAACGGAAAGAAAGAAACGTACTAACTGGGGAAATACATACAGATGGAGTTGAGGGAGGAAGAAGGTGACGTCTCAATGAAGACCACCGCCTTTAATTTAGGAGAAATATATGGTTGAATAACCATTAATAATTAAAAAAAATCTTGAGAGATTATATTGTAATTAAAGTTTTATTGAGAGAAGTCTAGAGAGAGAGAGAGAGAGAGAGCAGAAAAAAAAGGGAAGAGAGGAGGAGGCTTTAAATGCAGCCCCCTGTCCTCATTTTGTGAACCCATCTCTGCCTTCACGTGTTCAGTGTTCTTCTCCTTCCTCCCCTTATCCTTTAATTTCTCTCTTCATTTTATAAAGCCGTCTCCTCGGGGGCAGAGAGTGAAGAAAAATTGTTGCTTTGCTTGATTTTGGTGGTGATGGATGATGGCAAGAGAGCAGCCAAGGCCTTCGTTGATCAATATTTTCCTGTGAAGGAGCCAAATTCCAAGCCCGCTGATATTTTTGGGGACCTCTTCTCGTCACCAAACTCAAAGAAGGTAAGTCTGTTTGATGGGTTGTGGTTTAATTGCTTTGTTCCTTGTGGGTATTTGATATTTTATTGTTTTGTTGATTGGACTGGGTTTATTTCATCTTTTAATTGTTGATTTAAAGGGCTCAAATTTTAATTTTGATTTTTCAGGAGTCTCCTAAGAAACAGGGACATGGAGGTCAGAGTTTCAGTGCTCATATTCCGATTACAGGTTCATGAACCTCTTTGACTCTTGCTGCTGCGCTCTCTGTTTCACTTGCATCCGCGCATGCTGTTGCTTTGTTAACTATAGATTTGTTACAGATACTTGTAGCTAAAAACTAAGGGATGATATTAAATGATAATCCAACAACTCAATCTCAAGTGTCTTTATTGGCACAATTGAAGGTTCTATATGTAAAAGCTTCTTAAGATTGAAAACTGTAGGGTAATGAATGTTGAAGTAGTTGAATAACTATGCGTAGGGATGAATTCTATGATTTAGGTTTTCGGTAAATCTTACGATTGAACATGAACTTTTGCAGATGGAAAATACCAAGGCAATCCCAACAAAAGCCAGAACACTTCTCAAAAGGGCAGCAACTCAACTGAACACTGTGAAATCTCAGAGCCATGCCTTATGAGCTCGTCTGTTGATTATGGTTGCAGAGACAATTACCCGTATAATCCAGACAATCGGTACCCCGGTCCTTCTTATTATGTAGTAAGTTCTACCTATCCAATCTAGTGAACGTTTATGGAAAAAGTATCAAGAAGTTGATGATAGGGTTAATTGCACATAGACCCCATGTCGTATCGTTGTTTTGAACTTATTACTCTGCAGTCTCATTGTTGCAGATAGACCCCCCTCAAATAGACTCGCTAATTTCACCCACAGGCAAGGTTTGACAAACTTTCACCTAGGGTGATAGAGGCAGAATTTTTTAAACTTCCAGGCTTATCTGCAGCAATAGGAAAGGGGTCCATGAGCAATTAACCTTTGATTATGTTTCTAATGTGGGATATGCCCTTGGATTTGTTTAGGAGAAGAAGGATAGAAAGGATGGTTCTGATTACTCAAGCCCTGAAATTGCTGGAGCAGAATGGTGGCAAGGTAATATCTCAATTGACAAATGAAAATCCTCGGGTTACATAAAATTACGCATAATATGCCGAAAAATTAATTCGTGCAATATTTTCTACCAGGATCATTCTACTACTGAAGGTTGGTCAAAGAATAGATGCTCTGTGGTTAAAGAGGAAGAAGGTACTTCAACATTTTGAGCTTTGATAAGCTTTAGTTAGTGACCCAATATAAGCCATTCATTTTATTTTGTTTTTTCTTAATGCATAAATTATAGTTGATTTGTCCTGATTTCAGTAATCAAAGCTTATTGTGAGAGCTTTGTGTTTTTTGTGAGCATTGAGCCTTCACCACATGTTCTTATACTGATGTATTGTTTGTGTTCTTGCTTAATAAAGTAGGTACTACTGGAAGCTGCTGAAGATGGATGGTTTCTATGCTGTACACAAAAAAGTGAATGTTTTCTTTAATCCTTCTTTTTATTTAGGGTTAGCAGAATTGTATATGTTCTCTACTGAAAGTAGACTGTTATTAAGAGACTGGTTAGTTTTTTTTTTCCCCTTTCTGTGTGGACTGTGACAGCTTGATTGCTTAATCCCAGTTTCTATTGTATTATGTTCTTGAATAATTAAGACAGTCTCTCAGCTCTTTGTTTGATTTTATAAATCGAAGATGTAATTGTTATCTTAACAGCTTAACTCCAGTTAAATAGTAATTAGATTTTCTTCCATCAGGTGATGCTTAATGCTGTGCTTGTTCTTTAGAAATGCTGCTCAATATATGGTGAAATTTTCTAAATTCCTGATGCCCTGCTGAATGAGGTTTTTGAGAGGAGATTGAAAGAGTGGCAGTAATCTAGTGGAATAATGATTCATTCAACCTGAAGGAGGAATGGACTGAGACTAATAGATGAATGATATTGATAAGAAACAAGCAAGGTAGCATTGTTGAATATTGAGAAAATTTAGACAAAAATCTACTCCCAAGTAGTAACATAATAGATGAATGATATTGATAAGAAACAAGCAAGATAGCATTGTTGAATATTGAGCAAATTCAGACAAAAATCTACTCCAAGTAACATCCCTTTCCTCAAAATTTCTACATGTTTTCTAGTTAAACTGCAGTATAGATTATCCTTAAAAGCTAGTCTCCCCATTAATTTTTGGTGCGTTCCTTGTCCATGCATCCAAAACTCACAAAAAGAAGCAATTTTTTCCCAATAGCGAGATTCAAAATTTCAGTTCAGACGCTACAAAACCGTAATCTCTAGTATTACAATTAGGGGAAATATTAAGATTGCAGGTGAAGGCACCAAACTAGCATCTCATCAACAGCGCACCTCAACTCACTACAATACATCTCCATCAACGGATTACAAAAAAAAAAAAAGGAACAAACTTTAGCGGCAAGATCAAATTTTGATCCGAACCCACAATCTGAAATCAACTAATCATTACCTCGTGAAAGCGTACAAATATCCAATAGTAGAATAGCATCGCCGCCGGGATCAGCGCACCGAGCGGATCACGCCTGCCTCCGACGCGGCCCCGCCGAGCCGAGCCTCCACTTGACTGACCACCATCGACGACGCCACTCATCAGGAATCCCCCTCCCCCCATGGCCAGCCACGGAGCCCAACCGCCGAGCCAGGATCCCCCGCCCCAGCGCCACCCTGGTACGCGCAGGCGCGCGCCGGTTGGGCGCAGGATCGAATGGCCTGCGGTGAGCAGGAGAGCGACGAGGCGAGGCAAAGAGGAAGTAGGAGAAGCTGAGAAGACTGAGGGTACCATGACTCGCGGGGAGGGGAGCGGAGCAGCTCAGAGGGCGGCGGGCGGAGGGGTTCCAGGCGAGCCGATGAAGAGGCGATGGTCGAAGAGGGAGCTCACGTGGTGATCCGTCGAGGCGTATTGGATGCTGGTGGCGCGGCAGAGGAGAGGAGAGGAGGTTGGCGGCGTCGTCTATAAGGGCGCGTGATGTGGTTTTCTCCGTCCATTTTGGGTTGGAGATCTGAGCCGATTCGATGTGAGCAGAGAGAGGGTGGTGGCTGAAGAGGGGGTTAATTTCAGCAAACCCCCCCCGAACTTTGGGTGTTTTGCACATAAGCCCCATGAACTTTTTATCAGCCAAAACCCCATTTTTTTTGGGGTCTCGGGCTGTTTCATGTTTGGTCGTTTTCCCAGAAGATTGACAAAGAAATCTTGGGTGTGGGGGGTCGAATTCAATCTATGGGAATGGGAAGATGCCTCCATGTTGATTTCTAGGTGGGGACCAAAAAGGGAAGAAGAGCGAATTACGGAAAAAAAACCCATGAACTTTTGAGGAGTTACAGTTGTGTATTTAGGGCCTGTTTGGTTCGCTATTACAAGGGGCGGAAAACTTAGAAAACCCCTCCACATCAGATTTTTAGTCCTCCACGTCAGTTTTTTTTTTCCGTCCATTTCTTTGTGCCGCTTTGGTTCGCTCGGATGGAAGAGGAAAAACTCTGCTGAAATCGCCGCCAGCTCAGATATTTTTCCCTCTCCGATTTCCTTCCCCAACCGAGTGAAATTGATGAAAACTCTGCCACGTCAGATTTTTTTTTCTTCTCTGCTTTGTTTACAAAAGTTTTCCTTTTTTTCTATGCAAACCAAACACAAGAAAAATAAATACATTGGTTTCTCACCATTTTTTATGTGCGAATCAAAACAAAACAATCTATTTCTTGGAAAAGTTTGAAAAACTCAAAACTTGTATTTCTTTACATGGATTTGCATTTCCATATATCAAGGAAACGAACCAAACAGCCCCTAAGACACAACTTGGAAAGTTGTTGTCCACCTCATCAATTTTACTTTTAGGGGCTGTTTGGTTCGTTTCCTTGATATAGAGAAATGCAATTCCATGAAAAGAAACACAAGTTTTGAGTTTTCCAAACTTTTCCAAGAAATAGACTGTTTTGCTTTGGTTCGCACATAAAAAATGGTGGGAAACCAATGTATTTATTTTTCTTGTGTTTGGTTCGCATAGCAAAAAAAAGAAAACTTTTGTAAACAAAGCAGAGAAGGAAAAAAATCTGACGTGGCAGAGTTTTCATCAATTTCACTTGGTTGGGGAAGAAAATCGGAGAGGGAAAAAAATCTTAGTTGGCGGCGATTTCAGCAGAGTTTTCCCTCTTCCATTCGAGCGAACCAAAGCAGCACAAAGAAATGGACGGAAACAAAAAAGCTGACGTGGAGGGCTAAAAATCTGACGTGGAAGGGTTTTTTGAGTTTTCTACCCCTTATAATAGCGAACCAAACAGCCCCTTATATTTTTCTTTGTTTGTTTTTGATTCCATTGGAATCATAAATTGCTTGCTTGGTTAGTAAATGTAACTTTAATTGTTTGTTTGGAAAGTGTAAAAAGTGGTCCCTACTCAAATGATCATATTGGTTGGAATTATTTTTTATTATTTTTTCCTAACTTCAATGTCAGCTTTCTCCTAAAATCATGTCTTTTTTTTATGAAATCACTTTACAAGCCACATCAGCATATGAAATCACTTTACACTATTTTCACAACCACAAACAAACAATTAAAAGTGATGAAAGCTGACATTGGGACCCACTTTTTTACACTTTCTATCATTTTACATGGTAAAAACATACAACCAAACAGCCCCTAAGGGGCTGTTTGGTTGATGTATTTGGCATTGGGGGTTGGGCAGAAAGCCTGCTAAAATAGCACTTTTGGCAGGCTTTCTGTCTAAAATGCCTCTAAAAAGAGGCGTTTTGGACAGAAAGTCTGCCAAAAGTGTTCTTTTGACAGGCTTTCTGTCCAACCCCCAATGCCAAATACATCAACCAAACAACCCCTAAATCCCATCAAAATTTTAATTAGAGAAAACCTCCTTGTACTTTAAGAGTTATTTGCACATGATCTCTATGAATTAATTTATTTTACGAAATTTTATTTGAAAAGTTATCTTTCAATCCACGTATTACCACCAGCAACTCTAACTTATCACTAATAAGCACAAGACAGAAAGAAAATGAATAGTTCCACGTGTTTGGTTCAATTTCTATAAATTATAGGAAATGTTTTCCACCCAAAATACGATTTCCTTATATTTCTTAAAAAAATTATAGGAAAAGTTTTGAGATGTCAAAAAGTACCATTTTTTTTACTTTGTTTGTTTGGTTCAAAACAAGAAAATGACCCATAGTTTTATAGAAAATAACAAGATTTTCTATAATTTGTACAAATTTAACCAAACACCGCCTAAATTTATAAAAAAGTGTCAATTTTATAGAAAAGTGTCAATGTGGTGTCAGTGTTCTGGGTGATTTTCGTCCATTTGAGAGGAAATTGATTTCTTTAAATGTGGTACTTTTTTGTACTTTACAAAAAATATTTTTGTAAATTTTTTTGAACTAAACACAGTTTACGAAAATCTACAGAATATTTTTAATTACAGAATTGTCATTGCCAGACATTTTGAGAAAACTTTTCTATAAAATTGTGCAACCAAACACCACCTTAGTCTCAAAAAAATACCATTTTATTAAAAAGGAAAAATAGGTAATTTTTTAATACTAAAAATTATTTTTATCTTTTTTTCTCACACATGTTTGTCACATGAGATGTTAGAATGTATTATGTTAATTTGAAGATTAAATTAGAATTTGTCATGTTGAACTTTAATGAAATAAAATACTCTATGGAGATTATATGCAACAACTGCTCTTTTCCTTTTTTTTATTTTTCTTAGGGTTTTTTTTTGGGGGGTTGATAAGAAAAAGTTGATGAGGATTTTACTGTAACTCCTCATAAGTTCATAAAGTTTTGCAATTAACACAAAAAAAAAAGTTGATGAGGATTTTACTGTAACTCCTCATAAGTTCATAAAGTTTTGCAATTAACACAAAAAAGAGAATTTATAAAAAAGGGTTTTCTATAATGTAAATTTCGTGTTGTCTAGAAAGAGGTTTTCTATATTGTAAATTTATTGTTTTCTGGTGCAAGCAAACACGCCCAAATAACAAAAATGTTTTGAGAGAAAAAAAAACTACTTTAGCTATTTGCTATTTTTAACTTTCCGAAGTGTATATGTTCCCGTATAATACTCGTTGTATTATACGGTCCATTTTTGTAAAGATCTCAGGGACGAAGCCAACGAAGGGAGTTTATGAAAGGATATGCTTGTAACGCTGTACTTGTAATTTTCTCTTTATAACTAGGTAATCAACGCTCCTTACCTACAACGTATACCTCTTTTAAAAAATTAACATTTAAATGCTGGTTTAACGCAGTGCAAAAGTATAAACCTTAGAGTCCACTAAGGGTCATTTTTTTAATCCACAAAGAAATATCTTCGAATCAACAAGGATAATATATAATAAAGAGGATATTTTTAATGAAAAAGTTATGCATCTAAGATTTACAATACTCTGCTTAAATACGAAACAAATAATACTCCTAAGACCCAAACTTTATCAAAAAATAAAATAACAAAACTCTCCTTAAAAGACTTTATGACTGAGGAAACATATAGGTCAAATTTAAAATCAAACATGATTTGTTTCCTAATCAAAACTGCCTCCTAAACTATTATCCAAAATAATAATAAAAACTGATAAAAACTCTGATATCTTTTGCTAAACAGACAAAGGCAAACAAAGCGACGATGGGTTTAGTTCACTCCATCTTGAAAAAATACATAATTTTTATATATAATTCATCCAATTTCGAAGTACAATTTAGAAAATATCACACGTTTTTCGTTGCAAATCATTTTGGTGTGTTGGGCCCACATTTGGGTTTCTGACATTCTAGTTTTATCCATGAATATATATGCTATGTATTCTACATCTTATTTGCATTTCAACACAGTGACCGAGCCATTCATTAGCAGGAGGGGGATCATATGTGGCCCCCGAGAATTCTTTTTTTTTTTACTACTTAATTAATTAGTAAAGGTAGATGTGTCTTCATAACTTTTATCAATATGGCCCTCTCAGCTACCCGGTTTGAAAACCCTCTAGTCCCCAAGTCAATTCACATTTAAGAAGGGTAAAATTGACACTTAAATACCTTATAGTTTCACTCGCTTAGCACTTATCTACACTCACTTGTCTTTTCATGGCATTCATAGACCTTAAGTTGTTTAGAATTGACACATATTACTGCTCTATATTATGCAAACACGAAAATTTTCACGTAAATATTAATTCTAACATGACATTTAGAACCAATTAGGTTATGAGTGTCATAATTAGAACATTCAAGTAAAAATTTGCACATTCGCATCATAGAGGGTACTGATGTGTCAATTTAAAAAAAAACTTAGCTATATCAATGCTACGAAAACAAGTAGGTATATAAGTGCAAAGTTTGCGAAAACTATAAGGCATTTAATTGTTATTTAGCTTTTAAGAAACAAAAGAAAATTAAAATAGAAAGTTCTTAGTTCTTCCTTCTTCTTCCAATTTCCCCTTCTATTTAACAAATATCTAACCTTACTTCTCAATTACCTCACTTGGTTTGGGTGATGATGTGATCCGAATCTTTGAAAATGTGATATGATTTTTTTATTTTGTTATGATGTTTATTTTGCTATGATTTTTTATTTTGATATGTTTATATATATATATATATATATATATATATATATATATATATTGTGTGTGATCCATCGAATCTTTGAAACAAAATTTCGAATCACTGATGTGTTATGATTTTGTTATGATTTTTTATTTTGAAAATGTGATGATGTGATCCATCGAATCTTTGAAAATGTGATACGATTACAGAAAAGGGCAAATAATAAATAGCAAGATCACAAATTGATTCAAACTTACAGTGAGAAAGCAGGCTCCAGTTCTTACAATTGTCCTTTAAACTATTAGATTTTGTCATTTCTTAATCCCGAACTGTTTTACTACTGTACGTACATGTCCTCCAAAACTATGGAATTTAATTAAAAATTATTCTCAGCTTATTTCTCAACTAGCTTTGGTCCAACTTTGCCCCTTATAAAACCCCACCTTCTTCTCATAAGTCCATTATAAAAAAAAGGGAAAAATGTTTCAAGGCCCCAAAACCAAAAATCGGATGTGGGCAGGCCCCCTGTATTTTTTTTGGTGTGACAAACCCCCCAAAACCCAAATTAATACTGAATCAGCCCTTTTTTCATTTCCAAGATAACTTTAAGAGAAAAGTTCAGGCGTTCAGACCAAAATACCCTTTTGTACCCGTTCCCCCCTTCAGCCTGGCCGCCTTCTCTCTCTCTCTCTCTTCTCTCTCTCTGTATCTTCTTCACCGCAAACCTCCATTAGCTTTCGAACCCATTTACGAGGATCTGCAAGCAAAAATAGGAACATACATATGGAATGGACGAAATACAATATTTAAATTCGTGAAAAGGTGAAAGAAATATACCTCCACGTGAGGGTGCAGCAGGGGCAGCCTCCTCAGGGCTCTGAACAGTCGGTCGGATTCCCTTCCCTCGAGCTCTACGTGGCGACATGATGAGTATGTGATCTACATTGAAATCCAAGAGGAAGGTTAAGATTTTGAACATGAAATCGACAAAAAATAGGACAAATACAACCGAAATGATGCATGCACAGTCACAGTTGAAGGAGAGTCAAAATTTTGGAGAAAAGGGGAAGAACAAACCTTTGAAATCTGAGTGAAATCTTCCCAAACAAGAGCACCTCCCAAGTCGGCAACAAAGAGGAGAAGAAATAGAAGAAAACTGGTCGAAAATCGCCCAAGAATCGCCCAAAAAATCGCCAAAATCCGACGTAAAAAACCCTAAAACCCTAAGTCCCGACTTATATAGCAGCCGGGCGAGACAGGAAACTCTGTCTCGCTGAGCGAGACAGACAACTCTGTCTCGCCGAGCGAGACAGAAAACACTGTCTCGCCCAGCGAGACAGAAAACTCTGTCTCGCCGAGCGAGACAGTAAACTTTTCTGTTTTGCACTATGGAACAGTGGAATACTCCAATGGGTACACGAGTCTAAACTGTATTCCCACCCTCAACAGGAAGTTTCTGGAGAATATTAATCTGAATATTCTTAAGGATAACCTGAGGAATTCTCAATGGATATACCAATTCAATGGTAAACGCTGAATTCACAAGAGCAAGTATCAACTTCAATTCAAGATCTCGACAACGGTCAAGCGATAAACGCGACGCCGGGAGAACGTTAGCTATTCTACGAAGAACTGGATAGACTAACAGCAGAAGAGGTTAAACATTGAAGCCATTTACAAGTCCTTTCATACGATCTATTCAGCCAAGCATTGAAGGGATCGTAAGTAAAATCTATCTTATCCAAAGTATCCCATGCTCCTCTATAAAAGAATGAGTCTGGAATACTTTGGAGGGGGTATCTGTAGGCGTCAAAAAATGCTAATAGATATCCCAAGCATAGAGAAGATCACTCAAAAATTCACAAGAAAGGATTTCATACTGTTTTGGAAAAATCAAAACAAGTATGAACTGTCTCGCCAGCGAGACAGTCTTTGCTGTCTCGCCAGCGAGACAGTGTTGAAATAGTCAAAACTACATTTGTAACTGCCCTACACGTGTCCATTAACTGCCAAGGGACGTGGGAAACATCATGGGCGAAAATCACGTGGATAACTGCCAAAATAACGGAGTTTGAAACGTGAGAGAACAGTTACAGCGAGAAACTGCCATTTTCCGAGACAGCATTTACTGTCTCGCTGAGCGAGACAGCAAATTTACTGTCTCGCGGGTCGAGACAGCAAACGCTGTCTCGCCCAGCGAGACAGTAAACACTGTCTCGCCGTACTGACTTCTTCGATTGTTAAGTTTTTGCAGTTACTGACCCTTGAGGCTATAAATACCCCCCTAGGGTCACTTCTGACGAGGATCGAGCATTTGTTAGAGCATTCCAGAGCAGAGAGAGCAGAGATTTGAGTTCTTTTCTTGCAACGCCTTGAAATTAAGCTTCGACTTGATTTTAAGAAGAACGACTATCTTACTTCGATAAGATATCGTTTCAATTTCTACTTCGATAACGAAGTTAGAATCATAAGCCCCCTCTTCACGATCTGTGAATCGGCGGTCCACGAACCAAAGCGTTCCCGGCACAGGCAAAGTCCCACGAAAACGAGAATTGATAGACGATTTTCGTGTTTGTTTCTCAAGAGTTGTAATTTTTGTTTTGTTGTGTAGAAAAAGTCTTATAAAAAGATTATTCTTTCGAATTTGTTGTAATCGAACAAAGTTATAATGAATTCCACAGCAGCGACTTTTGAACCAAACAAGCTGGCGACCACAGTGGGAGCCAGCGGTCTCGCTGCCGAGACCGCGGTGTCGCAACCGATCAAGATCATCATCAATGAAGAGATCGAATACGAATTCGATCAGGCGAAGTTTGAGGAGTATTTATCATCCTCATCCGCGAAATCTTCCTCGTCTCGCAAATATAGGAAGATTTCGAAAACTTTCAAGTCTGCAATGCCCAAAGAGGCCGCAGGTGAAGGTTCCTACTCAATTGCTGCTAAGGAACCCATCTGCAACATACCTGCTCCAAACGACTCCACATCCCTTAAGGAGTCGATGATGAATAGCTCGCCGGTGCTGACGAAGAGGGCTCGTCAGAGACAGCGTCAGCGCCGTGCTCGACAACTGGCTAAGGCCATGCAACAAACCGACGGGGTCCATTACTATGCGGACCTAGAGTCGAGAAAACAGAAAATGACCCAGTTGCCTCAATGGCAAGATAATCATATTTCTGCAAAGCTTACGACGGAGGAATGGACTCTCGTCAAAAGGGCCCGTTCAACCCTTAAAGAACGGATACAAAGGCGTAAGGCGAAGGCTGCCCACGCTCGCGCTCTTCGTCAACAAGCGCAAGAAACCAAGAAAGAGGCGGTGACTGAAAGGCCACCGAAGAATCGTAAAGTCTGGATGCCAAAGACGCCACAAGCATCTGTTCCGGGCCCGTCTACTGCAACACCAGTAGAACCCTGGGTTAGCCCAGATTTGTCCAAGTTCAAGATAACAATGGCAGATCGCCTTGGTCCTTCAGTTGATGATCGAGGCAAAGCCCCAGTCAAGGAACAACCATGTCCGGCAAATAAACCATTAATGGTTTCATATGCAGGGGGTCGTAAACACCCTCCTGTCAGAACTGCACAAGTCCAAAACGAGAGAATACCAGTTCACTCTCGTTTAGGACCTCTGAAAACTCCACACCAGCAAGGGGGTGGATTCAAAAATTCAACTTTGGATCGTTCAGAGGCGACGACCAGTCGTCCTGTGCATGTTAACAAAGTTCAGAAACAAAAGATAGGTTGCTCAAGTCATAATAACGACGAGCTGTACTATCAGAAAAACAATTCAAGAAAAAGGATTGTTCGAGAAAATGAGTCTCATTGCGCTTGCGAGAGACTCATTAAAGCAGTGTTGACAGAATGCGGATGCTCTAAGGATAATTCAACAAGAGTCTCTGTATTTCAAAGATTGTCCAACGAAACGTCAAAACCCAAAGCAAGACGTTTCAACAAAAGGAAACCTGTAACTCGACAAGATGAGTTCCCTGAGGTCACTATTAACATGACCAACAAAGGGAAGCAAAAATCTGTTAATCCCGACCCTGATTTCTCTCCAGGAGGGAGAGTTGAGCGGGGTCTTTCTCAAAGGATGGCGCGGTTACAAAGAAGAGCCAACTTACGTCGAGATTACAGGAGAATGCACGAGGGTTTATCTTCAGATGAAGAATTGTCGGATACTTGTTCCGCTATTGCATCGGACGATACCGCATCCAGTGTTGGACGAGCCAGAGAATCATTCGCGATCACGCCGGATCAACTAGCTCAAATGCTGCAAGAAGCGTTGGCTAAACAACGCGAAGAAATTAGAGCTGAGTTCAAAACCGAAATGGAGTTGACTATGCAGCAGATGCGGGATTTGCAGGTTCAGCAACACCAACCGGAATCAAGCCAAAGAGCAGAATCCAGTCGGCGTAATGAAGAGGATGAGACGATATTTGAAGATCCTCCTCTAGATAAAGACAACTCCGGAAGCGATCCGACCAAGTCAGCCACTCAACCTCCACAGATCTATTTTCCAGTCGGCGTAATGAAGAGGATGAGACGATATTTGAAGATCCTCCTCCAGATAAAGACAACTCCGGAACTGATCCGACCAAGTCAGCCACTCAACCTCCACAGATCTATTTGAAGAAAAGCGAGGAAGAGGACAAGAAG
>NC_033798.1:5359919-5383199 GCF_001876935.1 Asparagus officinalis | reverse complement strand
TAATTCTTTGTAAACGATCGAAGTTTTAATGGAATCTGCAATGGAAACAACTTTCGCTGAAAACAATAAGTGTTTTAAATTAAACCTCCCTCCACATTTTTGAATTGCCCAAAAAGCTATGTTTATGTGTATATACACACTTCCTTCTTTAAAACTAATTTATTTATTTTTTGATAGGTTTATTGATTAATAAAGCCATTTAACTATTTGTTATATTAATATCTCTCTTCAATATTCAGTTTAGCGAAAATAATAATTGGTTTTTATTTGTTTTCTCGACAATGATTTAATAAAATAATATGAAACTGATAATATTTTAATAGTTCTTATATATGTAAACTTAAGTTGATTTTGTTTTAATGTAATTAATAGTAAGGTTTCAATAAAATAATATGTAAATTGGTGTTTTCTAGAAAAATAAAGAAGTTAATCTTCTTATTCATTTGCTAAACATGAGGGGGGGCACTTCATTTTAACTCTTCAATCTAAACGGAATTAAATTATTTTTAACCATTTATGATGGGTTGACTTAGTTAACCTTTCTTGTTAACCATTCTCTTAACCCCTTGCCAAACGGGGTTATGTGCAAAACCTTCAAAAGTTCAAGAATTTTAGTGGAATTAAATAAGGTGGTTGCTAAAACTAACACAATATGTTTTTAGGTGTTTCTGATTTAGTTAACATTTTAACCCATAATTGTCTGTAATGATTTATTTCTAATAGTTCATAAAATTCATGAAAGAAATGAGTATTTAAAAAGCATTCAACGACGCATCTCACAGGCATTGCCGCATTTGGATATACAAAGACATACCCGGGGTGTTCTAATAAATAAACATTTTTGCTGCTAGCTGTAGAAATGTGACACATGTGAACAACCAATTATATTTGAAATATAGAGACTTCAAATTAGAGTCTTCTTAAATCTCACCCAAGTGCATTGTCTTTCGTAGAGGATCTAATTCTTCACAAATTTATAATAGGAGAGAGAACATATTTGCTATACATATTTATAATTAATTTTCAATTCAACAAATAAGATTTTTAAAACAAAGTATTGTTTTTGTCGGGATTTTTAGATCTCGCAAAAACCCCCAAAAAACCACCAAACGCAGCAAATAAAATCACACAATATTTAAAGTGGAAAAACTCTCGACAGGGAAAAACCACGGGATCAAAATCAATCCACTATTACCTTCAAATTACAATCTTTTACACGGACAAAGACTTTCAAACCCTCTCTCTCTCTTTCTCTCTACACTTCTTCTTCTTCTCCTTCTTCTTTTTCCTCTAACAATAGAAGGATATATATAGAGAGAAACCAAAACCTTATCTCTAGCCTAACTTCCTAATTAGAATAAGATTCAAACTCTCAATCATGATGGAACCCAAACTCCTAATCATGATAGATCCCTAACATTATCTAATTCTCATAAAGTTATACAAAGAATTAAAAACTCTATCCTAACTTAGAGTTTGAGTAGCTACCCAACATATCCTCCCTCGACGAAAAATCTCCAAGTGTCTCAACGACTTCAGAAAAACTCACTCTTTTTTTTTTCACCTCTCCCTTGTGGACAAGAGTCTGAGAAGAGTAATATGCACCATTAACAAATCGCTCATCCAAATAGCAAATATGATTGCTATTCTTCTTCCCTCGCAAAATCAAATCGCCATCTTTATACACATTACACCACTCTCCTTCACCCACATACTTGTACCCACGTGATGCCATCTCACCCAACAAAATTAAATTAGCACCACATGTCGCCACATATCTCACGATGAAGAATTCCGACCTTCCCAGTGTGAAGCTTTAGGCGAACACTTCCAACACCTTCAACCTTCATCTTATCGTTGTTTCCAACAATCACGTCGTCAAATTCTTCATCTGTCTTCAATGTGTTAAAATAATCTTTGCTGTTGCAAACGTGCATAGAGGCTGCAGAATCTAACACCCAAGTGTTACTCGCATCAGTACTTGTACTCTGCATCAATAAAACCACATCTTCATCACTCACAACCACTAAGGAGTCCGTCTTCTTCTCATTTTCTTGAAGCTTCATTTGTCTAATACTCTTCAAATCATCACGCATCTGGGAACATCTGAACTGAATATGACCATTCTCTCCGTAATAATAGCACTCCTTTTCACTGTCGTCTCGGGCCTGAGATTTTGATACGGGTGTATCTTCTCTTCAGGAGCTTAGCGATCCTCATGGGAGCTTGAGGATAGGAGATTCTCATATCTTGGGAATAGGAGCATGGATGGAGCCAAAGAATGCCGTGGAAGAAGCCAGCAGAAGCGAAACGTGCAAAAGAACAGGGTAACTGGCAGATCTCTGGCCGGTCGACCGCAGCACACATGCCGGTCGACCGGAAAACCTGCACAATGCAGGGTTTGAGAAAACTCTCTGGCCGGTCGACCGGACCAAGCCTAGCGGTCGACCGGATCGCGATTTCTGGGTTTCCTGTTTCGTTTTGGATTCTGTTTTGACAGGGATTCTTGATTCTTTTGGCCTTGTTTATTTACAAGATTGCCATCCATGTTTGCACATCTATAAATAGGATTGTTTTAGGGTTCTAAACAATCAGATCTCAGAGAGAAGTGCTCAAGAGAAATTCTAATAATTGTATTAGGGTTTAAAGAGAGAGTTGAGAGGTTGTTCTCGATTCTAGTGAGATTGTGAGGGAGAGATTGTAATCTTTTGTTCTTCATAATCTAGAGAAGGTCAACCTATCTTTTGGTAATTCCGCGACCAAAGGGTGCTCGCACGGCGACTCGTATCAAGTTGGTATCAGAGCATCAGATCTGGTGAAGGGGCATCCTGTGTATGGTCCTTACTCGGTCCTCATACAAGAAGCTTGGCGAGATTCTTTGTCACGCCCCGCTTCCCAAAATACCAGGGAATCGGGACGCGAGCAAGCCCGCGACGTATTAGATTGAGAAGAAATAATACACTATTTTTTTCCTCCCTTTCTATTCTTCTCACAATCCCAAACGCTATAGCGTCTAGGAAATAAATTACAATACGAAGCACCAGGTCCCCGATCACACCATAGCAAAGAATATAAAGCAACCAGAAATAAAATAAACATCATCATCCACATATACATCAACGCCACAGACATAAAATATGGGTCGCAACATACCGTTATTACAAAAATAGTCCGAACTAGAAATAAGATATACATAGTCCATCAAACGATATAAATTACCTGTTAAAATACTAAGTCGCATCAATCAAACTAAGAAGAAAAAATACGCGAGTAAGAGCAGAGTTTTAGTGTTCACACTAGCAGCATACTAACAGAGAAAACTATGCTGCGGCTATCAGATTGGTTCTTACTACCTTCCTCACCTGTGAGGCACTCCTAACCTGAGAATCTTCCTGGTTCTTGTACGATTCCGTACTGAGGCTGTCCGTTCTGCCTAAATCTGACCGTACATCTTCCCCAGGAAAATAGGAGGTAGTCAGCGTGTGAAACACAAGCGGCAAGATCCCCGCAAGGCAGGAACAAAATACAATAACGATAAATGATTAATATACTGGTGGTGGTCAAACCTGGGCCAATAACAGAAATAAAATAGAACATCGTGATGATAGTGAATAAATAAGAAGGCGTGCAGACTGGAAATCGCTTAATAACAGACCGAATCCTAAAAAATCAACCAAGTGACAAGATCATGACAGGTAGGCAACTCAGAAAAACCATGCCGCAAAGCATAAGATGCATACCAATAAGATGGATTAAATTATTACAGAATCTACAACAAAGAGACGTAGTACGTCGAGGCGAAATAATCCAAACAACGGAAAGCCGCTCATGTATATACCATCATGTGCTCAAATTGGTAGATAACTAAATTTAACTCCAATCTACTTATGAAAAAGAAGAGCAACTGCCATCCTATATCAGCCACAGCTCCAACTTGGCATGCTACCTGTCACGTATAGTCACAAACTCATATCACGAATAAACCGGTTGTTCACAAATCATCCACAAACGTAACGATTCACTAGCCCCCCCTCAGACTCACCCCAGTGCTCACACAGGAATTTCACACTGGTGCGAGGCGCTGAAATAACTCACCACAATGTTGCACGAATATGGCAAGCATCACAGCAAGTCAGACGCCCCAACTCCAACGCTAGCACAAGAACAGGAATTTCGTTGGTAGGCACGAAGCTGGAATAACATAAACTGAGCATAATAGGGTATCACATTCGTCACCATCCAGAAACCAGCGCACCACGCTACAGAGCGGACAGGTGAATTTCGTTGTGGCGAGCCTAGGAATATAAATCAAGCAATACAATCCGTTCACAATACTAAACCAAGAAGTTATCCATTGCTCAGACTCTTCTAGCTTTTCTAAGCCAACAAAACACAGGTATCTACGTCCTATACACGACACGCTAGGTCACTAAGAACATGAATTACTAACGGTTATCAACAAAACAAGAAATAATAAATATAACTATTTTATGCAACTCATATGCTGAACATGACTATATAGACTAGCGATGAATCAGGTGTGCATATATGACGTGAGTGAGTATACATAAGAGTGTTAACCTGTCGGTGTCAATGTACATGAAATGTCGTGTTCTACAACTATCAATCACATGGTCATAAAAATAATCCTTTTCCAAAATAACTTCTTTAAAAACATTTATCATTCTAAAATAATTTTCTTGCAACATATATGTCAAAATATTATAATTATTCCTAAAATACACCCCGTCATAAAATAAATTCCTTAATCTATTAAACACTAATTATCCCAAAAAAATAACTATTTATGCAGCATGATTTAAAATTTATTTATATATTCATCACATCCAACAGATTAATTTTTACCACAAATTAACCATAACAGATAATTCATAATTTATCAGAAAAATAGTTCTGAGGCAAGCGGGATCTTGCCTCGATGCAGATCGGATCCGACGTGAGAAGCGGGTTGCGGGCGACCTCGGCTAACGGCGGCGACTCCGACGGCTGAACGGCGCGGGGCGACGCGGATTCTGGCCGGGGCCGGCGGTGAGCGCTCAGGTGGCAGGCGCGAAACCAGCGGCCGCGACGGAGGGCTGGAGCGAGGAGGGCTGCAGGGCGGCCGGATCTGGTGGGGCGGTGGCCTCTAAGGTGCTGGCGGAGGCGCGAACGCGGAGGAGGAGCGGCGGGAATGGCCGGGTCGAGGGGCTGGCGGCTGGAGCGTGAGCGGTGCCGGGTCTTGGACGGCGCGCGGCGGCGAACAGGAGGCGGCCAGCGTCACAGCGGGTGTGGACAGGGGGTTCAACGCGGTGGGCTGGGGTGCGGGCGACAGGTCAAGGGGCGCGGCGTGGGGCCTTGGAGGCAGTGTGGATGTCGGGCGGCGTCAGCGCCTGGCGGGCGGGCGGAGCGGCGGGTTTGAGTTGAGGCGGTCGGACAGCGGAGGGGGACTGCGGGCATGGGGCTGTGGGCGACGCGTGGGTCGGCTGAGCGCGGGGTTGGTCGCGGGGCGGCGGATTGCACGGCGGAGGCGGGCGGTGGTGCCGGTGGCTGGGGTTTGATTTCGTTTGGAATTTTCCTGGAGTTGAGGGGAGAGCAGAATAAATGAGGCAGTAAAAGAGAGAGAGAAGTACGAAAGAGAAGAAGAATAAGAGGAGAGAGAGGGTTATTGGAGAGAGAAAGCTGGATTTGAGATATTTTGGAGAGAGAATCAGCGGAATCAAGTGGTAGTATGGTATAGAAAAACTTGATTATGAGGTGATTAGGGAATTGGATTGGGGAGAATTTGGAAGGAATGTCAAATTCAAATTAGAGGAAATTAGAGAGGAATAAATTCGAAAATTTTATATACTATTCTGAATAATGTTATGTTAATAAATAATTTAATAAATTAATTATAATTTATTCTAATATTTTATATTATATGCTAATCTATGCTTCAGAATCACCTTAATAATAATAATATAGATGATCATAAGTGACCAAATGATTAATGCAAAAATTCACTAAATCATAAATTAATATTTTAGCAAAAATAATAAATACAAGACTATGTATTTTATTATATTTTTTTGAAACTCAGGAAATTTCTAGAAATAGCGAAAAGTATTATAAATGATAATACTAATATTAAATACCTAGAAAAAATTATTTAAAACATACAAAATTTACGGTTGCTTACATCCTATCCCCCCTTAAAACAAATTCGTCCTCGAATTAAAGCCAAGGACAGATATGCAACGGCATAGCTTAGTACTCGTAAATCAAATGAGAACAGAAATAATGCGAAGGCTCGCAGAGTCAAGGGGTGTAAGGCAATAAGTCGGAAGGAAACAAGAACGCTATCTAGTGTTGAAGGAAAATACATCTAAACTAGCCACTCATAAATAATCATTATCAATTATCATAATGCAATGCCGAAATAAGAAAGTTCATATCGCAATAAATAAGAATAAAAACTATTCTCACCAGGTGATAACTGGCTTTGTTCCTCCTCTGCTTCCACAGCCTGACATCACGGTGCAACATCTGTCGCGAGCCGCGGAGGTGTGCTGCCTTCGCGCTTCTTGCATAATCTGGCTTGTTGTGAGGGAAGAGGCCGCTTTGTTTCGAGGATTAAGTCCGTGCTGAGCTGGCGAGCTGCTAAGTCTGATCGCAGGCTGGAGCTGGAAGAGCGCGTCGAACTGTGTGGTGGGGTAAGCGGCGCCTGCTGTCGCTGTGGACAGTCGTCGACTATAATGCGTCGCGAGTGCAGCACAAGCATAGCACAGATGATGACGCCTGCGACACTCGCTGCCGGTATGCGCCAGGGTATCTAGCAATAAGACACCTCACCGAAGACTGGCTCTGAGACTGGCACTCGCAGGATGCTGGATAAGGGTGAAGCCTGATGAAATGGGCTTGACGCTGAAGATATGCTGGGCCTCTGCGAGGTTCTGCTGCCTGGCTGCGAAGGTTGAACGTTCGTATTCCGGCACTGGAGGCGTTGGCGTCCTGCTCTGATCTTATGTGGCGGGTCCTCAGGTTCGCTTCTGGAACGCTCTCGAATCTCGCGTGCTGGCATCCAACACGCGTCGTGGGTCGCAAGTGCCTACTCAGCTTTAGACCAAACCTGATATACTTATCCAGGCCCCTTCTGAAACTGATGCTCCTGATCGTCGTCGGTCTGTACACCAAGTGTGGCAGGCGTATCGGCCTCAAGAGAAGCAAAACGTCCGGCCCTCGTTACTCTATCAACTGTCGGCCCTCACTTGCTTAGCTCCACAAATCTTCGGCAGAAAGCTTCATCCCGAGCTGACTGATGGAAGTACTTCCTGTCTGAAACGGTCTGTGAAGGTATCCCAGAAATTCGTCTCTGCCAATATGAGCCATTTCTCTGCGCGTCCACCAAATCGCAGTTGTCGGTGAGCTGAATGCTCCATAGAGGTCCACCATTCAGCACTGCGGGGATGCGGCGTCACGCTGTGAGAATAGCTCCGTACCTTGAGAAACCCTCTGCTGCTAAAGCGTCGCTTCGGCAGCCGGAGAAGGAAGGAGCCGCATAATACCGGAACCCTGACGCTTAGACTCTGGACGAGGGGCAGGCTGGCTGGCTGCGGCTCGCCTATGCAAGCTGTCCGCAAGTGCCGGCTGTGTCGTCGCCAGTCCCTGAATCAATCGCCAGAAGTTGAGTTTGGATCCACTTTCGGATGTGGGCACTGCTACTAGACGGGTTATCGTTATACGGAGTCCCACCTGATGATGCTGAAGGAACGGAGGATCAAAAGGATAAATATAAGGTTATAAAATCAAATAATATATGTTGGAAAATGGAACTAAAATAATCTTATAAAAATAGTATAAGAAATTAATTAAGTCTAAAATAATAAATATAAGGGCTTAATTGTAGTCTTACGATGAAATATAGATAGTGTATCTAATCTGCTCCTACCATATCTTACTAGTGAGGACTCGGACCGTGACCTGCATGGCACAACCAACAAACGCGTCACGCCCCGTTCCCAAAATACCATGAATCGCGCGACGCGAGCAAGCCCGCGCACGTATAGCATTGAGGAAGAAATTTACACTATTTTTTCGCTCTTTCTTTTCTCTCATATCCAATACGCTAAGCGTCTAGAAATAATACAATACGAATCACAGGTCCACGATGCACACATAGCAAGAATATAAAGACAACCCAGAATAAACATAAACATACATCACAATACATCATCCCAGACATAAAATATGGGTCGCAACATACCCTTATTACAAAATAGTCCAACAGCGAAATAAGAAATACATAGTCCATAAGAAAATACGGCTGTAAAATACTACAGCCGATCATCACTAGGAGAAAAGTACCGGTAAAAAAGAGTTTTAGTGTTCATAGCTACTACAGAGAAAACTTACTGCCGCTTCAGATTGCTTCTTTCTACTCCACCTGGAAGGCACTCCTACTGAAATCTTCTGGTTCTTGTCACGATTCGTACTGAGGGCTGTCGTCTCTAAATCTGACGTACACCCAGAAAATAGGAGTAGATCAGGTTGAAACACACGCGCAAGATCCCCCAAGGCAGGAACAAATACAATAACGATAATGATAATATATGTGTGGGTCAATGCTTATACAGAAATAGAAATAGAACATGTGATGATAGTAATACAATAGAGGCGTGCAACTGGAATGCTAATACATCAGACGAATCGCAATAAATCAACCAAGTTGACAAGATCATCAGGTAGCAATCACAAACCATCCAAACAATAAGATTCACTACAATAGATGGAATTAATATAAGAATCTACAACAAGAGACGTATACGCTCGAGCGAAATAATCGCAAACAAGGAACCCTCTATGTAATACCATATGTCTCAAATTGTAGATAACTAAATATTAAACTCCAATCTAGTATGAAAGAAGCTACAACTAGCCATCCTATCACGCTCACTGTCTACCTGTCACGTATAGTCAAACTC
Source organism: Asparagus officinalis (assembly GCF_001876935.1). Taxonomy (NCBI): domain Eukaryota; kingdom Viridiplantae; phylum Streptophyta; class Magnoliopsida; order Asparagales; family Asparagaceae; genus Asparagus; species Asparagus officinalis. The sequence continues at coordinate 5,374,239 of NC_033798.1, read as the reverse complement.
ATATGTCACGAATAACGGGTTGTTCACAAATCATCTCCACACGTAACGATTCACTGCCCCACTCATGATTTCACCCCAGTGCTACACAGGAATTTCACTGGTGCCGGAGCCTGGAAATAATTCAACAATACATATTCACATTCACCTCAGACCCACCCCAACGCTACACAGATTTCGTGGTGCGAGCCTGAATAATCAACAAGCATAATATCACATCTCCTCTAGACCCACGCCCCAACGCTACACAGAATTGTTCAGTTGGTGCAGCCTGGAATAATCAACCAATACATCCGTTACTACTAAACCAAGACATTCCGCCATCTCAACTCTTCTAGCTTTTCTAAGCCAACAAAACACAGGTATCTACGTCCTATACACGACACGCTAGTCCTAAGAACATGAATACTACGGTTATCAAACAAAACAAGAATAATTAAATATAACTATTTATCCAACTCATATGCTGAACATGACTATATAGACTAGCCGATGAATCAGTGTGGATATATGCACCAGTGAGTGAGTATACATAAGAGTGTTTAACCTGTCGTGTCAATGTACATGAAATGTCAGTTCTACAAATATGCAATCACATAGCGTCATAAAAATATCCCTCCTTATCCCCCTTCCTTTCCAAAATAACTTCTTTAAAAACATTTTATCATTCTAAAATAATTTTCTTCCGCACATATATTCACAAATATTATAATATTCTAAAATAACCCGTCATAAAATAAATTCTTTTAATCTTATGTTAATCATATAATTATCCAAAAAAAATACTATTTATCCACATTGATTAAAATTTATTTTAATATTATTCTCACCTCACACAGATAATTTTACCACAATAACATGAACAGATAAATTCATATTTATAGAAAATAGTTCTGACGCACAGCGGGATTTGCTCGATGCAGATTCGATCCGACGCTGAGAAGCGGGTTCGGCACTCGGCTAACGGCGAAGCGACTCGACGGCTGAACGGGCGACCGGCGGCGACGCGGATTGGCCGGCCGGCGGTCAGAGCTCAGGTGCAGGCGAACAGCGGCCCCGACGAGGCGGCATGGAGCGAGGCAAGGGGCTGCAGCCGGCCGACATCTTGGCTGCGCGTGGCCTCTAAGTGCTGTGCGGAGGCCGAACGGCGGAGGAGGAGCGCGGAATGGCCGGGTCGAGGGGCTGGCGGCTGGACGTGAGGCGGTGCGGGTCTGGAGCGGCCGGGCGCGACAGGAGGCGGCCAGCCGGTCACAGCGGTGTGGCACAGCGGGGTCAACGCGTGCGCGTGGGGTGCGGCGAAGGTCAAGGGCGGGCGGCGTGCGGCCTTGGACGGCAAGTGTGGGATGTCGGCGCGCGGTCAGGCGGCCGGCGGCCGCGGCAAGCGGCGGGTTTTTGGCGGTTGAGCGTCGGTCAGCGCAGCGGACTGCGGCGGTGGCGGGTGGCGCAGCTGGTCGAGGCGGGGTCGGGGCTGACGCGTGTGGTTGCAGGCGGCGGATCACCGGAGGCGGCGGTCGGTCACGGCTGGCGAGTGTGATTTCGTTTGGATTTTCTGGAGTTTGAGCGAGAGAGAAGAATAATGACAGTAAGAGAGAGAGAGTACGAAAGAGAAGAACATAGAGGAGAGCGAGGGTTATTGTGAGAGAGAAAGGCTGCGATTTGAGATATTATTGGAGAGAGATACGCGAAATCAAGTGGGGCTAGTATGCGTATGAGAAATAAAACTTGATGTATGAGTGTGATTAGGGGAATTGCATTTGGGTAGATTTTGGAAGGAATTTCAAATTCAAATTAGAGGAAATTAAGAGAGGAAATAAATTCGAAAATTTTATATCTATTCTGAATAAATGTTATGTAATAATAATATTAGAAATTATTATTACTAAATATATTTATATTTATATGTAATCTATGCCCTCAGCAATCACATTACATAATATAATATAAGATGAGTATAAAGTGACGCAATTGTTATGAAAAATTAACTAAATATAAATTATATATTTAGGCAAGAAAATAATAATACAAGACTATGTATTTTATTATATTATGTGAAACTCAGAAAATTATTAAATTAGAAGAGAGGGGGGGGAGAGGAGGGAGAGGAGGAGGGATATAATAAAATATAATATAATTTATAAATACTAGAAAAATTATTTATAATATACATTATCAAAATTTACCGGTTGTTACATTCTTATTTCATTGGAAAGGAGTCCAAGGATTTAGAAGGAGAAGATGGCTGAGGGAGATACATAGCAAGGATTGATGCATTAGAGAAGCAGGATCGAGACGATAGGGTCGACGCTCACAAAACTTGTCGGTCTCATCCAAGGAGGGAACGAAAAGGGGGAATCTTCCTCTGGGTCTACGAAGAAACCTATAGAGTCTGGTGGAGAGAGCGAGCTTTCAGGCTCCGACGAGGAGGACGAGACCGTCAAGGCTGCACCGCATCAAGGGGGTAAGAATTCTTACCAGAATCTGAAGATTGATTTCAGAGTGGAGATTCCTATTTATGATGGGAATGTTGACGTCGAGAGGCTTTATGACTGGATCGAGCGGATGGAGACGTATTTTACTCTTTATGGCTATTCGTCAAAAGAGAAGATTGTGTTCGCGACTTTGAAGCTTTCAGGACACGCGTTGACGTGGAACAAGTTCAAGGAGCTACTTAGGAAACAGTTTCTATCCGGTGGATTCCTTGAAGAACGTTGGTACAAGTGGTACGGCTTGCGCCAAAGGGTCAATCAAACCGTTCAAGAATACACTACGGAGTTCCACCAGCAGGCGATGGTCCTTAACATTGCGACAGAGGAATATTCTGTGTTCATGAAATATATGGCGGGATTGAGCGATTACATCCGAAAGGAGATGAGGTTATTCACGGTCGAGACTATTGCAGATGCGAGCGTGAAGACCATTGCCATTGAGGGCAAGCAAAAGAAGAGCAACGAAGCAAAGGGGGATGCAAAGCAAGTTATAGGCGAGTCTAGTGGTTCTCAGTTTAAGGAGGAGAAGAAGAAAGGTGATCCAGGGAAAACAGGGCTGATTTGTAGTCACTGCGAGAAGACAGGGCACGAAGCTGATCGGTGCTGGGAGAAGTATCCTCATCTCAAGCCAAGAGGGTTGAAGAAGAAGGAGGAGAAAAAGGCATACATGATAGCTCAAGGTCCGAAAGAAGTCCCGGGGATGACAGAGCCTAATAGCAGTCTCAATCTTATGACGGGGAAATAGGCCACGAAAGAGGACGACGACCGGAGAGAGCAGCTCTTTGTTCTTAAGTTGCAAGTGAAGACCAGTTTGGTTGATGTCATAGTCGATCCGGGTAGCGAGAAGAATTTGATATCTGAAGCCTTGGTTCAGAAGCTGGGTCTGAAGACGGTAAAACATCTGAAGCTCTATCCATTGGGATGGATTCAGAAGGAGGAAAAGCTAAGTGTAGTTGATCAATGCACTGTAAGATTTGCACTCCATGAGTCGTATATTAACGAGATCACATGCGACGTTGTTCCATTGGATGTTTGTCAGATTATACTGGACAATCCGTACTTATGGGATAGATATGCGATCTACGAGAGGCGGGCTCAGAAGTATATATTCACCAAAGGTGGTGAAAGGTTCATATTTCGTTCGGCATCTCTTCTGAGGGAGACAAGCTTGGGAACGGTGACGCGAGCAAAGAGGTTAGTGAATGCAAGCAAGAAGTTTGTATTGCTGTGCATTAGACTTCCAGAAAAGCCATCGATTAAGGATTGCAACTTGGAGCGAGAAGTGACTACGACGAGACGCGGGATGAATGAGTTATTTCCGATCGGACGTCGAGATCAGATTCCTAGCAAGGCCAGGTGGTTCAGAAAAGGAGGAGGGGCTCACGAGTTCCCTCAGTTTCAGTTCTAACTTGAACGGGACTTCAAGTTCCTAAAGGGGGGGACCCATGATACGAGTGTATCTTCTCTTGACGAGCTTAGCGATCCCCATGAGAGCTTGAGGATAGGAGATTCTCATATCTTGGGAATATGAGCATGGATGGAGCCAAAGAAGGCGGTGGAAGAAGTCAGCAGAAGCGAAACGTGCAAAAGAACAGGGTAACTGGCAGATCTTTGGCCAGTCGACCGCAGCACACATGCCGGTCGACCGCAGCACACATGCCGGTCGACCGCAGCACACATGCCGGTCGACCGCAGCACACATGCCGGTCGACCGCAGCACACATGCCGGTCGACCGCAACACACATGTCGGTCGACCGGAAAACCTGCACAATGCAGGGTTTGAGAAAACTCTCTGGCCGGTCGACCGGACCAAGCCTAGCGGTCGACCGGATCGTGATTTCTGGGTTTCCTGTTTCGTTTTGGATTCTGTTTTGACAGGGATTCCTGATTCTTTTGGCCTTGTTTATTTACAAGATTGCCATCCACGTTTGCACATCTATAAATATGATTATTTTAGGGTTCTAAACAATCAGACCTAAGGGAAAAAGAAATTCTAATAATTGTATTATGGTTTAGAGGGAGAGTTGGGAGGTTGTTCTCAATTCTAGTGAGATTGTAAGAGAGGGATTGTAATCTTTTTCATACTCATAATCTAGAGAATGTATTTTCCTTCGCCATACTGAATTGTTCTTGTGTTTTAGTCATCCTCTTCTCAACCCACCTTTTGGTAATTCTGCGACCAAAGGGTGCTCGCACGGCGACTCGTATCAGATTTTGACCTTCCTCGATAACTGTCACATCTCCTCGTACTCCTCCATCGATTAGAACCTTCAAAAGCTAGTGCACTCTCACCACCATTAGATACGCTCTCCTTTCCCATTATTCTTTTATTCTCACGTAGGAGTGTTGTCACATCGTCGAACTTCAAAGTCTGTTTCCTTGTAATTATCGTCTGAACTAACGACTTGTACGACTTCGACAAGGAAGACAATAGGAGTATCGCCTGCTCTTCTTCTTTAATCTTCTTATTAATATTCATAAGTTGGCAAACTAACTGATTAAAGGCATTGATGTGGTCTTGAATTGTAGTACCTTCTTCCATCTTCAACGAATAAAGCTCCATCCTCAAACACAATCGGTTGGTCATCGACTTTGACGCATAAATCCCCTCAAGCTTTTCCCACATCCCCCTTGGTGTGGTCTCTTACATAACATTGTACTTGATCTCGGGGGCGAGTGCCAAACGAATTGTGCTAACCGCCCTCTTTTGCATGGAACTCCATTCAACATCCTTCAATCCTTTAGATTTTTTCTCCTTTAAAGCTTGATCAACACCCTGCTGTACAAGAATATCTTGAACCGTGCACTGTCATACTGCAAAATTTGTCTTGCCATTGAATAGCGGAATATCAAACTTCGGACCCGAAGAAGTCATCATCATCTAACCACGATTAAAATTTAAATTAGTCCCTGTAGAGATTGAATTTGATAAAACCAACGTCAAAAACGAACTCAGCACGTCGAAAAACCCTAGGAACGACTCCTGGATCACCAAAATCCGCCTCCAAATATCGAATCTCCGTGAACAGTACGTCGCCGTGAACAGTTTCGTCACCGTGAACAGTTCCTCTGCTACAGTACCGTGGTGAACAGTGCTGCTGCTACAACCGTTGCCACCAATGTCGTTGCAAATCTCGAATCTCCACGAACCATCGAATCCCGCTCTGATACCACTTATAGGGATTTTTAGATCTCGCAAAAACCCCCAAAAAACCACCAAACGCAGCAAATAAAATCATACAAGATTTAACGTGGAAAAACCCTCAACAGGAAAAAACTACAGTATCAAAATTAATCCACTATCACATTCAAATTATAATCTTTTACACGGACAAAGACTGCCAAACTCTCTCTCTCTCTCTCTACACTTCTTCTTCTTCTTCTTTTTCCTCTAACAATAGAAGGATATATATAGAAAAACCAAAACCCTATTTCTAGCCTAACTTCTAATTAGAATAAGATTCAAACTCCCAATCATGATGGAACTCAAACTCCTAATTATGATAGATCCCTAACCTTATCTAATTCTCATAAAGTTATACAAAGAATTAAAAACTCTATCCTAACTTGGAGTTTGAGTAGATACCCAACATTTTTTTATATTACATAACAAAATATGTAGAATATCAACTTCACCAATATAGGATTCCTTCACAAGTAAAGGGAAAAACTATTACTTCCACAAAATTAGGACCAGTTTGTCATTATCGAAGTTTATAATAAACTGTTAAAAAGAGTTTATAGAAGTAACTTGTATAAGCTGTTGAAAATAACTGTTTAGTAATTAAATATAAAAAGCTACTTAAAAAACAATTAAGATGATTAGTAGAACCGCGCTTATTGATCATTATTAAAAAAATAAAAATTACAAATAAAATATGTACTAAAAAAAGTATTTTTTTAAAAGTATCCTCATATTATTTTCAAAAACACATCTTAATGGTGTGTTTGAGAGTTTACTAAGGGAAAGGAAGGAAAGGTAAACAAAGGGAAGGGAAGGGAAGAAAAGGGAAGAGAATTGTAATATGTTATTTGGGAGTTGAGTAAGGTGAATGAAGGTGAAATTAAAATAACTTGTTTGGGAGTAATAATGGAGGGAAGGGAAGAGAATGAAATATATGTAAATTTACACAAATGGCCTTATACTAATAATACATCAGCCATTTTATTTGTTTTGATGAGGGGTAAGAATATCATTACACATTTTACCCTTCTTTACCCTCCTCTACCGCCCGAATCAGGAGGGAAAGAAAACCAAGTAATTTTATCATCTGTTCCCCTTCCTTCCTCCTCTCTACCCTCCTTACGAAAACTCCGAAACAGGATGAAAGCTGCATTTCTCTTCCCCTCCCCTTCTCTACCCTCCATCCAAACAGGGCATAAAAGTAAGCATGAGATTTTTTTTTCTCACTAAAACACTGTTATTAGTTACTTCTTGCAAAAAAACAAATAGAGTCGTCTTGCAAAAAGCAATACCATGTGTCCCTATTATATAAGGTTAAAGCGTGGGACCCACCTTCGTGAAGGGAGGAGCACCTCATTCGGAAATCCTTATCAGCACCGCATCTTCCGGTCTTTCCACGTAGACAAACAACCAGCTCAACTCTATAAAACTTCTCTCTCTCCTCACTCACACACACACTCTCTCTCTCTCTCTCTCTCTAGATTCCGTCTCCTTCCAAGTTCTCCCAAATAAATAACCGCCGCCTCTTCACATTTCTCCTCAAAATTTCTAGGGTTTTATCATCATCGTCATCAGGATTTCTTCGATCGATGGAGAGCCCGAGCAATGGCGGGATGCTGTACCACGAGGTTCAAGAATCGAAGCTCTGCGCTGTTCACTGCGTGAACACTGTTCTTCAGGGGCCTTTCTTCTCTGAGGTCGATCTCGCGGCGCTCGCCTCCGATCTCGATCGGAGCGAGAGGCAGGTGATGAGCCAGGGCGGAGGATCGTCGGGGGATTTCTTGATGGAGGACTCTCACAATGTGTCCATGGGCGGCGATTTCAGCATTCAGGTTAGGGTTTTGTTTTCTCCGTTGCTTTTCGTTGTTTCCTTGTTTGAACCTTGAAATTTAGGCTGCAGGAGCTAAAGTATGATTATTTTGGTTCTTGATTGCTGATCTTAATTTTACTCGATTCTTGAAAATATGGTGTTTACATGTTCTTTTGTTGCGCTCGTGTTATTTTGATTCTTTGTTACATAGATTTCGGTGCATGGAAGCGGTTCTAATCAATCTGATAGTTGAATTTCTTAGTTTATTTAGTGTAAGATATCGTTCTTTTGGTTCTTGATTGCTGATTTCAATGTGTTCATCTGTTCTTTTGTTATATTTTTTTGTTAGAAGTTAGGATTAGTATGATAGCTAAATTTTCATACAGAGTAAATCACAAAAAACTGAATTACTAATAGAAAATATATGGTGAGAATTCATACAGAGTAAATCACGAAAATGAATGTTTCTAATAGAAAATATATGGCGAGAAATCCAAACGGAATAAATCCAAAAATGGAAATGTAATAGAGTCCAACAATTACTCCTGTTGCTTAACCCAGTTTTAACCTTTTCACACACTGTGGTGTATCGTGTGCTTCAGTCAAGGCATTATCTCATTGAATTTGATGGATCTTATGCATTATTTCTTTTGTGGTTTTTGCACCTTATATGCAAGGCTTTGTCATTATTCCATCCATTCAATTATGCGTGTTTCTTGATTTTTGCATTAAAAACACTAGAAAGGAAACTTTATCAATAGTTTCTTACTGAAATTTAGACTTAATTAAGATGCTAAATAGTGTAAGCTTGCTATCATTTAAAGTGACCTTGATCTCGAGCTTGTTTCAATATTCTGTGGTTTCTTCTGTATTTGTTCCTTTCAAATGAAAATTTTGAAGATGTCTTACAAGAAAGTAGTGACTAGCGAGTGCATTTTCTGTTAAATTTTCTTGTTAGTTTCTGAACACTACATGTCCATGGATTGGGAAAATCCATTTAATGCTGCTAAAGGGGAATGGTGTTTCTTGTAAAAGAAAAATCTCACTAATCGTCTCACTTATATAGTGATATCATATGCTGGTCATGGATGGCTTCCATCTTATGGTGAGCCGCCTTCCGTAGCTGGATCAGAGTTCTTTGTTGGGAACCTTGTTTTGATAGATATGTAATGGGTCATGACTACTATTAAAGTTATATACCATTATTATGTTACTGGCATGTCTTTTTTTTATGGTTGAGCCACAAGATTGCTTTGTAGTTCTAGTAAAAACTCATGGATGTTCAACATATGCAGTCACCGTGAAGTGATAATAGGTTTCAATAAATCTAACTATTTGTGAAGAGTGAGTCTATTACTGCAATGATTCTGTCTATGTCATAGCAGTACCTTTTGACTTGAATAATGGGCTGAAAGAAGGCAATATCGACTATCAGACTGAAAAAATGTCATTCACAAATATTTTCTAACTCATATTACAAAGTCGATGATATTATTCTGTACTTTGATAGGTAAGATTCTTGTAGTATGAGAAATGAGGAGGAATATGTTCTTAGAAATAGATTATGTTTACAAGCTTGATTATGTCTTTTTGTTCCTTTCTGGATAGTGCAAGAGAGAGGATTAGGGATATCTGAAGAAGGAGCTAAAGGACTGACGTGATGTGGGTGGAAGTTAGTGAGAAGATGCTTCTGTACCAGGAGCATCACAAATTAGTATACTGTGGAACACTATTCTAAGGCCAGAGATCTACTAATATCAGACGACCTACTAATATTACCATAAACAACTGCTCATGAATATTTTTAGTTGAAGCAAGAAAGATGGCGAGGATTGAACTTGCAGAATTTTACGAGTTTTCCCTTTGGTGCTGCGCACAAGAAACTATTGTATAGAAGCTAACCTACAGTAATATTATGGAGTTGTACTGAATACACTAGATATACTTGCTGTAAATATGACCATTAAAGACAAATATATTGCATGTTAAGTTATTTGGTTACAGTATGAATCATTTGTTATCATCAAAAGAATGCACAATTATAAATGGATGCTAAACATAGTTAAAAAAAAAAATTTGTACACTTCATGTAGAGCTGTATGGCCTGAAGGAATATTGATAAAATTGTTTCTTGGTAAAAGAAACCAACTTTTCTTGAAACATTAATGATTCTATACCAAAAGGAGGAGCTGGTAGACCACATAGATTGACCCTTTAAGTGAGGAAAGAAGCCAAGGCAACTTTTTAATTGTCCTTTCATGAGCATCTGTCTTTAATATCCTATGTTACTATGTTGGGAATTTTGATTTCTTTATTGATTGGAATGACAATGGGAGGTTGGATGGTAATTGATCCCAATAATCATTCACCAGAACAGATAAGACTTCCTTTTTGGGATATATTAGCTCCAATTAATGTGCTTCCTATGCATATCTACCTGACTGTATATGTAATTTCTAGTTTGTATCACATTCCTTGCAAAAGGTGCTTGGAATTTAAATAACTAAGAACAGTTTATAATGAAGATTAGGAGTGGTGTTTCCTATTGATATTTCGTTCCCACTCATCTTCTATACAAAACCGAAGGCATTGCTGCCAGCAGCCAGCAGCATGCATTGGATGACTGGCCATCTATTTTAGACAAGCGAAAGGGAACTCGGAATTTAATGTACTATCTTTCGCGAACACCTTTTAAAGTTCAATTTGCATAAAAAAATAGTTTGAGTCTGTAAGCTTTTCATCCCATTCAATTAAGTGCCTGCTAGAAATCTATTAGAGGTTAGAAAGAACATCTATAAATTTTCCAAACCTGCTCTCTGGCATTCATCTTGTGAAGTTACTACCGTAGTAACCTTATCCTTGGGAAAGTTAAATCATAGATTTCATGTATATTGAAGCCTAACAACCAATACAGTCTTTGTTCAAATCTGATTTTCAGCAAGCATCATGTTGAAATAAGAGATTGTTTTAAGGTTGTTCTAGTTGCTCTTGAGTTGTGGCTGCTGCTTTATGTGACAAGTGTCAGGATATTTCGGAAAAACTTGTCTCCATGACTTATGTCCTTCAGGTAGTTTGACTTGGTCATTATATTCTCTCTAGAAATAGGTACCATGTGGGTGCCTATGGAGTATGTATAATTCTGTGGATGAGATGTTCGTGTGCTCTGATACTTGTGGATATGCTGGATACTCTGCCTCTCGATGTGTTGAAAGATTTTACATATATTAGGCATTTTCTTTTCTGTTTTTAGTGAGTTTATTGTTTCTATCCAGAATTTGCTATTTCTGTCTAACCTAAAGTAGTGACTAGTGAGTTTCTGTGTAGAAAGTTCTGCAGAATTAACATGCAGGCTGAAAAATTCTGAGAAAAAAATTAATGGGCTAATCAATTATTTCTTCCATGGCTTGAGGATTACCATATGAACATGACAGGGCTTGCAATAAACTCTTTAAATTCTTCTAGAAGCATAGTTGATCATCTAATGCGGGTTCATTTGGGGAAGCAGTGGTTTTAATAGGAAACCATTAAGATTCAAAGGACCGGAAAACTTTCCAAGAACGCACGCAGAAACACACACTTCTGTGAGGTCAGACATGCAAGCAGAATATTTGCATGCTATATTGTCTATTCTGACTCACGCAGGCAGAAACACAAAGCAATCGCCTTAGTTATTTTATCTTTCCAAGCCGGTTAGAAAGTCACATCAAATCTTTCATGGAGTCTTCTAAGTGCGTTGTGCTATATTGCTGAACTACTCTGATGGAAAAACCTTAGATGGTGATGATGATATTGGTCTAATGTTGTCTAAACACATTTTTATTGGACAAAAATAAATTATATTCCCTACCTTGCATGATATGCTGTGTGGATAAAGGAAGAGAAGTTTGTCTGTTTTGGATCTATTGGCCAACATTCGAGAAGTTATAGTCTAATCTAATGTTTTTTCATCTTGAGCTTTCACTTGTAATAATAGCATCGTTAGATGCCTACAATGGAAGTTTGATCGAAATTGAGAGAAAAGTGTTGATGACAGCTTCTAGTGATGTAGGTATTTATTAGCAGTGGTAAATGCAACCATATGAATGGTGATACAGAACCTTGGCCCCTAGGTGCAATTACCTTAGAATGACCTAGTCTTTTAGAATTATGGAACACTGCTCATGCACAGCATAGAGAGTTTGGTTTCGGTTTCTTTTGAAGTAATATTTTCCTTCTGCTCTTTCCATTGACCATGTAGAGATTAGGAAGCTTGTGTTGAACACCAATACTTGTATGATACTTGCTCGTACATGTATTGAGTATTGAAACACCAATACTTGTATACTTTTTTTAAGTTTAATCTTTAAGGTTAATGTTCTATTTTCATTTCATTTTGTTAGTTGTGTTTAGGTATGCTTATATTGTCACATTCGTGTACCCTACTCCTTAAGGATTTATCATGTCCTTGTTTCCGTATCTTATCATATCCATGTCTCATGTTACTTTATGGGTTAACAAGACCTATCCATTTTAAGAATTTTATTTATCCTGCCTTTTATTCATGTGCTCTGCGTATTTTTTCATACTCATTTTTAGTATTTGTCGGTCTTATGATAAGCCATTCCATTGAATATTAAACAAGTAAACGTTATGAACCAGAGTCTTTCAACAGATTGGAAAGCTTAAGTTTCCAAAGGTGCCACATTTAATGAATGCATATACTTCCTGTAATCTTGCTGGGGAAAAAAAAGGACTAACCAAAAGCAAATACCAGATTCTTGATTTCCTTAATGAACCTGGAGCAGTTTTTGAAGGAAGATCAGAACCTAACAATTCCTCGCACCGCCTTTCTATTGTATTTAATGCGTTACTTACTACTAATAGTGCTTGTTACGAAATGGATAGAAAAGGAGATATATAATGCTTGATCTTTTCAGTGTTTTCCGTTCCTTAAGAATTAAGATGCTTCTCATGGTCTTGGATGTTAAGATCAATTTCCTTAATGTTCTTGAGAAAGCTAAGATTGCCGATAAAGTTATCTTCTTCCCCCTTTTTTATGAGTAGCCTTCCTCAAATATTTATGTACATTTTTGTTGTTTAGTGGAACAATCTTGGTTTTTAGCAATCCAGGTTTATAGTTATGATGTTTAGTTATGATGTTTGAAATTGGTGTATTTTCTGACAGTACACTGTTATACTTTTTTCTTTATTATTGTTATTATTATACTAACACATCTTTGATTATATTTTTTTTAACTTTTCTTGTTCTGATTTCTCAATACTATCGTTATGATACATAATTATCAATCATCTCCTTGTAGATGCCTTTTGTTATTACTGATTGAGAGTGACAGCTTACAGACCATTATTGTATCTCAATACTGGATTTTTCTGCTCTTTCAGATTTGCTCTAGGCTTACTGCTCTTGCTTTCTATATATAGTTCTAGCTGTGCGGACTGCTAATGCATAAGCATCTATTTTCGGTGATTTTGCAGGTTTTGGAGAAGGCTCTCGGTGTATGGGATCTGCAAGTAATCCCATTCAACTCTCCTGCTGCGGAGGCATCAAACTGTGATCCTGAGCTAGAATCTGCTTTCATTTGTCATCTGCATGACCACTGGTTCTGCATTCGGAGGGTAAACGGAGAGTGGTACAACTTCAACAGTCTCTATGCAGCACCAGAGCATCTGTCAAAGTTCTACCTCTCTGCCTTCCTTGATACTCTCAGAGGCTCAGGCTGGAGTATTTTCATGGTCCGAGGCAACTTCCCTAAGGACTGCCCTCTACAATCATCTAATGCTTTCGGACAGTGGCTAACACCTGACGATGCTCAGAGGATAACAAAATCATGCAATGAGAGGCAAGCTCTTCCACAGGGACAAGATCCCTCCCAATTCATGAATGACGCAGATGCACTTGCAGCTCAGGAAGAGGAGGATCTCAATGCTGCAATTGCTGCAAGCTTAATGGATTCCTCAAACTTCACCTCAGCAAGCTCACCTGCAGTTGGCTCACAAACGAAGGAAGGCGCGGATGCTGCAACTGCTGCAAGTTTGCTCGGTTCTGCTTTCAGCATCCCGACATCACCATCAATGAGCTCGAACCTTGCTGGCTCACAATCAACCGCTAATGAGAGTAGCAGCACTGATCCTCAATCAAATGCTAATGAGAGTGGCAGCAGTGATCCTCGTCCAGATCAGAATACGACTAGCGAGCCCACAACCACCATCTCATCAGATGCTGCTGAACTTCACGAAACTGAAACGACTCGTGATGATAAGGATCAATGAGGCTGGGATCCTAGCAAAGACCGAGTTCTAAAACTGTGTCAAAAGACAGAATTCCAAGTATCAAGATCCTCATTACGATTCTTCTGTCAAAAAAAAAGATCCTCTTTTTTTTTAAAAGAAAAAGATCCTCTTACGATTCTGTAGCTTTATTCTGTGGCAGTCATGATTTATTGTGCATTTTAGTGTACTTTGTAGAATTCAATGGCTATACATCAACTCATAAAAACTGAGATTAGCTTTGCTGGATTTTCATGGGAAGAAATGAAAATAAAGCTACATTTTTCAGGACAATTTGCTGCCGAGAAATTCATATTCTATTGAATTTTGTTCTGTGTTGATCACCAGTGAAATATTGTATTGTAGGCTGTATTTATGTAAATCGTCGGGGACTGAGACAAGCACCACCACCACCACCACCAAGTAAATAATCAGATCACAAATGCAAATAACAACGAAGCCTCCCTGTTAAAATATCCTGCTTTTATCCTATTTCTTTTTATTTTAATTTCTTATACTTCCAAAAGTTACTAGTAGGAGGGAGGAGGATGCAATGAGTACTGATATCTTCCATC
>NC_033798.1:5308468-5359909 GCF_001876935.1 Asparagus officinalis | reverse complement strand
GCTTGAACAGTCGCATGTTGATTCACGTACATATCTTGTTAGAACCACGTACATGCTGATTTGAACCACCCACATGCAATCGGGGTTCGGAATCATCGATGAGTGGGGTAGAGGGGTAATAAAGACAATTCAACCCACTCATCAATGATTTAGAAATTCTGCTCGCATGCGGATGGTTCTGATGAGATATGTCGCATGCAGGTGGTTCTAAAGATATGTGCATTTTTTCTAAAGAGATAATGTATTCTTTTCTGTGGAGTAAAGAAAGTTTTTTTCCTCAAATCAATAACACTAACTAAAACCTAAGGTTTATTCTCTGATCACGCCAAGATCCAGCCAGTATACCCTTAAAAACGTCCATTTTCTATAGAGTAGTGATAAACTACTACTATTAAACTACTTTCACATTGCAAGAGAGAAAAGTAACGGGCTCCATTCTTTTTTACTTTTTTTCAAAATTGATGACACAATAATGAAGCCAACTTTTCACTCTCTCGCAATGTGAAAGAAGTTTAGGAGAGTGTAGCCTTAGCATTATTCTCTTCCATACCGTCCTAAAGAAGTGAGAAACAATATGGTATTCCATTGCCAGACATAAGTCATTTATCACTGTGATCCACGGACTAGAACAAATATCTGGAATTATGCACTAAATCCTTCAGTAATCAGAAGTAAAATTTGAAATTAGCCAAAACTTACATTCTCCCGCCCTTTTCCAGCCATTTCCCCCCCCCCCCCCCCCCCCTTCTTATTTTCTTTTGTAAATGTTACCAGTAGCAAGCAAGATTGGACAACAATAGCGTCCATTCTCACTTGTATTCCCCATAATTTGTTGGGGGTAAATTTAAGGTCCCTCAAATCTGTCAGAAAGTCGTAACACACGTTGCGGTGTTTTACCACAAGAGTTACTATGATACCCTCTGTCGGAGCTGCCAAGATCATGCTGGCAAATGAAATCGCCACGAGGAAACTTTTATTCTGCTGCACGCTAAATTCTTCACTGCATACTCATGTTTTATGCATGCACATCTTTTGCAAACAATTTTTTAACCTGTCAGCCAAAGCCAACAATAACGTCACGAAGGGTAAGACCAGTACTCAGATAAATTCTAGTTCTAAATTATGAAATACTTGTTATCACTTTACCTGCTCCAAGGTCAAAAACATAATCGCGTTCCATGAGCCCAACCGAGCAAAGTTTGGGATGAATCCCTTGTAAAAAGCCAATGGTCCCTGTAGGTAGCAGTTGTTATATTTCTAATAGTAGATGACTGCATATGAATATACAAATTGTTTCTACAGACATCACACATGCAATATTCTAAGATGCGCACAATGCATGTATACCAGCACTCATTTAGAATGGAACGCAGCAAAAGGGGCCATTGAAGTCTGATGACTGAAAGGATATGAATGATGACTGTAATGCGTGTACCAATACTAAAAAAACATGCATCACCTAAGTTGTTATTTCACGTTATGTAACTTGAAAAACTTTAGATGTTGTGTAACATTTATAATGACTCAAATACGCAGTAACTCTACGTTATTACAATATAGTGTACACTATTTTGATATAACATGCGTTATTGCAGTATAACCTATGTTATTTCAATATAATTTATAGTAGAACCTCGAAAGTATTTTCTTCTTTTGCTTTGTGTAAGACCTAATATTTCAATATTTACTTTTGAATTGTTTGTTAACCCTTGATGGGCTTTTCTCAATGTCGTGATATGCTGGTGATTGTGAACTTAAAATTTGTGAAGAATGTGAATTATTTGACAAGATATGTGAATTTGTGATGATATATTCGGACATCTATTATGGGAATTGTTAGTAAATTAGTATGCATTAAATTAATTTTTTTTATTTTTAAAAATATTTTAATTTTTTATCTGAAATCATGCTCCTATTTATTAAAATCATTACGGTTATTTTTCCTTTGTTTTAAATTAGGAAACAAGTAACCGATTTTATGTGTTATGCTATATGCCCTCTAACCTCACGAGAGAGAGCGTTATGTTGTATGTTTTCCTTTTTTTTCCAGGAGAAATTATGTTGTATACTATCGTTACTTTCAACATTGGTGTATACATCAATTTGTTTCTAACCAACTAACCAGAAAACTATAGATGCTAAGGGGTTAACTGATAAAATTTGGAAAGTCACAAGAATCAAATACACGGTACAACAAAACACGGTCGAAAGTACAAAAAATCATAACATCTAATTCCTTGTGATAGCAATGAAAGAAAGAAGATGAATGAGAAGAACATACATCATTTTTCATTGTCTTGACGAAACAGTCGAGTGTGCTTTTGTAGGCAGAATCTCCCATCATTCTTGACTTAACCTGAAAACGAACATCTTTTTGCTCAGCTGAAGAGTAACATATATGCTAAAATTTCTTCTTCTCAAAGGCAATGTAATAATGGAGCAGCAAATGATTTTTGACGTTAGTTTACATACAGCACTAAAGAAACATAATCACATATCATTTTGTATGAAACTGAACAAATTACAGTGAAATTATTCTTCTAATTTATATCACGGATAAACTTGAAGGTATATTACAACTAACATGGTAGTCATTGATGAATAACTCTTTATGCTGGTGAGCTCACCAGAACATTTCAGAAAGGATTGAGCTAGGGTGTGAAAAGATGGAAAAACTTTTGAAGTTTGAATAATTTTTGAACGAACAGAAGTATTTCCCAACCATGATTAATAAGTTAAAGCTTCTTCAAGAAGGTCTCTTGTGGTGGATGACCTTTCTACATTAGAGCGAGAATGCCTCCTCTATACGGTATTAATGAAAGAAGCATGCTTTTGAGAGTAAAAACACAAATACATGCTGAAACAACCTTTCCTCATAACAAAGGATTCAACTAGGGAGTGGGATCATGGCGAAGTATCCATTAATTTGAGCCGCATGCTATCAAAAGTGCGAAAAGAATGTAGTATATTGTTGGTAAGTTGTCATTTCTGCCTTTTATCCTTATACCCCTTAAAAATAAAAGAAGTACAGCAAAATGGAAATGATATCATGTCTAAAGTCCAAAAATATGCCAATTTTCACTACATGCTAACATGTGGAAAAATTCTTATGTTCCAAGAAAGATGTTACTAGTAAAATGAGAACAATGGTAAAGTTTACTGCTAACTGTACAAAACACTCAATGCCTTTAGATAGTAATCACTAGAATAACGTTGGGATTGACTGTTGAAGAAAGTTTACCACATCGACAGGGGAGCCAATGCAGACAGCAAAAAAACCAGCCCCAAGACCAGATAAAAGGTGAGTGAAAACGTTGTCTGAAAATCCCGGAATTTTCAGTATGGTCTGCAGACATGATGATTGGAGTGAAAAATATGGAACAAGAAAGAGGAAACAGAAAACAAAGATGAGTAGCTGTCTATACCTCTTTCACTTGATCATAGCTGGCCAACTCTGCAGCATTTATTATAGCATTCCGTGCAATGTTAGGACCCACCCCAGTCCATAGAGCACCCACTCCTTCCTACAAGGTAAAGATAAACTCAGCAGACCTTAAACTAAGGATAAGTTCAGCTGAATGTTAAATTTGCTACAATGATGATAATAAGTTAAGTCTCAAAGCAAAACCTGCTTGACTATTGTAGAATAAGCACTTAGAGCTCCTGAATAACGTCTCGGGACACCAGGAGCAAGCTTCCCTTCGGCTTGAAGTCGTACTTTCACTAGATCAGTTGGATTTGCTACGGCAATTGCTAGTGCGCCTATAGATACACAACACATTCATATGTCAAGAACAAGTATAAAGACGAGCAAACAAGTGTCGTTCTCTCGTACCAATTTTCCGTACTCACCAGTTGTAAGCCCAGCAAGTATTTTCTTGGTTAAAGGAATATCTCCAACAAAATTATCGCCAACATAGAAATTTTTAACCTGCCAAGTAAATCCATATTCTAAACGTTGTAATGCATAAATTGTAAATAACACGATCCATCTAATGTTGATCTAAGGAGATAGCTGGGATTACCGGGTCATACAATCCAATTCTCAACCCTCCATTAATACACTGACGATGTAATCCCGGAACAATGCCCTTCCAGAGTGCGGCTAAACCCTCCTCTCTAGCAACAGTAGCGACAGTTCCCAACAGCCCTCTGTATTTAGGTAATGCCAGTGTATCCTCGACAACTGCTTTCTTCTGCAGCTGAAGCCTGACTTTGGCAGTGTCCAGGGGAAGGGTGCAGACCTGCAATAGATCCGAAAATGATAATCAGTGTTTAATCTAGAACTTGGTCTAGATCTGATCATGGACTTATCCAAATAATTGGAGAAGTTCTCGAATTATGTCATTTTTCTCAAAGCTTTTGCACGAAAACCATCACTGAGTTAATGAGCGAAACACTTTTTTAGTTATCATGAAAAAAATATAGCTACTTTGTGAATCTATAGAAGTAAGTTCCTTTGGGGGTGGGTTCAGGTGATTTTTTACGCATACACCCTTCAAGATTAGTACCCTCAAAAGATATTTGCTGCATATGTGCCCTTTGGAAAGTGTTAACTTTCTATCTGTAAGCAACCAAGTATTTATTTCTACGAGTTAAATATGGTTATCTAATTTTTTTTTATTGACTGATATGTCATGTAGTTATTAGTCTAGAAATTGATTGGTAGGAGATTGATAGGCCAATTATGATCTTTTGTGATTCTTTCAGGCTCATTTCTATCGTATTTAGATCAAACTCATTCAAATGATTGATAGGGACCCCCCAGCCTCCAAATTTTCTTGAACTACGTGAATAGTTTCTCTAGTTTATTATTAAATCTTTTACGCAGTGTCACAAAATTAAGAGAGCTTCAACCACCAAAAATTTAAAAAAAAAAAATCTAAAGAGAAAAAATAGTAAGCTTCTTTTTTTTTTAAAAGGGAGACAGAATAAATTTGCTACCTTTTATAAACTAAGTAGTTTAAGGAAACTTCTTTCTCCATCATTTTAGTCACGGCTTATTTTCACTTTAATAGCCTGAAGTTTCACCCTTTCGTAAATTAGATACCCGAAAGTTCTCTTTTGACAATTCGGTACCCCTAAGTGTAAAAAAGTCGATCTTGATTTTGATAAAGAATATCAACTTAGAAAAGCGAAGGAGTAACAAATTGTCCACCGAATTTTAAGTTCATAAAAAAGTGATAAGGAAGTTAGGGCACTAAATTGTCAAAAACAGAACTTTAGGTCATCAAAGCACAAAAGGGTGAAACTTTGGAGTACCAAAATGCAAATAATCCTTTAATCAATAACAGACTGCTTAAGCTCCTGTAACTAAGAAAACTACAGCATTAACGATCCAAACGAATCAAGTACAAAGTCAACCAACTATAATACTCAACAATGCAGATCGAAATTCCTCCAGTAACTGCAATTTTCCAAAAAAAAAGAAAAATCAACAAACAAAGGCGATTGGATCTCCATGAACGTACCTCAGCGAAGCAAGCGGCGATCGCGCTGCTCGCAAACCTCCCAGCGAACGAGATCTCGACCTTCGATCCATCGTCCCTCATGATCCTCAACCCAAAATTCGACGAAAATGAGAGAAGAAATAATAAAAAAAATTGGGGCTTTAGGGTTTCGTTCTGAGGACTGCTATTTATAGAGTAGAATCGAGGGGAGCTGAGAAATGGAAAGTTTGGACGTAAATTTGGTGAAGCAAAATTGGATCGGATTCCTTTGGATCCTCGTCAGCACCCCCTCATGATATTCGGTTGTAATAATCCGTTGACGATAAAAACCTTTTATTCCGAATTTACCCCTGGATTTTATTGATTTTGGGGTCCTCAAATAATTGGCACCTGTTCTCCCATCAAATGGGACATGTTCCATTATTCTGACCAATTGAAGAACTTTATTCCGGCAGAACTCCATAATTTTGGATGATTACCGTATAGCCCCTCCCAGTTTTCAGAGTATCAGAAAACCACCCTTCAAAGTTTGGGGGCTATTGACACCTCTCTTCAGCTTTCTATTTTTTTTCCCCCAAGAAATCCTCTCAGAGCGTGAATCATAATTTATTAATTTTTACGAGCAAAAACATCCTCATGTGTAATTTTACCCACTCATGTAAATATTGCATTTAAGATTAGGTGGATTTTATTTAAAAAAATATCTTAAAGTTGAGAAAGAGTTTTTTTATTACACCTAAACTCAAGATAGTTTTCGATAATTCGAAGGTCATGGGTTGTCTAACCAGGAATTTAGCTATGTTTTAGATCTATAGCTAAATTTCGATATTTCGATAGTTTTTAATATTTCCAAGGTCATGGGTTGTCTACTCAGGAATTTGGCTTATATTTTAGATCTATAGCTAAGACAATGGTTGTTGTTAGACAAATCAGAGTGGCGCAGCGAAAGCGTGGTGGGCCCATAACCCACAGGTCCTAGGATCGAAACCTGGCTCTGATATTTTAGAAGAGCTTTCAAGTTTTTGAAATTCTATTTTAAAGTAATTTTCACATTTATATTGGATTTGATAAATTACGCAAATTCCTTTCACATGTAATCTTATTATTTTTATATATTTATTTATTTACAAACTCTCTCTTCTAATACTTTATTCCGTCAACAGACTATATTCGTTTTGTAACAAGGTTTTGTAACAGTTTGAAGGTCTGATCATTTTACTTTAACTAAGGGCTATCTTCGTTCCACATTTTCTCATTCTAGCTCTGAAAGTAGTTTGTTTATACATTTTTATCATTTTTGCTAATTGCACAAATTTTGATTGGTGTAAGTTTGAGATCACCGCAATTTGTGGAGTCTAAAATGCAGAATTCTTCCTATGGAGATTGACCCAGGGAAGTTAGCCGGGTGCAATTTAAGAATATTAATAAAGTTAAAGAGTTTTCACATGCAAATCACTTTTACTTTTACTCAAATTGATACTTATCATTTTTTTTATATAGAAACCATCTAAACTTGCTTACATGTTTGCAATGTCATACATTCTGGCATATCCTGCTCATATTCTTTTTGGAATTCCACAAATATCATCATCCTTCTTCTTCTCTCTCCACCCCTCTTCTCCTTTCCCTTCATTACACCTCTCGCATCCTCATCTCCTATCCCTCTGTTTAACTTCTCCATCCTCACCTCCTATCCTTCCATTAAACCACGCTCACCCTCATCTTATACAACTTCTTCCTCCTCCTTTCACCTGTCCCCTCAAACCCGTCTCAAGGCAATTGATGCTAGATCTGAGGTGTAAGCCTAGAAAAGGGGGGATTTGTGTTTTTTTTTTTTTTTTTTTTGGTGTTTTTTTTTTTTTTTTTTTTTTTTTGGGTGGGGGGGGGAGGAGGTTGGAATAGGTTTGCTATAGTTTTTCACTAAAATACAGAATATGCAACGAAAATATAAAAAATAAAAGCGAACAGCCAAACCAAAAAACAACCCAGGAAATGTGAGATCTCTATAATGTTTAGGATAACAATCCTACGTCCATTCTTCCTTCCTACGAAGGGGCTTCCTCATTATAACTAGGTTGTAAGATCACATCCTAAAATCTACATGAAACCAGTTGTATAACCTAACTCCTCATAGATGAGTAACACCTAGCTCTAACTAGTCCCAACCCTCAATTATCACCGGCTTAAGTACGTCGTAAAAACAAGATAAACAAAGCTACCAAAATAGTTTAAGCACAAATTAAAAAGATCTTACAACATTTTTTCTAAGCAAACCGTTCTTCAAAAGATTGAAGCGAAGCTTGATGAAGAAACTATGATGATTTTGAATTCAAGGATAGCTCTCCTCACTAACATGATTTGAAAATGTTGAACACGATGAGAAAGAGTTTGAGGAGGCTCTGGAGTTTCGAATCACAAATGAAATATTCTTCACAAACCTAGAATAAATTCTCTCTTTTTAATCTCTTAAAAAACTCTCCTTTTCTCAAAGCATAGAGCCTCTCTAAAATATAATCTTTTCCTATCTTATATAGCCTCTGATAAATAATGAAAGAGATATTAAAATCATAGTGGAAGTTAGAGGAAAGGGGTCAATGAACGGTTTTGATTAACTCTTAAAATCTGCCAAAATACGTCGTTACCATCAATAGGCAATCCGACCATCGATGGTTCTCTGAGCACCATCGATGGTTGGCCATAGATAATCTTATGTTGATTTTAGCCTTAGAACCTTCAGCAATCTACAGTGAACCATCGATGGTCAAGGCTCATCGATGGTCTACACTGAACAACTAAAGAAATCATAGAAAGTTAAAATTAAATCATCGATGGACTATAGGGAACCGTAGATGGCCCCTTGAACTATCGATGGTGTACTGTGCACAATAGCAGATTTATAGATGGGTTATTTCGCTTTGTAACCTTCATATACATGTTTTTACCTGTACTATATCATCTCAAATAAATATTAGTACTAAATGAGAGTTTGTTATTACTCAAACAAGAGCCATTATATGGACTTTATCCTAACAATTGAAGGATAAGTTTCTTTAAAACAATTTATTGAATTGGTGAAAGGAAGGATGAGAGGACGAGGTGAAAATGAAGGGGAAAAGGAGAGGAGAGAGTATGAGAGCAGGAAGGAGTCGGTGTATTATGGCCGCCTGTTACACTTATCCAATAAAACCAATACATTCCCTAGTTCCGTGTTTGTGGGGGGGATAGAGAAGCGGCGGGAGGGAGATGATAAGGGCTGAGGAGGCAAGGGAGGGAGGGGAGAAGAAGACTTCAGGTGTTTTAATGTAAAACTGCAGAAGTTCGGAGAAAGTGGAGCTCAAAGATATTAAAACAGAACTTCACGGTGTCAAAGTTGAAAAAGGTCAAACGTCTACTTAGTTTGCTAGTAGAATCTTTAGGCTTTGAAACAAAAATTATTCCATCCTATAGAGTTATAACTCATAAAAACATGAATTTTGAACTTTGCTAATTCTAACTCATGAAATTGCAAATTATTTATCATTGAGTTAAAATAAGAGAAAATGGATAAAAATCATGGGTTATAGCTCATAAAATCTTGAATAATATCCTCATAATTTTTCCATTTGGTCAAAACAATAAAAATTAAATAAAAATTGTGAGAGCTCATGAAAATCATGAATTTTTAACTTCATTTAATTATCTCATATTTGGCCGAATCGAGCAAAAATGACTAAAATTAAGGATTGTAACTCATGCAATCATGAATTTTGAGCCGTGTTTAATTATTTAACATTGGGTCAAAATGAGAAAAAATTATAAAAAATTATTGATTATAGGTCATAAAGTCATGAATTTTCAACTCTGTAAAATTTCCGATTTCATGAGTTATTACCCATAATTTTGGGCCAACTTTAGTTGTTTCAACCCATTGCTAAATAATTCACAGAGTCCAATAATTCATGATTTCATAAGTTATAACCGATGATTTTTTGCTATATTTAGGTTTTTTGACCAATTGTCAAATAGTTTCATGATGGTCAAATTTCACGATTTTGTGAGCTATTATCCATGATTTTGGGCCATTTCTAGTCATTTTGAATTGTTGACAAATTATTTTATGATTTAATGCGCTAGTGCCAATAATTTTTTCATCTTTATTCATTTTTTTCTCATTATCAAATAGTTTTGTGATAGCCAAAATTCATGATTTTGTGAGCTACGACCCATGATTTTCTATCATTTTCAGTCATTTCAATCTTTTTTGAATAATTTCACATTGGCTAAAATTCACAATTCATGAGCTATGGTCCATGATTTTTTGTCATTTTAATTGTTTCAATCTATTAGAAAATAATTTTGTGGTGACTACACGATTACATGAGTTATAACCCATGATTTTTGGTTATTTTTAGTTATTTCTCCCTATTAGAAAATACTTTCATTCAAGCCAAAATTCATGATTCAATGAGCTATAACAAATTGTTTGTCATTTTTAGTCATTTTTACCCATTGGCAAATATTTTTATGGAGGAAAAAATCCACAATTTTGTGAGTTAGAACCCATAATTTTTTGCTACTTTTATTCATTTTGATCTGTTAGCAAATATTTATGAGAATGCCAAAATTTATGATTTCATGAGCCATAACACATTATTTTTGACTATTTTTAATTGTTTCGATATGTTTGCAAATAATTTTTCAAACACCAAAATTCATAATTTACTGAGCTTTAACCATAAATTTTGACCATTTTTAGTAATTTTGATACGTTATCAAATGGTTTCATGATGGCTAAAATTCACGATATCATGAGCATGATCATTTTAAGCAAAAAAACTAAATATAGCAAAAAAATAAATCGAAATGACTAGAAATTCACAATATCATAAGTTATAACCTATGATTTTTGGCCATTTTTAATCATTTGGGTTTATTGACAAATAATTTTGTGGAGTCCAAACTTCTTGATTTCATGAGTTATAAATCATCATTTAGCCATTTTTAGTCATTTCAACCTATTGGCATATATTTTTATGAAGGAAAAATTCACAATTTCATGACATAGAATTTTTGTTGTTTTTTATTTATCTTGACCCATTAGTAAATAATTTTGTGGAGGTTAAAATTCACAATTTCATAAAACACTAATACATTATTATTGACCATTTTTAATTGTTTTGACCCGTTAGCAAAATATTTTCTAGAGGTCAAAATTCATGATTTCATGAGCAATTAACCATAAATGTTTTCCATTTAGTCATTTCGACGCATTGTCAAAAGGTTTCGCGATTGACAAAATTTATGATTCAATGATCTATAACCCACGGTTATTGGATACTTTTAATGTTGTCTAACCATTTGTATATAATTTCATAGAGGTAAAACTTCACAATTTCATGAGCTAATATTTGGCCATTTAAGTCTTTTCAACCCATTGGTAAATAATTTCATATAATTTTATGAGCTATCACCCACAACTTTTGGCCAATTTTAATTGTTTTGACCCGCTACCGAACAATTTTATGGAAACCAAAATTTAAGATTTGATGAGCTATAACCCAAAAATTTGCGCCATTTTTAGTTGTCTTGACCTATCTGCAAAAGACAAATTTTATAATTCCATGAGCTATTATGCATAGTTTTCAATCATTTTTAGTCTTTTTGACCTGTTGTCAAATAATTTCGTAATGGCCAAATTCACGATTTCATGAGGTACTACCCAAAACTTTGAACCATTTTAGTCATTTCAACTCATTATCAAGTAATATTGTGTTGGCCAAAATTCATGATTTTAGCTATAACCCATGATTTTTAGCTATTTTTAGTCATTTTGACCCGTTGGTAAATAAATTCATGTAGGCTAAGCTTTATGATTCAATGAGCTATGATTTTTGGCTATTTTTAGTCATTTTCACTTGATGCAAATAATTTTAGGAGGCCAAAGTTCATGACTCAATGAGCTACCCATGATTTTTTTGTCAATTTTAGATGTTTTGATCCGTTAACAAATAATTTTGTAGAGTTAAAAATTCATGATTCAATGAGCTATAAGCCATGATTTTTAGTCATTATTAGTTGTTTTGACCCATTGGCAAATAATTTCGTCAAGACAAAAATTCACGATTTTCTGAGCTAAAACCCGTAATTTTTAGCCATTTTTAGTTATTTTGACTGTTGGCAAATAATTTTACGAATATTAAATTCACTATTTCATGAGCTATATAACCCATGATTTTTGGCCATTTTTAGTCGGTTCAACCCTTTGGCAAATAATTTTGAGGAAACTAAAAGTTAGAATTCATAAACTATAATCCATTGTTTTAATTCAGCTTTTATTATTTCAACTCATTTGCAAATAATTTTATAGAGACCCAAATCCACGGTTTCATGAACTATAATACATGATTATTAGACATATATATTAATCTTGAACCATTGGCAAATAATTTTAGAGTCTCCAAATTTTATGATTTCATGAGCTATTACCCAAGATTTTTGGCGATATTTAATCATTTTGTCCCCTTGGGAAATAATTTTATAAAGATCAAAATTCATAATTTCATGAGCTATAATCCATGATTTTTTGTCATTTTTGGTCAACTCAACATGTTGGTAAATAATTTTATAAGGGAAAAATTTTATGATTGTGAGTTGTAACTCATGATTTTTTGTCAATTTTATCGTTTTAACCTATTGTCAAATAACTTTTAAATTCATAATTTTATGAGCTACCCATGATTTTTAGCCATTTTATACATTTTGACCCATTGGGAAATTTTTTTGTGGAGTCCAAAATTCACGATTTCATGAGTTATAAACCGTATTTTTTGGCCATTTTTAGTCACTTCGACCCATTAGCAAATAATATCGCAAAGGCCAAAATTCACGATTTCATGAGCTATGGCCCACAGTTTGACCAATTTTAGTTGTTTCAACTCATTGCTAAATAATTTCACATAGGCCAAAATGTATGATTTCATGAGCTACCATAATTTTGGGCCATTTTTAATCGTTTTGACCCCTTGTCAAATAGTCTCAGACGGGTCTAAATTCACGATTTCATGAGCTATAATGTACAATTTTAAGTCATTCTTAGTCATTTCGACCCGTTGCCAAATAAATTTATGTTGACCAAATTCGTAATTTTATAAGCTATAATTGATAATTTTTTGTCATTATTAATCATTTTGACCCGTAGGAAAATAATTTTATAAAGTTCAAACTTTATGATTGCATGAGTTGTAACCCACTATTTTTAGTATTTTTAGTCGTTTTGACCCATTAGTAAATAATTTCGTGGAGCACAAAATCCACGATTCAATGAGCAATAAACCTTGATTCTTAGTCATTTTTGTTATTTTGGGAGTTATACACCATAAAGTTCATAATTTTGTGAGATATACCCATTGATTTTGGGCAATTTTACTCATTTCAACTCATTGTCAAATAATTTCTTGTTGTCTAAAATTCAATATCTCATGAGTTAATCCATGACTTTTGGCCATTTTTAATTGTATCTACCGATTGGCAAATAATTTTATGGAATCTAAACTTCATGATTTCATGAGTTATAACCTATAATTTTTGAACATTTTTATTTATTTTGACACATTGGTAAATAATTTTAAGAATGCCAAAATTCATGATTCAATCAGCTACAACCTACGATTTTTGGTTAGTTTTAGCTGTTTCAAACCTTTGGCAAATAATGCTTCTTCATAGAGACTCATTCAAATGGGCTAACTCTATAGAATTAGGCTCCACTTTAGGAAGTTTAAATTTTCACAATTTAATAAGCTATAATCCATGATTTTTAGCCATCTTTAGTCATTTCGACCCATTAGCAAATAATTTCATGGAGGTAAAAATTCATGATTTCATGAACCATAACCCATTAATATTGGATGTTTTTAGTCTTGTCGAACTATGAGTAAATAATTTTATGGAGGCAAAAATTAAATATTTCATGATCTATAACCCGTGATTTTTATCATTTTTATTTGTTTTGACCCATCGGGAATTCATAAGGGCCAAAATTCATGATTTTTAGTCATTTTTAGTCGTTTCGACCTATCGGTAATTCATTGAGGCCAAAATTCATGATTTTGACCCATCGACAATTCATAGAGGCTAAAATTCACGATTTTCGTGAGCTATTTGATAAAAACTTTTCCTAATTTTAGCTATTTTGACCTATTATCAAATAATTACACCAAGGCTAAAATTCATAATTTCATAAGATATAACCCTCGATTATGGGCCATTTTTATTCATTCTGGCCCATTGTCAAATAATTTCACATTGGTCAAAATTTACGATTTCATGAGCTATATCTCATTACTTTTTGCCATTTTAACTGTTTTGTTTCATTGGTTAATAATTTTGTAAAGTCCAAAGTTCACGATTTCATGAGCTATAACCTAAAGTTTTTAGTCATTTTTAGTCATTTTTAGTCATTTTGACTCATTGACAAGTAATTTCATGAAACTTAAAATTCACGATTCAATAAGCCATAATACATAATTTTGAGCCATTTTTAGTGGTGAATAATTTGAAAGTGGCCAAAATTCAAGATTCATTAACCTATAACCCATGACTTTTATCCTCTTCGGTCATTTCAACCCAGTGGCAATAAATTTTGTAGAGAGAAAATTTTATAATTTCATGAGCTATATAACCAGCGATTTTTGACTATTTCTTATCATTTTAACACAGTGGTAAATGATATGCGCATAATAGGCATGCATAAAAGTTGTAAGAGAATAACTATCAAGTATAGTAAAGAAATATGTCGAACCTATAAGGAAGATGTGTGTTTGGAAATTCCTAAAATTGGTCCTAAAACTATGGACAAAAGGAGTGAAATAAAATGTGTAGAGATGTAGAGAGAGTTAATTTATCACAAAAATCAAAAGTGAAAACAAGATGGGAGAAGAAGAAAAGAAAGACATAAATAAAAGAATAACAAAAAGAAAAAATAAACGGGATAAAAAGCAATAAAAGAGAAGGAAGGAGGAACAAGAGAAAAATTAATGAGAGAAAATAAAGAAAGTAGAAATTAAGAGATGAAAAATAAAAATTAAAAAGTATTAAAGGAAAAACAAGTAGATAAACTTAGGGATATAGAATTAAACCCACTAGTTAATTTCAATTAGGATTTATGAACTACTCTCTTCTTATCATATTTTATTTTATATTTACAAAGTATAAATCATCAAACAACTTAAAGAATGCATAATCTATCAAATTTTCATTTATGAAAAGAATAAACAACTAGATAGTAATTCTACAATTAACCTAAAACCACTCAAGATAAGCACATATTATCAAATTTTTCTTCTACCAACTAGTTCTCTAGTTGGTTATCCTAAACATGATCATTTTAAGCATAAAAGAGCAATTCATAAACTATAAAAGGAATTAAACTAGTTTTGTACAATCCTAGATCTCCTAAAGAAATTTAGCTACAGTGAGAACAAAAAAATAAGGCATAGATGAAAGACAAGAAAATAGAAAATAAACAAGAATAAGAACAATAAAAGTGATAAAAAGAGCAAGAATATGAAAATCCACTCTACAAAGCATGAATTTACACTATAAGCATGAAATAAATCTAATCTACCAAATATAATAACAAGAAAATAAAAGCCTAAGTCATGCAATTCTAAAACAAGAAAAATAAAAAGAAAAAAATAAAAACTTACATTCTAACGGTTTTGCCCCTTACAAAGAAAATATTCATCTTCACTTCATCATCATCAAGAGAGAAGAGTAAAAATAAAATAAGAGGAAATAAATTTTTTATTTATTACAAATAAAAGTTAATAATTTGGAAGTTTTTTTAATTAAGAGTAACTCTCCTCTCCAAATGGAGTTCGTATAAAAAATTTCATACTCAAACTCCTCACTTTTTGTCCCTATTTATATCCTACTACCATCAAGAAGAGTCATTGGATTAGCCTTACGTTTCAAGAATTAAATCTCAACCATTCACTGTTTCTATTAGGAACTAACCAGCTGGCCAATTAGTGGACCAATTGATTGGCCGATCGATAAGTTAATCGATTGGAATCTCTAAAATCTGCCACTATGGATAGCTCCCTCTAGCTAATATAGATGATTTTTCATATATAATATGATAGATTCCGCTTTTCGGATTGGGAGATAATGAATCATTTTGAATATGAATTTAACTTGATTTCTTTTCATATTGAATCATTATTTCTTAGTCTTCATCTGGGCTTCAATAAATAGTAGAAAAATGAGAGAATATAGTTCTTATGGGCTCTTATTCATTAATCCTATGTTAACCTGCAAATTAAGATAAAGACATTTTATTTACATATATTTATTCAAATAAAATGGATAATGATGGCATAACAGTATAATAAAATATAATGATTAAATACCCTCATACCTAAACTTTTGCTAGTCCTCTAGCAAAGAAAAAAAAATAAAAAAAGAAAGAAAATCCTATCTCACTTTTGGAGGAATCACGATTGTATTTAGCATATACAACAAGTATTTAACCCTCTAGATTTTCCTCGAAGACGAGTTGTAGTCTAATGAGGGCCCGTAGTGAATATGCCCATAAAATTTTGCATAAGATGGGATTCATCGGATGACATCTAAGAGAGAGATGTTGACCTTGACCTGCTTGAAAGTCTTTTAAGGTCTTCTCTACCCGAAGAGAGTTTTTTCTAGACATGAGTCTACTAGAAAGGGAGCAATGAGCTTAAACCTATTAAGATCGATCTCAACTTTCCTTTCAGGTTCTTGGTCATCAAAAGAGGATGGTTGATGCACATAATTTACTAGCAAAAGGAATTTGATGAGGTTCAACATTTTGAGTAGGATTCAATGAGGCTATAACTTATAATTCTTGGCCATTTTTGTCATTTTGACCCGTTAGCAAGTAATTTCACAGAGGCAAAATTTTAAGCATTTGTGAGCTAGAAATAATGATTTTTAGCCTTTTTTACTCATTTCATCCATTTGGTAGATAATTTTGTAGAGGCCAAGATTTGAGATTTCATAAACTATCTAAACCATGATTTTTAGCCATTTTAGATGTTTTGACCTATTGCAAATAATTTTGCAGAGGCTAATATTCATAATATTATGAGCTATAACCCATGAGTTTTGGTTATTTTTAAATATTTTTATTAGTTCACAAATAATTTCATCAATGCCAAACTTCATGATTTCATGAGCTACCCATGATTTTTGGCCATTTCCCTCCTCCCTACTAGAGCATTTAATGAGCTATAACTAAATATTTCTGGCCATTTTTAGTCGTTTCGTCCCACTTGCAACTATTTTTGTCAATGCTAAAATTAATGACTTCATGATTTATAATGCACAATTTTTAGTAATATTTTTGGTTAAATCCATTGGCAACTAATTTTGCGGAGACCAAAATTCAATTTTTGGGCTATAACTCATGATTTTTGGCCATTTTTACTTGTTTCGGTCAATTAGTAAATAATTTTAAGAAGACATAATTTCACAATTTCATGAGCTATAATCTACAAGTTTTAGCCATTTTTAGCTGTTTTTACATGTGGTAAATAATTTCAAGTGGGCCAAAATTCATGATTTCATGAGCTATTACAATGTTGCCATTTTTAGTCATTTAGACTCGTTAGCAAACAATTCCGAGAAGGCAAAATTTCACAAATTCATGAGCCTTTAATCCATGATTTTTAGCCATGCTTAGTCATATCGGACTATTGTCAAATAATTTCGCAGTCGCTAAAATTTCATGGAGGTCGAAATTCACGATTTCATGAACTATAATCCACGATTTTTTTTCCATAGTTTATAGTTGTTCCAACCAATTAGCAAATGATTTCATGGAACCAAAATTACAATTTCGCAAGTTATAATCCATGATTTTATGCTATTTTTTGTTGTTTTGACCTATTGTCAAATAATTTCGTGGAGGTCAAATTCACTATTTTCTAAGCTATAAGCCACAAATTTTCACTATTTTTAGCTATTTCGATCTGTTAGCAAATTGTTTCACGGAGACCTAAAATTACGATTTCATGAGTTATTACCAATGATTTTTTAACATTTCTAGTCATTTTGACTTGTTGACAAATAATTTCACTAAAGCAAAATTTTAGGATTTCTTGAGCTATAACCCATAATTTTTGGTCATTTGTACTCATTTTGACCCCTCAGCAAATAATTTCACAGAAGTAGAAGTTTACAATTTTATGAGCTATGACCCACCATTTTTTGCCCTTTTAGTCGTTTCGAGCTGTTAGCGAATAATTTCATAGTTGGCCAAAATTTGTGCTTTCATGAGGTATATAACCTATGATTATTTGATATTTTTACTCATTTCAACCCTTGGCAAATAATTTCATGGAGTCCAAAGTTCACAATTTTAAGAGCTATAACCCATGATTTTTGGTCATTTTTAATCATTTCGACCTATTAGTAAATAATTTTGTGAAATCCAAACTTCATGGTGTCATAAGCTATAACCCTCACTTTTTTACCATTTTTATTTATTTTGACTCATTGGCAAATCATTTCACGGTGGCAAAAATTCATGATTCAATGAGCTATAACCCATAATTTTTTGGCATTATTAGTTGTTTTGACCCGTAAGAAAATAATTTTACAGAGGCAAAATTTTAGGATTACATTGAGCTATAACTCATGATTACTGATTATTTTTAGTAATTTTGAGCAAATTATTTTGTAGAGGCTAAAATTCACGATTTCATTAGTTCCAACCCATAATTTTTTATCATTTTTTTCGTCTTGACCCATTAGCAAATAAATTTGTGAAGACTAAAATTCAAGATTTCATGAGTTACCCATAATTTTTAGTCATTCTTAGTCATTTTGACTAGTTAGCAAATAATTTCGTCGAGACCAAAATTCACGATTTCAAGAGCTATACCCTATAATTTTTGGTCATTTTTTTCACTTTATTTATTGGCAAATAATTCTCCAGATCCAAACTTCACGATGTAATTAGCTGAGGCTAAAATTCATGACTTCATAAGCTACCCATAATCTTTGGCCATTTTTAGTCATTTGAGCAGTTAGCAAATAATTTCGTCATTACCAAAATTCATGATATCAAGAGATATAACCTATAATTTTTGTCATTTTTCATTTTGACTAATTGACAAATAATTCTCGGGATCCAAACTTCACGATGCAATTAGCTATTATGGAAAATTAATTCACCATTTTTAGTCATTTCGACCGTTTGGCAAGTGATTTTGTCAAGGCCAAAATTTACGATTTCATGAGTTAACCCATGATTTTTAGCCATTTTTTTATTTCAACCCATTGGCAAATAATTTAGTAGAGGCTAAAATTCATTATTTTATGAGTTATGTCCCATAATGTTTTGCCATTCATATTCATTCTAAACAGTTGGAATAATTTCTCAGAGGCTAAAATCCAATATTTCAGGAGATATAACCTATAATTTTTTGCGATTTTTAGTCGTTTCAACCCATTGACAGATAATTTTAGGTGACCAAAATTCATGATTTTATGAGCTATTACCCACAACTTTTTACCATTTTTACTCATTCTTTTTGACAAATAATTCACAGAATATTTCATGAGCTATAATCATTTTTTTGCCATTTTTAATCATTTTGACATGCTATCAAATAATTTCATGGTTGTTAAAATTCATAATTTTATGAGCTATAACCCATCATTTTTTGCTATCTTTGGTTGTTTTGACTCATTGGCTTATAATATTATAAAGGCCAAAATTTACGATTTCATAAGCTATACTCCATAATTTTTTTCCATTTATCATTGTTGCAACCAATTAGCAAATAATTTCACAATACCAAAATTCATGATTTTATAAACTATAATCAATGATTTTTAGCAATATTTAATCATTTCCAGTTGTTATTAAATAATTTTATGAAGCAAAAATTTACTACTTCTTAAACTATAATCTACAATTTTTTTTCATTTTTAGCTGCTTTGACGATTTGGCAAATAATTTGAGAAGGCTAAAATTAATAATTTCATGAGTTACAACCCACAATTGTTGGCCCTTGTTAGTCATTTTGACCTATTGGTAAATAATTTCATGGAGACCAAATTTCATGATTTTTAGAGTTATAATCCTGATTTTTTACCATTTTTTTCTTATTTGAACCCCTTTGGAAATTAATTTCGTTGAGGCCAAAATTCATGATTTTATGAGCTATAAGTCATGATTTTTTATTGTTTTGACCTATTGACAAATAACTTCATTGATGGCAAAAAAATCATGATTTTATGCTATAACCCATGATTATCGAACACTTTTAATCATTTCAATCCCTTAACAAATAATTTCGCGGAGTCCAAATTTCATGGTATCATGAGTTATAATGCATGATTTATGGCCATTTGTAGATATTTCGAACTATTGGTAAATAATATGGCAGATTCCAAACTTTACAATTTCATGGTCTACAACCCATGATTTTTGGATTTTATTAATCGTTTGAACTATCGATAAATAATTTTATGGAGATCAAAATTCACGATTTCATGAGCTATAACCCATAATTTTTTATCGTCTTTACTCAATTTGACCTGTTGACAAATAATTTCGTGCAGACAATAATTTATGATTTTGGGAGCTAGCAACGATTTTGGGTCATTTTCAGTTATTTTAACTCGTTGTTAAATGACTTAGTGGAGAGTAAAGTTCACAATTTCATGAGCTATAATGATTATTAGGCATTTTTAGGCATCACGATACCTTACTAAATAAATTGGAGGGGGTCAATTTTCATGATTTCATAAGCAGTAACCCATAAATTTTTATTATTTTTAGTTGTTTCAACCCATTAGGTCCTCAAGTCCAAAAATCATGATTTCGTGATTATAACCCATGATTTTTATTTTTTTCATTTCAACCTATTGGAAAATAATTTCATAGGGACTAAAATTCACAATTTCATAAATAATTACCCTCAATTTTTGGCCAATTTTAGTCATTTTGACCCGTTGCCAAATTACTTCATAGCGACTATAATTCATGATTTTGTGAGCTATAAACCATGATTTTTAGCCATTTTTAATTATTTCGACTCATTGGCAAATAATTTTGCGGAGACCAATATTCATGATTTTGTGAGTTATAAACCATAATTTTTTATCATTTTAGTTATTTTGACCCATTGATAAATAATTTCGCTGAGGCAAAAATTCATGATTTCTTGAGATAACAAACAATTTTTGACTATTTTTAGTTATTTTGACCTGTTGGCAAATAATTCTGTAGAGATCAAATTTTACTATTTTGTGAGCTATAACCAACAATTTTTAATAAGTTTAGTTGTTCACACCCATTGGCAAATAATTTCTCAGAGATCAAAATTCACGATTTCATGAGCTATAACCCATGATCATTGAACATTATCGGTCATTTCGAACCCTTGGTAAATAATTTTGCGGAGTCCAAACTTCACGATTTCATGAGCAATAATTCATGAGTTTTGGTAAATTTTATTCATTTCAACCAATTGGCAATAATTTTTCATAGATCAAAGTTCACGCTTTCATGAGCTATAACCCTTTATTTTTTTTAATTTTTAGTCATTTCGATCTATTAGCAAATAATATTTTGAAGGCTAAAATTCACGATATCATGAGCTATAACCAAGGTTATTGGATACTTTTAGTCTTTTCAAACTATTAGTATTTTGTAGAGTCTGGACATCACAATTTTTATGGCTATAATCCATGATTTTTTGCCAATTTTAGCCATTTTGACCCATTGTCATATATTTTCTCAAAGCCAAAGATTATTATTTTATGAGTTGTACCCATGATTTTTTGTCACTATTAGTCGTTTCGATCTGTTGGCAAAAGTTTATGATTTCATAAGCTACTATCCGCAATTTTTTATCCAATTTTAGTTACTTTGAATCGTTGTCAAATATTTTCACAGATGTCAAATTCACAATTTAATGACCTATGACCCATGATTTTTAGCATTTTTTAGTCATTTTCGACTCATTGTCAAATATATCTATAGAGGCCAAAATTCACGACTTCATGAGCTATAACCCACGATTATTGCACATTTTTATCGTTATGAACAATTAGTAGATTAATTTGTAGAATCCAAACTTCACAAGTTCATGAGTTATAACCCACTATATTTGGCAAATTTAGTCATTTCAACTCATTACCAAATGACTTCGTGAATATTAAAATTCATGATTTCATGGGCTACAAAAATATGAAATTAAGAATTTTAAACTTGACAAAATTATTTAACATGCTGTCAAAACAAGTAAAAAGGGACAAAAATATGGATGATAGCTCTTGAAACCTTGAATTTTGAATTTTACAAAATTATTTGTCATTAGGCCAAAACAAGTGAAAATGAAAACTATAAATTTTAAAGTTTGCATAATTATTTGCCATTTTGTTAAAACGAACGAAAATGTTCAATATTCATGGATTATATTTCTTGAAATCATGAATTTTAAACTCTTCATAATTATTTGCCATTTGATTGAAACGAGCAAAAATTAATAAAAATCGTTGATTATGGCTAATGAAATCATAAAGTTTAAAATCTACTTAATTTTTCGTCATTTTATCAAAATGAATGAAAATTAATAAAAATCATGGATTATAAATCATAAACTCGTGAATTTTGAATTCCATGTGATTTTTGCCTTTAGTCCGAAACAATCATAGTTGAACAAAAAACATGTGTTATAGCTTGCTAAAATTTTACATTCTTAATTATATTTTAATATTTTTGATTTTATCAAATTGAGAAAAAATGAACTAAAGTTGTGGGTTATAGATCAGGAAATCATGAATTTTGAACTCCATTTAATCAATTGGCATTTGGTCAAAATGAGAGGACATGGATATTAATCTAGATCATAGGAATCATGAATTTTGAACTCCACAAAATTATTTGTTATTTGGGTTGAAATTATGAAAATGGTCAAGATTCATAGATTATAGCTTACGATGTCATTAACTTCGAAATTTGAAAATTTATTTTCTATTTGGTCAAAATAGGAAA
Organism: Asparagus officinalis; assembly: GCF_001876935.1. Lineage (NCBI taxonomy): Eukaryota > Viridiplantae > Streptophyta > Magnoliopsida > Asparagales > Asparagaceae > Asparagus > Asparagus officinalis. The sequence goes on along the minus strand of NC_033798.1, from coordinate 5,337,430 downwards.
GAAACTGTGAATTATACCTCATGAAATTATGATATTTGGACTACGCATAATTATTTGTCATTTCGAAATACTAAAAATTGAAAAGTACAACTCATTGAAAATGTGAATTTTGAACTTCACATAATTATATCTTTTGAAATAATGAATTGTTTGTCATTAGATCTAAACAAGAGAAATGAGGGGGGGAAATCGTGAATTATAGCTTATAAAATCATGAATTTTAAACTCGGCAAAATCATTTGCCATTCATGAGAAGAATTGGACAGAAATTGTGGATAGTTGATAAAATCTTAAATTTTGGGCTTTGTATAATCATTTCTTATTAGGTCAAAATGAGCAAAAATTGACAAAAATCTTTGATCATAGCTTATGGAAACACAAATTTTGAAATCCACATAGTTATTTGTCAATTTTTTCAAAACAAAGAAAATTCGACAAAAATCATGGATTATATAACTCGTAAAATCATGAATTTTAATCTCTACATAACTTTTGCTATTAGGTCGTAACAATTAGATGTAAACAAAAATCATGTGTTATAGGCTTATAGCACAGGGAAATCGTCCGAAATTTTGATGTCCCGGAGTTTACACAATTTAGAACCTTGATAATCCAAAGTTCTGTTTTAGTCATTAGGCAAAAACGATGAAAATTGAATAAAAATCATCAATTATAGCTCATAGAATCATAAATTTTAAACTACGTATAATTTTTATCATTGGGTCAAAAAAATCAAATATTGAAAAAAAAAACGTGAATCATAACTTTAAAAAACCATAAAATTTTAACATTATTTAATTATTTTCTATCAGCCAAATCTAATAAAAATAAACTAAATTTATAAATAATAACTCATAAAATTATAGATTTTAAACTACATTTATTATAACTCATGAAATACTAAATTATTTGTCATTAAGTCATGAATTTTAAACTCAACAAAATTTATTTGTGATAAGATCAAAAAGAGCAAAAATAGACAAAAACAATAAATAATAGCCCATAAATTCTTCAGTTCTAAACTTCAAATAATTATTTATCATTAAATAGAAACTAGCGAAAATAAACAAAAATCATTGACCGTGCTGATGAAATGGTGACTATTGAAAAATGCATAATTATTTGTCACTTTATCAAAACAAATAAAATCGTGAATATTAAATTCTACATAGTTATTTATCATTTTATCAAAACAAATAAAATCATAAATTTTAAAATCCGTGTAAATATTTTCTATTTTATCAAAATGAAACGAGAATATATAAAAATCTTTGATTACAACTCATAAAATCATGGGTACTGCATAATTATTTGACATTTGATCAAAACGAGGGAAAACGGGCAACAATCTTTAATTATAATATACTAACATTTTTCTAAGTTTATCTAAAACAAAAAAACAATATTATCATAATTGGCACAAGCAAACTCTCAACCGAAAAGCAACAGCAGCAGTAACAACCCAGCAGCTTTAGTAAAGCAAATGCGAGAATAATTAATGATACCGATAAATAGGAGAACCACAACTGCTAGAAACTGTCTTAAGAAGAGCAGTACGTTATCAAACATGCTAATCATACTCGCATACCATGAGAAAAGAAAAATGTTCCATGTGAAGAAGAAAAAAAGGTAATATAGAGAGGAGAGAAAGGTCAAATCCCAAACAAGTACACACTTTTTAGCAACTACTTGAATAGCTAAAGGATCTGCTTCTTTCGGTGCAAAATTTGATATTCATAAAATGCCAGCTTAAAAGTCATAATTCACGGTTCCTCTAGAGCTCTCTTCATTGCTATCCATGAGAAGCTGCAGTTAAACACAACGCAAGGATTAGAAACAGCAAAACATTGTTTCGGAAATAAAAGACATGATGAACACGCCTCGTAAGAAATATAAGGATGATCTAAAAACTATTGCAAAGCAATTTTATCATGCAAAAATAATGATACTTCAAGTAGCATAAATATCATATGTCATACATGAAAGGTATGGTAACGTATGTGTAGTACACAATTTGTGCTGGAGTTCAAAATGGAGAGGGTTTAGTAAGCAGCTTAATGTCCAAGAAATACTAATATCAAGATCTCAAGGTTCATAGAATCAATAAATTGAAAAGAGAAATTTCACATTATTAAAGAGAAAACTAAAATTTAACTACAACATAATTTTTTAAGAAGCTTATGAGGCTTGTGGAGCTTAACAAGCATGCCGAATATCCCCAATTATACAAATCATATCCAGCCATGATCCTCTATTTCTAGTTATCAAATGCCATATATAAATTTTTTTTTAAAAACAACTAATTTTAAGCTTCAGTTTCTTTCTGAAGTGGCTATTTTACTAATGGGTTCTTCTGTAATTCAAATTTCAAAGGAGAAAAGTTATGATCTCGCCGCAGAATAAGCCTACAGTTGTGTGAAAGTCATCAAAGGCTTTAAAGAGTGACAAATAAGGCAACAAGGGACATACAGAAAAACCATGGAGTAGATTTGTACATTACTCGAAACGACCTAATCCCCTTTGATCTGCTCTTTATCCTAAGAAATAAGTAATCATGAAACAATGTGATGCAACAAAACAGAAGTCTCGTGAACACATCAATATACGTGCATGCATATTTGTTTATACATGTTACTGATTTATATCTATAGAATGGAAAAAGTCATCAATGAAAATTTTAAATAAAAAAAATACTTGATATCTCCTCTATCCACCGACACTCATAGATATGAAGTATAAACACATTAAACCTCCCCATATTTCATTTTGGGTAGAAATTTCAGATTCCTGATCCTGTGCAGTAGCAATATTCCTTACTTTGAATCTATAAAGTTTTTGAAAATCATTGCAGCCTTCATCTAAAAACACAAAAAGATCTAACTTCATCCACAAAACACAACATAATATGCCTTCATAGTAAATGCTTCAAAATAAAATTCCAAACTATGATAGTTTTAGTAATAATCCTTATTTTTAATGAGAACATAAGACTAATTTTAATTTTTGAATACGGGCTGATGCTATGTTTACGGGCGCAATGCGGCCATTCCGAGAGGCCTTTTAAATACTTTAACAACCCGATGATGATGCAGTGTTTTTTCTTTGCATTTCTTCCATTTACTACAATCCCAGAAATGATTTTCCCCGATTCATAAATGGGATCTATGAAGCACGGACACGCATAACATGAAGTCGTGTCGTGTCGTGTCCGTGTCGGACACACGTGTCGAACACACGTATCCTATGTATTTTTTAGGATTTGCCTCGTGTCGGCGTGTCGGATGGCCGTGTCGTATCCGTGTCCGTGCTACATAGAATGGGATAAAGGGTGAAGGCTTTGTGGGAAAGTAGATGAAGCTAGTTTTTTTAGTTTGGAGTGAAAGGAGACAAGCAGGTATTGCTGACTTCTTCTTCTGCAAATTGCAGAAAATGGAAGTTATGCAAAGAAAGATACCATCATAAATCTGCTAAGTCATATTTGGCCTCACAGAATCGCCACATCAAGCCCCAAGCATAGAAATATGATGACATAGAGAGAAAGCAACAATATTTCAAGGGGGAGGGTAGTCATTTCGTCCTAAACAAAACTAAGCAGGAAGCAAAATATCCAAACTTCAAAGCCCATATAATCTAAATAATACATAAAACTCAGCAGTCAGCACTGTCGTTACTTTAATGAACTAACAAATAACAAATAGAACAACAACAACCCAGAACAGAGTTTGCTTCAACTTACCTCAAATATTGCTGGGATACATAAAAACCCTAACTTTCGCTCCCTACAAAAAAAAACAATCAGTTCAACAAATCAAACCCCAACAAAAATCAAAAAAAAAAACTTGACTCAACTAACCATAGATTTGGGCGGCAAGTTGGACCTAAACTTAGCCCTAACGACCCCACTGTTTCCATGAGGGCGAGTAACCTTCCCCCAAATGCAGCGATAATGGCTGCCTCCAGTCTTCACCTTAGCTTTGTAAATGTAAGCCAATCTCTTTCCACAGTACCAAGCGACCTCCTCCTTCGTGTTCACCCCCTCGATCTGAACCAGCGACGTGTTCTCGTACTGGTTCGACTTCGATCTCTTGTACCCAAGAACCGTTCCTCGAACGTACAACCTTCGATCGAAACCGAGATCAGACATTGAGAATTTTGAAAGAAAGCGAGTACCTTGAGATTTGAACGAACCTGACGCGTTCTCCTTGTCGTCCCTTCGCCATTGCGATCGGCGGCGATTTTCGAGCGGATGAAGAAATTGGGGGCGCGAGAGAAGAAGAAACCCTAGGGTCTGGGGGTTTAAGATGCATATATTGGTATGGTTTTGTTAGGATCTGGCCGTTGAATTCTAACCAACGGTTGTGATTTTAAGTTTACTGGGCCACCAATGGTGGTGGGTGGATGAGGCCCAATCAAATTGGGCTATTTCTTAAACATATCCCACAACAACGAAGAAACTGGGACGAAACCCACTTGTTATGTGTGAACTTTATTTTTTTAAATATAAATTGGGCTGCTCTTAAAGTAGAATTTGGTTATGCTCAAGTCTATAAAGTTAATCAATATTAATGATTAAAAGCTCTAAAATTAACTTCATGTTATGTGAAACATTCAGGTAAATTTTTTGGCATTTACATGATAGAGAATACGAGCTTTGCTACAGGGACCCAATATATAAGACCAACAGGAGGGACAGGTAAGATATCACTCTCCTATTGCATAATGAGCTGGTCATTATTAAGTGAACGAAACTACAAAACAGTTAAGTGCTATTAGCAACAGATTATCCAGGAACAACAGACCAGGATGAAAAACTATAGTTCTGAGCAATAATGAATGGTTATGCATAATAATAACATATTGAAAGACGCAAAAAAAAAAATTGAACACTACCAGTAATGGAACCTGAAAATGAAGAATGTCTTTGAGAAGGCACGGTACATAAAAAAAAAATTGATCCGCGAGCATATAGATAACATTTAGATGAAAGTATGAAATTCGCTACAGCTACTTTTTAACGTTCTCCTGAATTTGAAACTTGCTCAAATTTGAGCAGTTCAACAGGAAGAAAAAATAGTCAAAATGCTACAATCTGGAAACAAAATTTTACCACAGAATCATGAAATATGAGAAGAGGGGAAAATTTTGAACTTCAGCTAACGTGGCATGTCGCATAACTAGAACGAAGATAGCTATATTACACCTCTATTCACTGGATGTTCTCATAATGCTCCTCATATGCATTATCTGAATTCTGTGCATATCATGACCACATTTTGATATTGCCGCAAGAATTTTCAGCTCGAATTCGACGCGCAGAAGCTTTCTGAGATGCCAAAGCATCATTCTCCTGCTTATGTAGAAACCACTACCACATTGAAGGCACATAGACTTGCTCCTTCAAGTTCTGAGTAGCACTCTCTGTAGGAAACCCCCTCACAGCTCCAATAGTCCACTGAGAAATAATCCCAGCAGCAACAGCAAATCTAAGTTGCCTTTCCAACTTATCTTCGTTCTCGTACATCTCCGGATCTATTGTTAGCTTTCTCATGATCGCAGCTACAACTGCATCGCCTGAACCAGTTCGGTCACAAGTAAACGGAGTTATAAGCACGTCCTCCGTCCCGATTACTGTGCCATCAAAATGCGGCGTATAAAAATGTATCCGCAGTGTTCCGTCAGTCACAAATAATATTTTTATTCCGTCATGCCAAAGAGGTGCAATTTCTTCCTTAGTGTAATGATAGTAGTCCCTTAATTTTCTTGTTTGCTCATAGGATTCGGAATAGTATTGAGGCCTGTAGTTTCGCTTCCTCTCATAATGATCTTCATCCAGAAGGAATTCTAGCTCCTGCTTTGAAACCTCGATGAGGTCAGCCTGAGCCCATGCCTCTTTGATTAATTCCCGGGTCTCCTCACGGGATTTCCATAGGGGTAGTGGAAGATTCAGATCGAAGAAAACATTGTTGTTGTACTTTTTCGACAAGGAAATGGCTTTAAAAAGTGTAGGACGCATTGAAGGGGATAACAGAACTCCTGAATTGAAGTGAAAGATCTTAGCCTGCAGATTTTCACATGAATCGTAATTTAGTATAACCTCGCCACCAATTCATCAGCCAAATGATCAAACTCAAAATTCTGATGTAAATATAATTACAATCACTAATCCCCATACTAATAACTGGAATCATTGAAACTATAAACTTACTACAAGTGCTATATGCAATTACAAGCAACTCAAGAGTTTACATGAATTCTGCTGTTACCTAGCTGTACCCTGCATTCTCAATTTCACAAAAAACTAAAGCTAAAGACCTAACATGGTTCCACAACTTTATATAAATGTAAATTATAAGTACAAGCTCACCACCAAATCATTATCCACATCACAAAACTCAAAAATCTAATGTAAAAATGGTTCTACTTATCCATGGAAACAAACCAAATAATTATCAAATAGTTCATTGATTGCTCTTCAAAGTTCAAACTACTCGGTTATATTCGATTAGGCGGTTCGTTTAACAGAAAATGAATAGTTTTTAGTATCGCTTTATAAATGATAGAATTTAATCGGATGTATATTCTATTCACGAATATTACGGTTATATTCTAACAAAAAATACAACCTTTATATTCGAAAACTATTCACGAATATTTGAAGAGTATTTCTATTCGAATTCAAATAAATTCAAAGAAAAATATTTAGATTCGAACTAAAATTCAAAAATTCTAAATGAATACAATGTAAACACGTGATGGGGGGCCCACCACATGAGTGAACGAGAAATCAGCCGCTCGTTTTCCGCGTGAAGAGGAGGTGGGCCAGACCCACGTGAACACAATTTCAGCCGATTTGTTTCCGCGTGAACAAGTTCATCAAGCTATAAATACCGAAGCTAGGGTATTTTTTGGTGTGCAATTGGAGGCGTGGAAGGGTTTTGTGCGGGGTTTTCTTTTGGCGGCTGCAGCAAACACAGAGAACAAAAAAGAGCAGTGCTTTTGGTGGCTATTCAAGGAGGAAAAGCAAGTCTTTTGTAGATGTTCTTTGTTTTTAGCACCCCCTTTGAGAGAGTATTTGTGTGAGGGATCTGAGAGTTTGTGAGAGAGTTTTATTTGTGATTGTAAACCCCAATTGTATCTCTCCCTCTAATAGTAGATCTCCCCCTCCTTGCCCCGTGGACGTAGGCTATTTGCCAAACCACGTAAAAATTTGTGTTCTTGCCGTGATTTGTAATAGCTTGTAAGTTCCCTCGACGCACAGTCCTACAGCTGACGAGAGGAAGAGCTGATGTCTCACTTTGATGAGATATCTGGCTTTTGGTTCTTGTTTCCTTTGAGAAACGAGAATTTCATTGTGATCTAATCTCTTGTTGTGCACATTGCGCACCGGAGGTGCTGCCGAAATTTTCGCTGCGCACAACAAGTGGTATCAGAGCTCCAGGTTGGACTTGGGAGCTTATTTGGAGGATTCGCTGAAGGATTCCTATTTGAAGATTAGATCGACAACATGGATAAAACAAGCACATCGGGATCGTCTCTTACGAAGACGATACATAGTTTAGAGCATCAATAACATAAAGATTGATGTTCCGAAGTTCGACGGCAAGATTAACTTCGGATTGTGGAGGTGTCAGGTGATGGATGCCTTAGACGCTCAGAATTTAGAGGAAACTCTTGAGTTACAAGAGAAACCTGCTGATATGGAAGCTAAGATTTGAAAGAAGATGAATAGTAAGACGTGTGGAGTTATTCGGTCATGCTTGACGCCGGATCTTATTTATGACGTGATGAACGAGACGTCAGCGAAGAAAATGTGGGAAACACTCATGCCCTGTTTGGATGGAGGGTAGAGAGGGGGAGGGGAAGAGAAATGAGGCTTTCACCTTGTTTGGGAGTTTTTTTAAGGAGGGTAGAGAGGAGGAAGGAAGGGTAAAGGAGGGTAAAATTGCTTGGTTTTCTTTCCCCCCCGATTTGGGCGGTAGAGGAGGTTAAAGGAGGGTAAAGGGGTGTAATGACATTCTTACCCCCATCAAAACAAATAAAAGGGCTGATGTGTTATTAGTATAAAGTCATTTATGTAAATTTACATATATTTACTTCCTTTCACCTTCATTCACCTTACTCAACTCCCAAATAACATATTACAATTCTCTTCCCTTTCCTTCCCTTCCCTTCCCATTGTTTACCTTTCCTTCCCTTCCCTTAGTAAACTCCCAAACACACCATCAATGAAAAATATCTTACTAAGAGCATTGAGAATCGGCTTCACTTGAAGAAGAGGTTTTACCAGTTCAAGATGAAGAGAGGAGTTTTCATTAGGGAGCATGTTAACAACTTCACGAAGCTACTTTCAGACATGGCCAATGTGGATATCATGGTTGAGGATGAAGATAAGACGATGCTACTTTTGTGTTCGTTGCCCGATGATGATTATGGTCCTTTTGTCCTAACTATGATTAATGAAAAAACTACTGTTAGTTACAAGGAGATGACATCAGCGTTGGTGAATTATGAGTTGAGGAAGAGTGTTGATGAGTCCTCCGAGAAGGCATCGGGAGATGCATTAGTAGTTCATGGTCGTGGTTCAAACCGAAGCAGGAGATCGCAGTCTAGAGGTGCACATCGTGGGATTCGTAGAAATCAGTGTGCCTTTTATTAAGAGGATGGACATTGAAAAGCCGAATGCCCAAAGTTAGATCGAGCCGAGAAGAATAAGGGGAAAACTGTACAAACGTCAGAGGTGAATGTTATCAAGACTAGTGACAACAATTCAGATTCGGATTCTTCGGGCTATTCGTTGTCTGCACTACCGTCAGTTTGTGTTGTCAACTCTACAGAGTGTATGTTGGATTCGGATGTTTTATACCACGTTTACCCTAGGAGGGATTGGTTCTCCAGCTTTCAGAAGTTAGAAAGAGAGGATGTTGTGCTCATGGGTAATGGACACGCATGCTCTATTGGTGGTATTGATACTGTTCGTATTCGGATGTATGACAGAGTGATTCAGGAGTTGGATGAAGTGAGGTTCGTTCCGCAGTTGTCGAAGAACATCATTTCACTAGGAGCTTTGGTGGCATCTGGCTATAAAATGACCTTGGTGGATGCACGTTTGAAGGTCACATTGGGGTCCATGATTGTGATGAAGGACGTCAGAAGAAGCAATTTGTATTATTTACTTGGAAGCACGGCGATTGATAGCGAGATGACGACTTCATCAGATTCGGCTAGACTGTGGCGTTGTTTGATGCTGTGTTATTTGATTGGTAATGTCGTGCATAGGTTGTTGAGGAGTGCTATGACCTGCAGTTTAAAATTCTGTGAACCCATTGGTATGAGCGAGAAGACCGAGATGGAGTTTGACACTTCTATCCATCATTCGAGGGGTCTTCTGAGAGGTGTTCATTCAGGCATTCGGGAGCCTTCCAAGGAAGCATCATTAGGAGGTAATAGGTATGTGATTTCCGTATTTGGGGATTGCTCTAGGCATTGATGGGTTGCAACCAAGTCCCGTTAGTGTGAAGTCCTAAAAGCCCGCAACAGATGGAGGAAGTGTGTTGGAAGAAAGGTAACCCGACGTTCTAATTATGGTGGGGGTTCTTTCTTGCATTTGTGCCGAGCTCACGGCAATAGGAGACACTTCATTGATGTGAAAACTTTGAGGCGACAAGGCGAGATGGCAGATTTTGGCAGCTATTCCTTTCTGAAGGAGGATTGACGTTTGATATCGAGCATTGGCATTGGTGTGCAGGCTATGACATGTTTGGGCCATCTTATGTATAGATTATTGATTGTTGCATATAGAGATATGGGATGTGGTGGAGCTGTTTCAGATTTTAGATTGCGTCGGATGTTTGGCTACCCAGCACTTGGTCACATCGTGGATGTAAGATTTGATCCGATAGCACATTTGAGATTCAGAGACGTGTTTAATTATCAGGTATTGACTTCTGACTTTGTTCTGAACAGGTATGTCATGTTTAACTCTCGGCAGATGGAGAGTGATGATCAGATCTTTGGGACATCGCAGCGGGTGGAGAGTGATGCTACTCCACGTTGGGTGGAAACTCCAGATCATACTGCATCATTTGGGATTCCAGCTGATGTGACACAGATTGGGAATCATGTTGATTTGGATGCAGATGATTGGTTGATTGATTCAAGTACAGCTGATAGATGTAGTCTGAATATGGCCATTGATTCGTCTCAGGTGGAGGTGTTTGAGGTCATTGGAGGTTCTATCAGCCGCAGAGTTGGTGATATTAGAGAAGGGTTGCGAACTCTTCTATTAGATTGAGGTCGTTTGCGGCCAATTTGATGAACTACGTTCGGTTTGATTCCTTGGACAAGAGGATACGTAGGCAGTCTTTACGATGCAGCCGGTTTGGATTTTTGATGGGGGTGAGACCGATTTGGTGAGTAGATACCGACGTTTGGATGAGTGTTCGTACTCCCGTTTGAGTCTCGACTTGTGTGGATGGAGTCCGTTGTCATGAGTCTGTTACCGTGACATACTGGATGCAACAAGTGAGGCATTTGTTTTAGTTGGTGTCGGCTCAGTTTTGAGAAAACTTCACCGAGGTGGAGAATTGTAAACACGTGATAGGGGGCCCACCACATGAGTGAACGAGAAATCAGCCGCTCGTTTTCCGCGTGAAGAGAAGAGGTGGGCCAGACCCACGTGAACACAATTTCAGCCGATTTGTTTCCGCGTGAACAAGTTCATCAAGCTATAAATACCGAAGCTAGGGTATTTTTCGGTGTGCAATTGGAGGCGTGGAAGGGTTTTGTGCGGGGTTTTCTTTTGGCGGCTGCAGCAAACACATAGAACAAAAAGGAGCAGTGCTTTTGGTGGCTATTCAAGGAGGAAAAGCAAGTCTTTTGTAGATGTTCTTTGTTTTTAGCACCCCCTTTGAGAGAGTATTTGTGTGAGGGATCTGAGAGTTTATGAGAGGGTTTTATTTGTGAGATTGTAAACCCCAATTGTATCTCTCCCTCTAATAGTAGATCTCCCCCTCCTTGCCCCGTGGACGTAGGCTATTTGTCGAACCACGTAAAAATTTATGTTCTTGCCGTGATTTGTAATAGCTTGTAGGTTCCCTCGACGCGCAGTCCTAGAGCTGACGAGAGGAAGAGCTGATGTCTCACTTTAATGAGATATCTGGTTTTTGGTTCTTGTTTCCTTTGAGAAATGAGAATTTCATTGTGATCTAATCTCTTGTTGTGCACCTTGCGCACCGGAGGTGCTGCCGAAATTTCCGCTGCGCACAACATACAAATGTGAACATCATTCATGGTATTTGATTCGGTTCTTTTCCATCCTCATAAATCTATTAGGTGAATAAGCTATAAGCTTACTACAACTACAACATGCAATTAAAAGAACATTCGCATTTAAATGAATTTTCTTATTACTTAGCTTTACCCCACATTTTACTCAATGTCACAAAAATCCTGAGGTAAAAGGCTCGATAACAAGATGTGTGGCATACTATAAACTTGTAGTTTAAATTTTAACATTACAGTAATAATGTTTCTCTCTTTTTCCCCCTACTTGTCCGGGATAAAAGAGGGGTATCGCATTACGTGTCTGACAGCCAGCGTATAACCGAATGAATTTCGCTCGAATAACTGATGGTCCGAGTCCGACTTAAAAACAACTGGACTTTCTCTTTCTACCAAATTATACTCAATTTCACTAGTGCATAAGAGTATGATGCGGAAATTGAACCAATCTCCACTTATAGCAGTTACCCATTGCTAATTTCAGTAAAACCTAACACAATTACAAACACTTCATGGTACAAACCATATAGAAAAACCCAAGTTCTACACAAAGTTTGCGACTTCAACGCCGTTCTTATACCGAATCCCTAAAATTGGATCGCTCGAAACAAATGTATCAAACAATAAATTTAAAAAAAAAGTTACCTCTTTGAGAACAGACACATCAATCTCGGCCACCCCCAACGAATCCTCAGCACACTCCTTCACAGTCTCACTACCCAGGCCTCTCTCCGTCCTCCCCCAAATCCCAACGCACCCTCGTAAGCCGCCGTCAGCCCCATCATCAATCTTAGCCGCCCTCGTCCTGCACCCTCTCGCTGTTCATGCGGTTACACCATATCGTTCCCAACCCATTCGTCCCCGACCTTCCCCAGAACGCCGCCCCGAGCCGCGCGTGCGCGTCGCCACGGTGACGGCGGGCCCCAGGCGCCGCCACGAACTCCGCGGGGCCCCACGAATTCTTTCACGAGGAAGTACTGCGTCCGGGTGCATCCGGACCTCGGACACGCGCACGGGCGGGATGAACTCCCGCTGCGCCGCCCGAAGCAGCACCACCAGCGGCGGGAACTCGTAAGCGGAAGTCCGATCGTCGTCCGACATCTACGTCACGCTCAATTCATCTTCGTCTGTTGCTGGGGTTATCTTCTTGGAGCGGCGGCGTTTTCGACGTAGGTTAGGGTTTGGGGTGAGCGTTTCCTCCGAGCTCGGCGAGGGGCATTTGCGGCCGTTCTGACGGGCCCGTTGCCACCTTCACTGAGGATGCGCCGGAGTTTCGAGATCGAGAGATGGGGTTTAGGGGTTACGAGTTGAGGGTTTTGGGGTTTGATGAGAATGGAGAAGGGGGCGGACTCAGTGGAGTGAAGAGGTTAATGGAGACCATGGCGGAATTTTTAGGGCTCTTATCCAAATTTCGCGCTTTTTAAATTTTCTTCCTGGTGAGTAGTAATGGGTCAATTTTTATGGGCCTCCGTGTCAAAGCTCCTCGGCCTTTCGCGTGGTGCTATTTTCGTTGGCCTCTGGCAGCAGGTCGATATATTTCAATTTAGGACCTCTTCATTGCATATTTAACAGTTTAGTCACCAAACCCAAAATAAACTTTAACAATTAAAAAACTTATGTTACAAAACAGTGAGCAGTGATAACAGGCAACAAGTACTGGAGTAGTTATGACTAGACTAGAGAATTGTATTTCATTTTTTTTTTTCAAAAATGATGTCTCACCAAAGAAGTTCACACTTATCTAGTTTTATAAAAGACATCAAAGTAGTTAACGTCAATCTAAATCTATTCCTCTATATAATGATGGAAGGACCCAAGAGTAACGCTATAGGGATTTGTTGTAGCGTTATTACTGTAGTATTTTCGAAATAAATATTACTGTAGCATTGGGGGAGGGGTACTGTAACATTATCAAAAATATCACCGCAGCATTTTAAAATATATCACTATAGCAAAGATAGGATACTGCACCGTTTTTAAAAAATATTACTGTAGCATTTTAAAAATTTTATAGTGTTTAACAGATATACTGTAACAATAAAAACGGGATTGCTGTAGCGATAAAAAAAGGAAAGGGCGTGCTTCGCATGGGGCGCACACCAGTACTAAAATATTTCTAAATACTGAACTGTGTTTGTGTAGTAAGAAGCAAATGTATTATATATGTATGTATTCGTGGGTCGCTATAGAAGTTTACGAGTAATTAAGAGCCTCAAGTTTTTGTTTATGTACAGGAGTAAGATGGGATTTAATAGTATGGTTAGCATTTCTTCACTGAATAATTGAAAAATTAGTATCAAAATTTAAATCTGCATAAGCATAAGGATACTGAGTATGGGCCCCTCTAATGTCTCTTTCAAGGCAATCACGATGCCGAAAATTGCGAGATCTTTCACACTAGAGGCACACTTTAAACCACACTCTCAACCACACTCCATCACCCGCTACAGTAACAGTAAGCCCTACATGATATTTTAAAAAAATATCATGTAGGGCCTATTGTTGCTGTAGCGGGTGAGTGAGTGTGGTTGAGAGTGTGGTTGGGAGTGTGCCTCTAACATTATTTTTCACCCAATTGGATGGGTATATGAAAATGGAAGTTATTGGTTGGTTGATAAAAGGTAAATTCTTTCTAAAAATCAAGCCTTTTTCTTCTTTGTCCATTGAAAGATGATACTTTGTTAATTTATTCTTCTTCCTTCAGTTGACTTATTATTGATCAACATTGTATTTTTTACTACTGCATGTTGATTTGAGCTCTGCTTGATCAGAGTGTCTTGTATATGCAAAGTAAATTTTTTGACATGCAAAGGCATTTTTTTAATCTTGGATAAATATTAGTTTTATTAGATCATAATTTGTTTATAATTGGGCTGCATGTAATTTCTAGTTGGAATATAGTTACAAACTGCATATTAATCGGTGTTTTATTAACGTGATTCTCTTTGTGGTTTTTTAACTCTGCATGTTATTAATTTATGGATTTATTTCTGATTATTTAGAAAGTTTACCAGAAATGTGTAGTGTATATCATTCTTTAATTTTTTGGATTTTATTTATGTGCAATCTTCTAAGTAGTGCATATATTCTCTATTAGTGTATATTATTGTTAGAACAAATTTTTGAAAACACCCAATTTTTAAATTTATATAGCAAAATCGATCCTTTTTGAAAAAAATCAGCAAAACCAACCCTTTTCAAACCCTTTTCAGATGAAAAGGGTCGGTGTTGCTGCGGAAGAGTTTTTCGAACAGAACTGCTAGTCCCGTGCAGTTCAAAAAAAAACGATATGTACAGGACTGCTAGTCCCGTGCAGTTCGAAAAACACTTCCTCAGCAAAACCGACCCTTTTCATCTGAAAATGGTCAGTTTTGCTAATTTTTTCAGAAAGGATTGATTTTGCTATATAAATTTAAAAATTGGGTGTTTTCAAAAATTTGTCCTTATTGTTATTGGAGATGATGATGATTGTCCGATGTCTACTACCAAAACCACTCACGTGCACTCTCTAGATGATGAGAACACTCCTTGGTCTAAAGAACCCAAAATGCCTTCGATTTCTAAGGCAAACCCTAATACTAGTAAGGGGCTGTTTGTTTGCCAAAAAAAAAAAAATGGCACCCCCCCCCCCCCCATCCACATCAGCTTTTGGTTTCAACACATTTCCATTTCACATGTTTGTTTCGTTTTGTTATTTAAGAAAATGGGGATGCCACCTAGGATGCCATATCACATTTCAAGAGATGTGTTTTCATAACAAAAAACTGTGAAAACACTTGGAAATATCACATCAATGAGTTTTTAATTAATAGAAGCACTGTTGGAGAGTACCATGATGAATAAATTCCTTTTTTAATGAGTCATTTCTCTTTTCATTTTTCTTCTTGTTAAACGAACTAAAGAAATGGAAATCAAAAACACTGTTACTATGAAGGTTTTTTTTGTTTTTTGTGTGACTTGGCAGTGAAAATGGGAGGTTTCTTTGCGAAACAAACAAAATAAAAGAAAACTGGGAAACCTCTTGATATGTGTTGAAATCATTTCCAAAGAGGATTTTCCATTTCCTTTTTTTTTGTGGAAATAGCCAAACAGGCCCTAAGTGTAAGGGTCTGAGATCTACTATAGATAATGAACTTATGCAGCAAATGGTCAATGAAGTGAAAATATTTTTCATTATTAATGAAGTGTGTCAACATGCATAGGGCTTATAAGTTATCCACTGCCATGTATGCTCATTCAAATAACTTCGCCGTCAATAAACTAGATGCATTACTTCGCCAATTTTTTTTGGAATGAGAATGAATCACAGTTTTTTATGTGCGTATATAAAGTGGATCAAAATGAATTGATTAACACTTTCCTATCTAAGGATGAGTGATAGTTGATTGGAGAATATGTGGAATTTATGAGACTCTAACTCTTAACTTTGATGTCATTAGTCCACTTTTTGGGGAATACAATGCTTACTTACTTTCACTGTTTTTTGTAGAGCATGTTGATGCTAGTATTTTGGGTTTATCAAACATTAATATAATGATAAACATATTTGAAATATTATGTTAAATTTACATTGCTAGGCCTTTGTTGACTCCTATATTGCTTGCAATGCTTGGTTTATGGTGATAAACATATTTGTAGAGCATGTTCGTACCTCCGGTCCGGTCCACATTTTGTCAATATGTCTTTTAGGGTCTGTTTGTTTGCCTAAAAAAAGTGGGAAATCAAAGAAATGGAAAACTATTTCTAAGAAGAATTGTTTTGGGAGTGTTTGGTTTGCTAAAAAAAGAAGGAAATCGAAGAAATGGAGATGAGATGAGATGAGTTGTCACCTTATTATAGGATGATGTGAGTGTTTTTTTAAGAAAACTTGTTTTGATGTTGTTTGATTGGCGAAAAAAATAAGGAAATGAATTATAAGAAACCTATTTATTGTAATAGGTTGTTTTCTTTTGTTTGGTTCATTCTTAAAAATAAGAAAATATATGAGATGAGATAAGTTGTCATTATATTATTGGATGATGTGACACACACTTAAGGAAATTGTTTTCCTAGCTTTTTGGGAGGAAATGAGTTAAAATAAAATGTTAATGAGATGAGATGAGTTGTCACCATCTTATTGGATGATGTGAGTGATTTGAAATGATGATATGAGATGAGTTGAATGATGTTGTGGATGAAAATAATATTTTATTAGATGTGGTGGATGAGTTGGTGGATGAAAATAATATTTTATTAGATATGGTGGATGAGTTGTTGGATAAAAATAATATTTTATTAGATGTTGTCGGTGAGTTTTAGGGATGAAAATGGATGAAATTATACTTTTTAAGTTTTCTTGGTTTTCATTTATATTTTTTAGTTTTTTTAGGAAATAACCAAAGAGGCCCTTATATTACTTTCCAGGAAATTATGTTGTCCGCACTTATATGTCAACAAAGTTTGCTATGGTATGAATATATATGATCCTCGTCAACACTTTTCAATGGTGGCATTATTTCTATATTTGAACAACCTACAATGTCCCTACATTGGACCAGATGGCTTGCAAATGGGCGGTTCAGGGTATTCATTTAATAAACTAATTTTTGATTTGAATTTCCTTCATGTTATGATGTGTTTCACTTAAGGGGCTGTTTGTTTGCCTAAAAAAAGAGGGAAATCAAAGAATATGAAACTTATTTCTAAGGAAAATTATTTTGAGATTGTTTGGTTGGCTAAAAAAAAGAAGAAAATCAAAGAATGTGAGATGAGTTGTCACATTATTATTGGATAATGTGGGTGATTTTTTAAGAAAACTTGTTTTGAGCTTGTTTAGTTGGCTAAAAATATAATGAAATAAATTATAAGAAACTTATTTCCTGTAAGAGGTTCTTTTCTTGTGTTTGATTCATTCATAAAAATAAGAAAATAGATGAGATGTGATGAGTTGTCATTATATTATTGGATGATGTGACCAACACTTAAGGAAATCGATTTCCGAGTTTTTTTGGAGGAAATGTGTGAAAATAAAATGTTAATGAGATGAGATGAGTTGTCACCATACTATTGGATGATGTGAGTGATTTTTAAAGATGAGATGTGATGGAGATGAGATGAGTTGGATGATGTGATTCATTTCTTGTGTTTGGTTTATTTTTAAGGGGTTGTTTGTTTGCCTAAAAAAAGAGGGAAATCAAAGAAAAAGAAACCTATTTTTAAGAAAAATAGGTTTTGGGATTGTTTGGTTGGCTAAAAAAAGAAGGAAATCAAATAAATGAAGATGAGATGAGATGAGTTGTCACCTTATTATAGGATGATGTGAGTGATTTTTTAAAAAAACTTGTTTTGATGTTGTTTGGTTGGCAGAAAAAATAAGGAAATGAATTATAAGAAACATATTTCTTGTATTAGGTTGTTTTCTTTTGTTTGGTTATTTCTTAAAAATAAGAAAATAGATGAGATGAGATGAGTTGTCATTATATTATTGGATGATGTGACCCACACTTAAGGAAATTATTTTCCTAGCTTTTTGGGAGGAAAACAAAGAAATAAAATGTTAATTAGATGAGATGAGTTGTCACAATCTTATTGGATGATGTGAGTGATTTTTAAATATGAGATGAGATGAGTTGAGTGATGTTATGGATAAAAATAATATTTTATTAGATATGGTGGATGTGATGTTGGATAAAAATAATATTTTATTAGATTTTGTGTGTGAGTTTTAGGGGATGTTTGTTGTTGGATGAAAATAATATTTTATTAGATGTGGCGGATGAGTTGTTGGATAAAAATAATATTTTATTAGATATTGTGCGTGAGTTTTAGGGGTTGTTTGGTTGTTGTTGGTAAAGTTGTGTATTTATGACACAATTTGGAAAGTTGTTATCCATCTCATCAATTTCACTTTTATACTTTTCTTTAGGGCTGGGCATATTCGGTTCGGTTCAGTTTTATGCCCAATTCGCATCCAATCCGAATTTTTTGGATTCTCAAAACTCTCATCCAGATCCAGATTTTTTCCCCTTCATCCAAATATTCGGCCCAACCGAAATTCGGTTCGGTTTCGGTTTTGAATTTGCAAAGAGTTCTATCCAAAGACTTCTGTTGTGAATTTGCAAGCTGGGCATTGTCCTCATGATGAGGTTCCTGAGCTCACCAACAAAGATTTATTAGACTGGTTATCATCTTTAGAATAAAGTTTTGAGTTGATATAATTACGTAGAGAACTGATGTTTTAAAGATGTTGTTCATATAATACAACATGCTTATCTCTTGTAAGTATCATGTACATAACATATTTTTTGATTGATTTGAATCTTATGTAATTCTCAAGATCTATTCTGTGAAATTTTTTAACTAAAGTTTAAGTTTATTTAATTACACGGGGGAGTGATGTTTTGTATGATATTGTTCATATAATGTAGCATATGCATCTTTTGTAAGTGCATCATGTGCATAACAAATTTTCTGGATTGATTTGAATCTTTACTTAGTTCTCAAGGATATTTTTCTGTGATATTGCTGTACTCATTGCTTGAAACTGCTCATTGCGCCGTTTGAATCTATTGGATGATAACAGGAAAAGTTTGGAGGTATAAGTTTAGTCTTTAAATCGCCCAACAGAATTCGGGTCGGTTTTTTTTGGGCGGTTTAGGGGTTCAAACCGGATCCAAACCGATTTAATTCGGTTCGGACGGTTTACAGACTTCTTCTCATCCATTTAATTCGGTTCGGTTAACCGGTCCGTTTTTTCGAACGGTTTTTTCAGTTGAACCGGTTTTTTTCGGTTTTTGTCCACCCCTACTTTTGTTTGTTTGTTTTTGATTCCATTGGAATCATAAATTGCTTGTTTGGTTTGCAAATGTAACTTTAATTATTTGTTTGGAAAGTATAAAAAGTGGTTCTTACTCAAATGATCATATTGGTTGGAATTATTTTTTATTATTTTTCCCAACTTCAATGTCAGCTTTCTCCCAAAATCATGTCTTTTTTTAATGAAATCACTTTACAAGCCACATCAGCATATGAAATCACTTTATACTATTTTCACAACTACAAACAAATAATTGAAAGTGATGAAAGCTGACATTGGGACCCACTTTTTAACACTTTCTATCCTTTTACATGGTAAAAACATACAACCAAACAGCCCTTAGGGATGGAAATGTGTGAAATTGTACTTTTTGAGATTTCTTAGTTTTCATTTCTATTTTTTTATTTTTTAGGAAATAACCAAACAGGCCCTAAGAGGATGATATGAGATGAGTTGAGTGATGAAAATAATATTTTATTGGATGGTGTGATGAGTTTTAGATATGGAAATGGATGAAAATAATATTTTATTGATTTTCATGTACCATTTTCCTTTTCTTTATTTAGGGCCTGTTTGGTTATTTCCTAAAAAAACCAAGAAATATAAATAAAAACCAAGAAAAAAATACAATTTCATCCATTTCCATCTTCAAAACTCACACACAACATCTAATAAAATATTATTTTTATTCAACAACTCATCCATCACATCTAATAAAATATTATTTTCATCCAACAACTCATCCATCACATCTAATAAAATATTATTTTTATCAATAACATTACTCAACCCATCTCATGTTATCATTTCAAATCACTCACATCATCCAATAAGATGGTGACAACTCATCTCATCTCATTAACTTTCATTTCCACCCATTTCCTCTAAAAAAACTAGAAAAATAATTTCCTTAAGTGTGGGTCACATCATCCAATAAAATAATAACAACTCATCTCATCTCATATATTTTCTTATTTTTAAGAATGAACTAAACAAAAGAAAACAACCTATTACAAGAAATATATTTCTTATAATTCATTTCCTTATTTTTTTCGCTAACCAAACAACATCAAAACAAGTTTTCTTATAAAATCACTCACATCATCCTATAATAAGGTGACAATTCATCTCATCTCATCTCCATTTCTTTGATTCCATTCTTTTTTTTAGCAAATCAAACACTCTCAAAACAATTCTTCTTAGAAATAGTTTTCCATTTTTTTGATTTCCCAATTTTTTTAGGCAAACAAACAGACCCTTATAGGAAACCAACCTAACAGCCCTTAAAAGATAAACATTCCTTCTTCTTCTTCTTCTTTCTTATTTTTTTAATTTTTTAATTTTTTAATTTTTTTTTTTGTTTTTTGTGCAGCTGATGGATTTTGGCATTTTGCTATGAGTGGGTTATGATATGTGTCAAAATAATTGAGATTAGCAATACGTAATGCTTTATGTCATTGCATTGGAAGATTACCATTGACGATATTGACCAATACGTGGGCCCTTAGCCTTACCCTTCGCATCTCAAAATTGTGCAACTAAATTGGATTTCCTTCTCTCATGGTTGTCCATATAATAATCAACTTCAAACTTGACTTGATAAATGAGTTTTATTATGAAATTGCTTTGGATTTTTCGTGATGATTGTTTTATACCTCCCCTTCAGACATGACATGGTTGTTGGTTGCTAAAACAGCGATAAAAATTAATGAGTCTTTGCTTGTAGTTTTGATTGTGGCCCCGCAGGCGGTTGAAACAATGCTGTTAAGTATTTGGTTTTTCTTGCGGCCTTGCTTCTAGTTTTGGTACTTGCTGCTGCTGCTTTTCGAGCCACCGATACATGAAAAAAAAAATTTTGATATCACTTGCACACAACACTGTTAAATTTGGGCTGCAATTATGACCTTCATTTATTATTCATGAGTATGAACTTGTTTGGGGTATACAATTATAAATACATTAATGCCTCGGGGGCCCAATGCATGAGACAGGTGAGGTGTCATCATCCGGTTGCATGATGCACTATTTATGAACACTGCATCATGCAACCGGATGGTGACACCTCACATGTCTCATGCATTGGGTCCCCTATTTGGGTCCCTGTAGCAACACCCTTATAAATATTAGGCCGTGATGATGTTCAACGTATGAGATGTCGAAAAATTCCTCAAGGACCCAAAATATGAGACCAATAGGGGGGGACAAGTGAGGTGTCCCCCTCCTATTGGATAATGAGTTGGACATCATTAATGATGGCCAACTCATTATCTAATAGGAGGGGGACACCTCACTTGTCACCCCTTTATTGGTCCCATATTTTGAGTCCTTTTAGCAAAGCTCATGAGATGTCAATCTACACTCTTTATTAAAAAAAATGTATTGGTGTAATCAAATGAATAAATGACCTTACCTTGAGCCCTTCAACATAATTGCATATATTATTCATAGCTATCCATGCTTATTTCAGCCATTGCTTGACTTTCTCGATATTTGGTCAATGTTTTCATATTTTATTTAACTAGTTTTTACACACTTGCAATGCACGTGATTTAATATCATGATTAAGTATTTTTGACAGTTTGTGCTCACTAGTTTTTACACACTTGCAATGCACGTGATTTAATATCATGATTAAGTATTTTTGACAGTTTGTGCTCATTTTTTTCTTTAAACACGTGATTTAATATCATGATTAAGTATTTTTGACAGTTTGTGCTCATTTTTTTCTTTAAACTCTTACATCTTGATTATTTTTTTATGTTTGTTTAAATGTGATACACCCAATTTAAATTTTCATGTTGATATTTGAATTGACAAAAAACAAATATAATTTAAAAATAATTTGAATTTTTATATTATTTTTGACCGATATGAAACTAAACTTTATTTGAAAAAGTATAGCATTGAAAAGTGAAAAATATTAAAATAGTGTTATACAAGGAAGGTGAATATTTAAAACCAATATGGCAAAATGATTGATTTAAAGTATGTTAAAACGATGCAAAAGAGAATATGAAGTTTATTCCTAATCATTGATATACTTCATAAAAAAATATAAATTAAAGATTAATGCTAACTCTAGTATACTTTTATATGATAAAAACATCCACATAAGAATATAAAAGTACTGAAAAAAATTCATGAAACTCCCTTCTAAAGATTCCTAATTTCACTCAAAATAATTAAACTATTCTATAAAATATTCATAAAATATTATTTTTATTTCTTCTATTTTATTTTTTATTGAGTTAAGATCAATCCTTCTTCGGGTTTATCATTTATCATTTCTCGGACAATTCTAGAGTATTATCTTTATCATCTACATCAATTGTGATATCAGGCTAATTTTGTATTTTTTATGCTATTATCTTTCATAGGCTCGTTAATTTTTTTATCATCTCATTTAACTTTACAAAGAAGTCAAATGTACTTATGATGTTCAACACAAACTGCTCAAAATATAGACTTTGATTTTTTTCTATTTGTGTTCCTAATTTATTACTTAAATAAATTAGAAGCTATCTCTTTATTTTCCTCTAAAATGAATTCTTCTGATGTGCATCCAATAAGAATTTCTGTTATTTCAATAATATTACTTTTGCTCTATCCCTGTCATTTTCCATAAAGATCTAAACTAAATACCTGCATTATTCATTACCAATTTCTCTTAGATTATAATATTAATATTTAATTTGAAGAACACAATATGGAATTTATGAATACTTACTAATTTTTCTTATGTCTTCCATGGAGATTTTTTCTTTGATTAGGATAAAGTTATTAAATTATTTTTTAATGTAACTCATTCAGTGCTTCATTAATAGATATGTCTTATGTTAATGCCAATTCAAGTGATTCATTGACGTTTTCTGAATTTTAGATTTATTTCCATCACTTTCCCATTTGCAATGGAAATAACTCAATTCTTTTAAAGTTATCTCTAAATATTCTAATAGTTTCTCCATATGTAATTCCTTGTATTCTTTTACCCTATAAATATTATTAACGTCAAAGATTAAAGTTTCTAAATTAAAATCAATTAATGCTAAGGTATAATATTATAGTGTTTTATCATTTCTATGGATTTAAACATCTATCAATTAATGTTACGAATGTATTTTGGCTACCCCAACTTATTACTAAAATTATATGAAATTACTTTAATTTATATAGTGCCGATAATTTTTAATCTATAATATTTTTAAAAATTTTATCCATTAACCGGATGTTTTTAATCAATTCTTATTGTTTTTGTTTACCAGTATCAACTTAGACTATTCTTAGATGCTGAAAATGGATAGTAAATCCCTAAATTAGAAATTTTAATATATATATATATATATATATCTTTGAACAATTCAAACAAACTTCGTCCATTTCCTAGGTTCATTGCTCGTATCCTAGCCTATAACTTATTTCCAAAAACTGGAAGTTTTCATTTCATTTCCCTAGAATTAGCAAAAGCTATATATGCTATTATGGGAAATATTCAAGTTAATTGGGCTGAGGTTTATTTTGATAATTTTCTGACCATTCCTAGAGGATTTCTTCCTTATGGTGCATTCCTGACTAAGATCTTTGATAAATTCCATGTTGATCTCAAATCTGAAAAATCTGTTGTCCGTTCAATTGAATTTTTTGATTCAAATGCCCTAACTAGGATGAAATTGACAAATTTTGAAATCCAAGATCACAATCCTCAAAATGAACCTGTTCAAAATGAACCTGAACTTCAACAAGAAGATATTCCACAAACCTCAACTCAAGCTGGAGCCTCTTCAAGTCAACCTCCACCATTTCCTACTGAACCTTCATGTTTTTCAGACGTGCAATACAATACTTTGAGTGCACGTATCCTAGAACTGGAAACTGGTCAAAGAGCTATATATGCACAGAACAGATATATCATCAGCAATCAAGAAGACCTAATCAAAAAGTTTGAAGACTTGGACTCAAAGCTTAATTCATATTTTCAAGGCCAACAACCTCCTCCAGCACCTTAGAATTTGTTTCTGTTTTTTGGTCAAAACAATTATGTTCTTATGTTTAAAACTATGTGGTTGTTATTATGTTTAAAACTATGTGGTTATGTTGCTTTTATGTCAAGTTTGCTACAATATAACTGTGTGTTAAGCCTGCTATTATGAAAAGTTTGCTATTATATGTGTTAAGTTTGCTACTATTTTGTTCGTTAATATAACTGCTATATATTTTAAACAGATAATGGTGATGAACATTATGGAACTTGTGGTCTTTATGGCAAGTCTTTGCCTACCAATATGGATGGGTGAAGTTATGGACTATGTTCATAACCTGGATGATTTGTTTGAAGTATTAGCTCATGTTGAAGAAATTATGTTATGTTTAGGTTCCTCTTTTTGTTGATAACAAAGGGGGAGAAATAGTTAAGTTTTATATTGTTTATTATGTATGTTAAAAAACTTTGCATATATGCAGGGGGAGTAAGTATTACATGTGTTAAGCTTTACTATGATGCATAAATTATTTGTTATCATCAAAAAGGGGGAGAATGTTGAATATCATTTCTCCATGATAATGTTTTGATGATAACAATTTATATTGTGTGTGCACTAACTTTCATATGCAGATTTCAATATCAGAATATGTACAAGTGCAAGTGGATATCAAGGCATTTTGAATCAGAATATGTACAAGTGCAAGTGAATATCAAGGCATTTTGAAGTGAAGAAAATGAAGAACAAAAGATAATGTATTTGAATTTTTCTTTGCTTAGAATATTTGTACAAGCCTTGATCACACACACGCACACACACACAATTTTAGAACACACTAACACAGGCTTAGTGTGTTGGTTAACTATAGAAATCCCCTATGTTAACCATTAGAATATTAGTTAAAACTTAATTATAAAAACTCATTATTTCTGAATATTTGATCTTAATAGTCGACTAATTAGGATAGTAGTCGACTACTCATGTATATAACTCAAATACAAGTTTCTGTCTGTTTACAGTATAGTCGACTAATTAACATTATAGTCGACTACTGAGATGTTTGACAGAAACATAAGTTTCTGTCTTTTTACAGTGTAGTCGACTAATGACTACAGTAGTCGACTACAAGTGACAGTTTTCTAGTTTTCAGAATTTGAATTTCTGACAGTTTTTAGCCGTTTTTAAACGTTTTTAAACTTTAAAAACTTGTCTTTTCAAGGTCTATATATAGGTTATTTGTTCAGAAAAATTGTACATGCATACATACCCATAAACTTTGATCTTTGTGCAATTTTTCAAGTGAAAAACATTCTGATTCTCTGAAAAAGAAGAGTTTCTGAAATTGCCTATATACCTTCATCAAAAACAAATCAATTAGGCAATTTTACAGAGATCAAAAGAATCCTAAGCCACTACTGCACTTCACTACACATTCAAGGCTTATAGGATCATTGTGTTCTTCTTCAACAAGTTTTCTCTCGGTTGTGAGAGGGTTAGTCTCTTGGGTTAGAGATTGGTGTTCAAATTGACAAGGAGTTTGTCAATTGGTGTTGCAATTTGCAGGAACTTGCAAATTGGTCAGGTTTGCATTTGATTTTGTAAGTTTATTCAAAATCATAGTGAAAACTCTCAAGCGGGATTTGCTTGGGGACTGGATGTACACCAGTTTGGTGGAACCAGTATAAAATCCTTGTGTTTGTGTTTGCAAATTTCTGAGATTGCCATTTTTTCTTTGCAATTTATTATCTACTTTGCAATAATTTTAAAAGAACACTATTCACCCCCCCTCTAGTGTTCAAGTGTATCTATTAAAATTAGAATTTAATTATAGATAAGGTAGTTCAAACTATAAAGTGGTATATTTGTCTAAAAAAGATTTTCCAAAGTCGTGCTTTTAAAGGGAGTATGATTTGTTGTTTAATATTTGGGGATTTTGATTTCTCAATCACTCTTTTTTCAAATTCAATAGCCTTTTCATTTCCCAATATCATTTTGAAGTACATACAAGAATATTCATTGCAAATTGCATGAAGCATAGCATTGCTAATAAAAGTGCACATGTTTTCCATTTTGATATCTCACGATTTAAACCATTCAAATTAGCATTCAACTCCTGTACTTCATTTACATTCTCATCTTCGTTGGAGCTTCCATCCACATTTGAAAGGTTTATCTTTTTATCAACAGCTTCGACTGCCTGGACCAAGAATTTACCCTGCCTTTTTTATCTGCTGCTAAGGGGGGTTAGTCACCTACAACTTAAAATTGGAACTGTTATAATCTTTGGGATAAAATTTTAAGATATTAGTCACATAGGACTAAAACTAGAACAAAATTTTACAGTGTTAGTCAAGTAGAAATATAATAAAACTAGAATTGAGATAATGATACAAAATTATCCCACTTTTTTATTTTTCTATAAAAAAAATAAAAAAAATAAGAGTTATAGTTCTCAAATTATTCTAAGTTTTAGCTTGGAACTAGATGGTAAAAAACTAGAACTCATATTTATTTTGTTATTTTTTCTTTTTTATATTTCTTTTTCCCCTTTACTTCTTTCCTATTATGGTTATCACCATCATTAGACCATCATTATAATAATAATTATTAATATATTATAGTCTAACAAAAAGTTATTTAATAGTAAAGAACATTTAAGCGATTGTCAATCAATAGTAGTAAGTTTAAAATACATAAATAGTATTTATGTCTTCAAAATGCATAAATATATATTTCATGATTATAAAAAATTATCCCACGTTATTTTATCAAAATATCCTGCTGCACAAAATTGTTCATATTTATCCCACTAAAATATCTGACTAGCGAAAATTATTCCACTTTAACAATTATTCCATTTTGCATGGAAATGTTCTAATTGACTAACACCCCCTAAGCGTTTTCCTCGTCTTATTTGGACGGTCTACGCACTATAGCGAGTTGATTCAAGTGTGCCTTGGTGGAATTCTCCCAACCAAACTAAAGAAATTAAGGAAACAAGT
Organism: Asparagus officinalis; assembly: GCF_001876935.1. Classification (NCBI taxonomy): domain Eukaryota; kingdom Viridiplantae; phylum Streptophyta; class Magnoliopsida; order Asparagales; family Asparagaceae; genus Asparagus; species Asparagus officinalis. The sequence goes on along the minus strand of NC_033798.1, from coordinate 5,310,377 downwards.
TTATAAAGTGTTACCTTCCTGCTTCAAGTTGCTGAAACAAACATCGGAAATCAATGAAATAGATTTATTGTACTCATTTTCATCGTGAACCAAACACAGCAACACCCTTTCAAGGAAACTAAAAAAAAAATGCTTGGATCGAAATAGGTTTTCGATCAACCAATGTTTTGCGGTCTTTGGGGTTTGTAAGAGCATCTCCAAACAAAAAACCAAAAATAGTGTAGTTTTTACATAAAATTATTATTTCATCTCTAACTCATTACACCAAATGTTACACCAGAAAGAATATTCATTTTATTATTCTTATATTTTAACATTTTTATCTATTTAAAATATTTAACAAATTATATAAGTATATAATACATTACATATAATTAATTATAATAATATTTTTTATGAATAAAATAAAAATATAAAAACTAAATGTTAAATCAAATTAAAATATTACTTTCATAAATTCAACTAAAGATTACATTTAACATCACACTTGCAATACATTTAACATAAAATAAAACACAAAGACACAGTCCATATTGATAAAATGCTAAGTCTTTGAATTAGTCTATTCATCTAACAAATGATCAATTAATGCATCTCGAAGTGCAATATGAGCTTCTTTATTCTTGATTTGTCAATGACGAGCCATGAATTCTTCAAACCGAGCATAAAAGAATTATGCATAAAAGAACTAAACAAGGTGAAAGATCTCAAAATATCGGTTCCGGTACTTTTGCCCAATATTTCGAGCATCTTCGACCTTCTGATGATAATTTCCCAGAATACTGAAATGTTGTTTTAGTTTATGTAGCATGTTCTATTTTTTTTAATTTTAATGTATTGCAATTAGTGGTAATTTTTAATGTCCTAATTGATGTGTAGTTTTTTTTTATGTCTTAATGTTTATGTTGTATTTTTTTTATCTAAATGATGTAGTTTGTCTTATTTCTTCATTTGGTTCTAGTATTATGAAATTTTAAGTGTTTGAATTAAATTATCTATTTTTTCCAATGTTGAATTTTATTTTAATAATGATTTTATACTCTAATTTTATTATAATAGTTAATATAAAATAATATATATTATTAATACAAATATAAATAACAAAAGGGAAAAAAAGTTTGTTTATGTATTTCTTCTCATAAAACCTTCCATAAAAAGTTTTCACAAAATAAAAATAAAAAAATAATAATTACGTTAATGCTACAGTGTTACATCATTTCTGACACGATACTGTAGCATCCCGTTATTTTAGCGAGATGTTTGATGCTCCGTTGGAGCGTTAAAATACTCCAAAATAAAGTTTTGACACTCCGTTGGAGACGCCCTAACCCAAAGAAGCCCTAGATGTAATTCTATGACAGCGATTGCTCCTCACCAGCCCAGATGATTCTTATTATTCTCATTTTATTTTATTTTATTTACTTATTTTCTATTTTTATAAGGATCTATGACTTCTTAACAACATTTCGTACACACGGCCAGCTGGAGCTTCAACATCGATCCAGCCACGCGAGGCTATTTCCGTCAATTCCTCCAAATTTCCACCACGACCACGTGCTCTTCCCGCTCCTCCACCGCCCCCACCTTTTTAAAAATTCAAAAAAATAGGGAGATAATAATAATAATAATAATAATAAAACAAAAGAAAGCAGACATCCAACCGCTCCCTCTCCCACCTCATCCCAACCGTCCATCTCCCCTCGTTCCCACCATTTAAACCCCCCTCCTGCCCTAATTCCACTCCCTCAAACCTCAGGGGGTGAAAAAAGATCAAGAAAAAAAATCAGCAAAAATAAAAAAATAATAAAAATGAGAGAGATCCTCCACATCCAAGGCGGCCAATGCGGGAACCAGATCGGCGCGAAGTTCTGGGAGGTCGTCTGCGCGGAGCACGGCATCGATTCCACCG
>NC_033798.1:5294268-5308458 GCF_001876935.1 Asparagus officinalis | reverse complement strand
CTTCGTCCCGAGGGCCGTGCTCATGGATCTCGAGCCCGGGACCATGGACTCCATCAGATCTGGGCCCTACGGCCAGATCTTCAGGCCCGACAACTTCGTCTTCGGCCAGTCCGGCGCGGGGAACAACTGGGCCAAGGGGCACTACACCGAGGGGGCGGAGCTCATCGATTCGGTCCTCGACGTCGTGAGGAAGGAGGCGGAGAACTGCGACTGCTTGCAAGGTATGATCGATTTCTTGATACGTCGTTCGGTTTTGCGGCTGGATCCGTGGGATTAGACGTTGATGATTGAATTGCGTGCTTTTAAGGTGTTTTTTAGAATTGTCTTTGGTGACATTTTTGTACTTCCAACTAAGGTCAGATCCAATTAGGAATGGTACTAGTTATAACTTGCAAATATTATATAACTAGTAGCACAACTAACGTTGCCCGTGATTGTAGTCTATTGGCACTGAGAAGAACTACGTGGTATTTTCATTTTTTTAATAATAAAAATGATGTAGTTGTAGATGTCTTATCGAGCTACATATGAAATGCTGCTCCATGGTTCGTCAGAATCCGAAACTATTGGACGTAGCTAAGGGGGAACTATCCGCTGGTTCTGTTGACTGGATAGTTGGTGCTCCAAGGAGGGGGAAAAACGGTGGACTAGCGCACACTGATTCATTTCGCGGATAGGTAGTCCTTGAGGCATCGACTTTCTAGTGGACAGATTACAATGCATAACTTCTCCTTAGATGGGCACAACTCAAAATATGTAAAACCACCTTATGTTTTCTCAATTGTGGATGTCTGTCCTTGCAAAGTTTCTCAAATGACCCATTACTCTTTAGGGTGTATTTTGTATTGGAGAAGAAGGAAACAACAATGGAGGTGTCAGAGAAAGGGAACATCCTTTTCTGGGATGGTGGGTGCCCATTTGAGTAATTGGATGTTGTGTTTTGGATATAAATAAGAAATGTAACTTTATTTCACATCGAATTACTTAAATACTTGTTGGATACTAGTTTGATTTCATGAGGCCTTTGTCAATTTTGCAAACTTCTCGCCTTTTCTACGTTGGTGTTGTAATGCTACTCAGACGGAGAACCAAAAGGAATATATACGTAGGAGTAAAGTTCTGTGTTATCCTCTAATGTGAAGCTTATTGGTCCTCTCAATTTAAATTTAAGGGAAAAAATGCCTCTAATCCCTTGGCACTTTACCCATGTGATCCATGCCAAGCTGTTAATCCATAGATTGAAACCTCTTACTTTCTTCCAATTTTCTTTTCTTCCTCTTTTATTCCTTTTATTTCATAGGTAGTGCATTGAACTTAGAAATATCCATACTATATTCATTCTTTCGTTTAGAAGCAGCTTTGATGGTGGTCACGTGATGACTACATTCAGTGTAACTGACACATGTGCTAGTGTAATGTCTGAAGTTAACCTACATTTCTTCTTGTTTATCTTCCTTTCCCACATCTTTTCACCATGTCTATATTTCAGATATACAATTCAATTTTGGCAAAAGGAAATATTGATTTACTCTCTTTTGGAGCATATACCACTAGCAATAAATGCAGAAGGCAAGCGTAAACACCTCTAAACCCAAAAGAATTGTAGAGAAACGATGAAATGAAATAGGTCTAAAAGTTACAGGTAAGATAAATGAAATGGAAGGTATATGCTATATGTTATATAGACAAAAAATGATGGCTTGCCTCTTGCATTTCATGCTAAATGGATGCCTCTTTGAAAGAGAATAAAAAATTAATTATCCTTTTAAAATCAGACTGAATATCATAAATGTACAGAGATTGGAGAAATGCAAACAACTTTTAAAGAAGAAAGACATATTGGAAGATATGTGGACTATTTTAGAAATGAAAATGTAGGACTCATGTGTCAACTGTATTAAATGCAAACTGACATAGTGACATGTGATAGTTGTCAAAAGTGCTACTAGAGAACAAGACGTGCATAGTGTGAGTATTTCTAAAAATATGATTCACCATTTTTTGTTCTAAAGTAAGCAAACGAGGTAATAATGTTAGAAGGCTGTAAAGGTTTTCTGCCTTTGAATTTTTTATTTGGGAGGGAGTTGCTTAGGCAAAAATTAAGAGTGTCCTGAGCCTTTTCTTTTAATTTTTGAATCTAGAGTGGAACCATGGTTTGATATCTCCTGTTTAGGCTTAACTCCTCAATCAAGAAACTTTTGTGGACAACTGTGCTTATTAATTTTGGACTTTAGCTTAAGTATTTTAAATTTTGAGACAAATTTTCAATAAGTATTAATGTAGGTATGACAAAGCAGTCGATCCAGTATTTGTAACACGCCATTATTCTTTTAGAAACAATATATTGGTTTTGCAGGGTTTAATTTAAGGAAAATTACTTTCACCCCGCTATGAATTTGAATTTATGTGTTGGCCCCAAGTTGACTAGTCAAAGGTAAAAATATCTCTACCTTTTTCTTCATATTTTTTGTCGACTCCATCATGGATCATTTCTTTTTCAAAATCTGAAAATCATCGCCCCCCCGCGACATCTTCCTCGTATCTCCAATCATCACATCTATCCATTCTCCAACCTCATCTCCCTTTTGTCCATCACCCTTACCGACCCATCCCCCCACTCACTGCCCCCAGCCACCCATCCCCCTCTTCACCTCTCACACGAGTCAAAGCACGTCCTGCTATCACAATACTGCCCTACTCCAACCCCAACCAAAAATGCCTCTACTTTCTCTATTTTTGTATCTTTTACTATTTTAAAATTAAGGTAGATACAATTGAATAGAAGCACATAAAAATTAACAAATTGTATGAAAATTTGACATCTTTATATGAAAATGTAGAAATTTATGACTATTTTTCTTTTTTTACTTTCTACATTTACCTCTTACTATCAACCTTTCTTTATTACTTTCTACATTGAGCTCTTTTCTCTACGTCTCTTTTGACTATATTTTTCTACTGTTCACCTTCTATTCTGATACATTTCTTCTTTTTCGGCTATCTTTCATTCTTGCTGACTAAATTTCTCCTGTCCTGGCTTCGTTTCTTTTTTATTCTCCACCTTTATCCTTTTTAGTTTGCATTTTTTTCTTTTTGGGCTAACTTTCGGTCTTACTGTTCTAGCTATGTTTCTTTGTTATTATCAACCTTTTTTTTTTAAAAGCTATGTTATATTTCTTATCATTAACCTTGGTTCTTTTCTTGTTTATCAACCATGGTGGAGTTCTTAGTTGCTCCTTGTGTTTATTACATGTTCAATAAGTACATTCCCGTAAGTGTACTTTTTGGTATTGGAGGTTAGTAACTATGGGTACACTAGGGATGATCAGTTCTCATGTGTTCAGCTTGTGAGCTATGACATGGTAAATAGTGCTAGCTAGAAGTTTTGATCCATTGAATTAGGAGCTTGAGGGTTAAAGGAAGTACAAGATTGTCGTTGATGCACTAAAGATATGCTTTAAAAAATTGTTAAGGCATTGCATTTGGAGCTTCCAAAAGAGTGCCTCTTTACTAGCTTTCTCTATTTTGCATCTGACTATTTGGGTAGGACTCGATGCCACGGAAAATGAAGAGATATCATTGTTTGCATGGAAGTATAAGGCTCATATAATAGTTGAATAATGCACAGATTTAAAAATTTGCTGAACGAGTTGTTTATAGCACAATGAAAAAAAATGTTGACAATAGTATTGGATTTGTTGAAGAGATGAGGGGAGGAAGGCAGAAGGTTCTAAGAGAGAGATTATTGAGATCTTCTGGAAATAAGTGATGTTGTATATGGGTAAGATTTAAAAGATTAAGGGGTTTTCACNGTAAGATTCAAATTCTTCTAAGTGTGAAGAGCTCGCTAACCTGGGATTCAACTTGTCTAATAATGTAATAATTAGACAAAGTTTTAATAAAGCATTAGTTTTGGTGTATCAAAGATTCAATCAAGTATTTTAACTTGTTAAAATGGCTTTTTCTAAATTTCTAATTTTATTGTTATTATTATTATTTTGGCAAATGCTACACATTGTTCTTTTTTAGTCTACTCTAACTAAATGGTCTATAAGACTAAAATAAGGAAACAAATGATGTTCATCTTACACCCCCTGCATATCTTTAACCGGAAGTTGATAGTATAAATTAATATTTAGTTAATTACTCAGAAGGTAGCATTCTAGTGAAGTGATTTTTTTTCTTGTCTAAGTTTGAGATTTGTGGCCTCATTAAAACTATTCTCTTGAACCCGGGAGATTAAGTTTAGACTCACAAACATATGATCCACCTTAAGTAATTTAAGTTGAGAGGGAGACAATGACATGAAAGGGTCTGCCAGTATAACAACCTTTCTTAGTGCTAATGTCCCGGCCTGTCAAGTTCAATATCATTTCTGATGGCAGTTATAAAATATCAAACTATATCATTGTAAGTTTAATATCATATCTCTCTTTCCACAGATTTAAGAGGAAATTTCATGTCAGTGTTTGCACTGAATTGCCTATATCTCTTCAAACAATTCAGAGAAAGAAATCAGATAGCTCAGTTACTTGACTTTATTTTCCTTTCTTCCTCTTTGCATTTAGCAATCAAATAAAATGGAATGTTTTCACGATAATTGTAGGAAGTCTCTTTTTCTTGCTGACAGCAGCTTTTTGAAGTAATTGATATCTGCAGCTGTCCAAGGCCTTTTTTGGTTACTCATTACCTGGATAGCATTCATGGTCACCAAAATAGTTTCATTATGACTATATGTTTAATGCTGTTAACATCTTAGAAGGCTGTAAGCTCATGTTAGTCATTTTGTCTTAGTATCATTTCAAGCTTTATTTTGTAATTCAAAGTGACTGTACCTTTGTATTGTCCTTTCTCATGCAAATTAACCTTTCCTTTTTTTTCGGAATAATCAGGATTTCAGGTGTGCCACTCTCTTGGAGGAGGAACAGGATCGGGAATGGGAACTTTACTTATCTCAAAGATCAGAGAAGAGTACCCTGACCGCATGATGCTCACATTCTCAGTCTTTCCCTCTCCTAAGGTGTCAGACACTGTTGTTGAGCCCTACAATGCAACCTTATCAGTTCACCAACTAGTAGAGAATGCTGACGAGTGTATGGTCCTTGACAACGAAGCTCTTTATGACATTTGCTTCAGAACCCTGAAGCTCACTACTCCTAGTTGTAAGCCCTGTTCTCTCCCTTTGTGATATTCTATAGGGTTAATTGCACATGGATTCCCCTTTAATATCACTGTTTTGAACTAAGTATAACCCTGTAGAGTATTTGAGAGGAGAGTCATATGGAACTTAAGGGGTAGTAAGTTCAAAATAACAAGGAGTCCATGTGCAATTAATTCTATTCTATATCTTATTTTCCCACTTTGTGATAACTTGTACTTCTTATACTTGTCTGACCTCATTATTGCCCCATGTAACAGTTGGGGATTTGAACCATCTGATTTCTGTGACAATGTCGGGGGTGACATGCTGCCTGAGATTTCCCGGTCAGTTGAACTCTGATCTCCGGAAGCTCGCTGTTAACCTCATCCCCTTCCCTCGTCTTCACTTCTTCATGGTGGGTTTTGCTCCATTGACCTCCCGTGGGTCTCAGCAGTATCATGCCCTCACAGTTCCCGAGCTCAGCCAGCAAATGTGGGATGCCAAGAACATGATGTGTGCTGCTGACCCAAGGCATGGCAGATACCTCACTGCTTCTGCCATGTTTAGGGGCAAGATGAGCACTAAAGAAGTAGACGAGCAGATGATCAACGTGCAGAACAAAAACTCATCCTACTTTGTGGAGTGGATCCCGAATAATGTCAAGTCAACTGTGTGTGATATACCTCCCACTGGATTGAAGATGTCTTCGACCTTCATCGGGAACTCAACTTCAATTCAGGAAATGTTCAGGCGAGTTAGCGAGCAGTTTACTGCAATGTTCAAGAGGAAAGCCTTCTTGCATTGGTACACGGGAGAAGGCATGGATGAGATGGAGTTCACCGAGGCGGAGAGCAACATGAATGATTTGGTGTCTGAGTACCAGCAGTACCAGGATGCAACTGCTGACGAAGAAGAGTACGAGGATGAAGAGGGTGAGGAGATTTACGAACAGTAAATCACATGGCCAAACAGCTTGAGTTTGCCGCAACATCATGACTTTGTTCCCTTGTTGCTAATTCTCTTGCTCTAGGAAGTTATAGCAGTGACTGAGGATATGGCATATCTTTGGGATGAGTACACCTTGAACTTCCTGATGGCTATGTGAATTTTTACATATTCTGGTTATAACTGCTACATATCATATATTTCTAGCTATGTTGGATATGATTTGTGTGAAGTGACTATGAACTTGAGAGTGTTATGTTTGTTATTTTCGGTGCTTTGAAGCCATAACTATTTCTCTTTGCTGGTCCGCTTTGGATACCAAAACGTTTTGCAATTGTATCCCAAGTTTTTGTGAGATTCTTAGCCCCTGTTTGTATAACAGAAAAAGAGATTTGGCATTTAGGTTCGTACGATTCGCATGTTGTTGTATTTCCAGTTTTTGTGTTTTCAAAATTTAGATGTTAATTCATTACCAAATGAACAGTTTGCAATTTTCGGAATTTCGATTATCCTCAAAAGAACAACCTAGGTTATGTGTCCCTTTGCTTCTTGTAATGAGGTCAAAAGGTTTTAGTAAGCAAATATTCATCTCTCTCGTTTGTAAGTTTTTTTGATGGAGCTTAGTAGTTTTTTTGATGCGGGTATCTCTAATTTGAGCAACTGCAGCCGGACCATTCTCATCTTCCAGTAATTTTCACTAATAAGGAAACCGCAACTTACCAGCGTAAGAATCAGAAAGTTCAAAGAAGTTCGCCCATAACGAAGAAGGACGCACAGCTTTTGGGAGGGAGCAAAATATGAAATCAGAAAGAATTACCGGTTTAGTTAGTCAAAAGATTATGAACGGTTTGATGAATTCAACAGACAATTAGACAGATACCACCTTCATGATTCTCAAATGGTCCTTCTGATTTGCTACCTTCTAACGAAACCGCCATTTCGATGAGTGGTATTACATAGTACATACACCAATGTTCACTGCAAATTGATAGCTGTGTGTAGAAAAATAACTCAATTGTGAAATAACTTGAGGTCACACAGAGAGGATGAATTAGTTTTATCAGGTTAAATATGAACATGATAAGACCCATTCGCCTATGATTCACATTCGACGTGAACTCCCCACAAAAGATCACTTTTATCTGTAGGGAGCAAGGAGGAGAATGTTGACAGGATCAATTTTGATGAATGGCACGCTGAGTGGTTCTTCCCACCTAAGTGTAGAAGAAGATAAACCACACAAAAACTTATACGGCTCATGAGAAACTTCCTCTGGTACTAAGATTCTGCACTAGGAACAATGGAGATAGACTTCTATGTGCAAGTAACATAAATTCCTATGATAGTTGCTCGGAGGTGCGAACACATTATAAATCATAGGGAAATTTTTGAAAAACGACCTTTTCTCAAATTTAATAGGCAAAACCGATCGCCTAACAAAATATTTGGCAAAATCGACCCTTTTTTACACGGGACCACTAGTCCCGTGCAAAAAAAGAGGTCGAATTTTCCAAATCAACTCCCCCAGACGCCGTCGTCCTCCCTTCCCAACTCACCCAACAGGCCGTCGTCCTCGGTCCACACGCCGTCGTCCTCCATACTCCCAATCCACGCGCCGCCCCTCCTCAGACCAGCCCTCGCTAGCCTGCCTCCCTCCGCCCTGCACTCCAGCCCCCACACCACCGCCGCGCTGACTAGCCGCCCTCCCTTCCGTAACCCCGAGCTCCAGCCGCAACGCCTCCACCCCAACACCTTAGATCCGCCTCTCACGTCGTCGCCTCCCCGACGCCGTCGCCCCTCCCCTTCGCTGCCGCCGCGCTCCTCAATCCACACGCCACACGCCCGGCAAGCTCCCCCAACCTCAGCCGCCTCGCCAACAGCCCCGCCAACCTTCGCTGCGCAGATCTCGATCAGCCCAGCGCCGCTTCTTCCTATCTTTCCGACACCGCCGACCGCTATCATCGCACAGCCCCCTCCCCGCTCCGCCCAGCTCGGCAGACGCTCGCCAGCTCGGCACCTCCGCCCCCTTCATCTCTCAGCGCTCTATGGTGCAACTCTCTTTCGAGCTCACCTGCCCCCCAAACCAGCAGCCCCGCTCGTCGCCGCCTTCATCTCAGCCCACCGCGGGAACCCTCAGCCGCACCGCGGCGGGATAGCTGGCGCGCGGCGTCGGGTAGGCGGAGCCGCAGCGTGGGGGGTGATGGGCGGAGAAGCCGGCGGAGACGACGAGAGCGAAGAGAGCAACAGAGGAGAACCGGGGACTGGAGGAAAGCGGAAAGAAGGCGGGGGGGGCTTATTGATTTGGCAAAAACAACCCTTTTTCGCACGGGACTAGTGGTCCCGTGTAAAAAAGGGTCGATTTTGCCAAATATTTTGTTAGACGGTCGGTTTTGCCTATTAAATTTGAGAAATGGTCGTTTTTCAAAATTTTCCCTAAATCATACAGATAAAACTGAGAATGAAGGAAATAGAGGAATAAACTAAACATGCCGGGGGTTGCACACACTTGTTTAACACTCATATCTACCACCATATTTGCACTATATTAGTTATCCCATATTCATCAAAGAAAAAACTAGAAAGGGACAATGAAGCAACATTTAGACATAAAACATCCGGAAAATACCATACTTTCTATTCTTGATGGAAAGCATAGCAATTGTAAAATCTTGGCACAAAAGCTACAAATTCCATCAGCTAACAAGACGACACAAGTACAAAACAAATCATACAGAGACACAGATGTACAACGCAACAATGCTCACCTCAAGCTTTCTCCTTTGCATCACTTCCTACAACTTTGATTTCATCAAATCCAATCTCCTTGCTCCCTATCTCACCATCAAGCTCAGGATACTCTACAGGAGTAATTGGATGCCTCTTAGCAGCTTTAGACCGCAAGAACAGCACAAGGGATGCTATGAAAGCCCCGAAAACAACGCCAACCAACAAAGCCACGAGAATTTTCCATGGAGAGCCTTTTCTTGTATAAGCCTCCGGGCCTTCACGATACCGCATCGAGATCGATTCGGGGTCTAAAGGCTCGGAATGCATTTGATAATTGACCCCGTGCTTAACCTCGAAGCTCCACGAATAGATATTACTGGTTTTGGTAGAGTTCCCCCTTGGAGAAGAGCTTATCCCAACGTACATTGCATCTCTCCACAGAGCATTCGATAAATTGATTCGGCATGAGACCAAAGCTTTCTCAGGCCTCAAACCCCTAGATTTGCTAACTCTCACTTCTAGCATCTTACTAGCCCCATCGTAATCAATCCAAGCATACGACCTTCGCTCACTACTCAAAGCCAAACTGAAATCAGACGGACTGCTATTTCTCGCAGCAATCTCACCACCAACATCAACAGCAATGCTGCTTCCACTGTCATCGGCATCAAACTTCACGGCGAGAAACTTCGGCGAAACCCCAAACTTAGAAAAATTGCCCGGGACAAGCAAGAAAGCTAAACTTCCATCGTACCCGCCGGAGACTGAGAAAGAGAAGCTGGTCGAAAACCCAGGGTTAGGGTTAATCCCAAAGAACCTAATGGGTCTCTTGCACATAACCCGCCCTTTACCGAACGCCAAAACCCCAGAATTACTCACCTCAGCGTCACCGTAGAGAGCAACTCGTGAAACAAAGCGGCCATCTTTCTCAAACTTTCCGAACGAAAACGAAAAGGGGGAGCTCTCACCAACCGATTCGCTCCTCATAGCGAGCAAACAAAGCAACGACAGAGCAGTGAACCTCGAAACAAGCGAGGACGCCATGGCCCAACCGTGAAGGCTCGGTGATTTCGCCCCAAGATTCGACCTTTGCCAGGGTTTTCACCTAAAGAAGCGATCTTTTTCCACCGGCGTCGGCTGGGGGCTGAACGGTATGAAGCGCGGAGGGCGTTAGATTCGGGTTGGTGGGGGCCAGAGATGCGAATTGGGGGAGAAATTAGGGTTTGGGGAACAGGAGACGGAGCAAATTGAAGAGCTCGAAACCCTAGAAGAATCTCACCATCAAGAGCGCACTTATTCCAGGTCACGAGCCCGCCGTGGGGTTTTTAATCCGTTGGGAATAAAGTAGTTCGGATGAGGTGGGCCCTACGGCGATCCGACACGTGTTGTTTTACTAGTGAAGAGGTTCGGTGTTCGCTGCTTGGCGTTCTCAGTTGATTTTGGTTAGCACCAAACGACAAAGGAATTGGGACGGGGGTGCGCTTTATTGAGGGCCGTTTTTTTGCATGAAAGTGGCTTCATGAACTGTTAAAAGTCCGTGGTGGGGCCCAAATTAATAAATGATAGCCTACTCCGGTCTCTTTCGAGTGGCCCAGGAGGGTAGTGAAGTTGAATATAATTAAACTTTTGGGATATTAGCGTATGAAAGTTAAGAGAGTGACAGAATGGGTAAATTTAAATGTGGCGAAGAGAAAATAAGCCATGGGAGGGACAGTGGTTAATGTGGGCCTTGGACCGTAGAAACACAGCAGGCCCAGTTAAGGGTCCAAGGCGGGACTTTGTTGGACCGTAGAAACCCAGCAGGCCCAGTTAATTAAGTTGCACAACAGTTATCTTTTTGTAGAATACATTCACGGAATGTTTCTTTCCGTAGGGGGTTATATCATATCATACTTATTCCCTTTAAAAGCACGAGTTCGGAAAATTTTTTTTAGACAAATATACCCTTTTATATTTTAAACTATCTTATCTATAATCAAATTCTAATTTTCAATGGTCAATATTACCCTTCACTATTTTGAATATTTTATTTATATCTTAATCTATCCTAATCATAATCATATCTTATCCTAATCCTATATGAACCATGTTTAGCTTAACAATTTAAAAAAACTAATATTAATAAAATATATAAAACATAAAAATAATATTAGTTTGTTAAGATAAAGAAATTACAAGTAGATAACATATTATAATACATGAAGTATTGCAAAAAACCATAAAAAGTTTTAAAATTGCAGAAAAGACCCTAAAAAATTTAAAATTATAAAACTCATCCAAATGTCTCAAAACTTAAAATAAAAAACATGAAATTAAAAAATTAACATCAGTTTGCAAAAAATTTAAATTTTACAGTTAACACCTCAATGTCTCAAAAATTATAGAAACACCCTCAAAAGTTTAAATTACAGACAAGCACATTAAAATTCTAAAATTTTAAAACTTACAAACAACACAGATGAATTCAAGAGATTACCATGATACACCTAAAATTTTTGACATTTAAATTTAAAATTTTTAATTAACACCCTCAATATCTCAAAAATTATAGAAACACATTCAAAAGTTTAAATTATAAAAAGCCACCCTAAACTTCTAAAATTTATAAATAAAATAAGATGAATTCAAGATATTACCCTTAGACATCTAAAAAATTAAAATTTACCAAAATTAACCTCAAATTTTTTTAAAAACTCATTCAAAAAAAATTAAAATTTGCCAAAATTAACCTCAAAATTTTTAAAAAACTCCTTCAAAATTTAAAAATCGAAAAAAAACTCTAAATTTTCAAAATTTTTAACTAGCACACATCAAATTCGTCGATTGGTAGACCGCTGAAATTTAATATTTTTCAAAATTAATCTATAGTTTTAATAATTATAAAAAACACCCTCAAAATTTTAGATTTACAAGAAATATACTAACATTTAAAAAATTACCACCAACACATGAAATATAAAATTTACAACTACCAAACTTAAAAGTAAAATTTTTTAAAAACTCTTTCAAAATTTTAAAAATTATAAATCACACCCTCAAAGTTCAAAACCACAAAAATGGGCTAAAATTTTAAAACTTGGCAAAGAAAAGTGTAATTGTTTGGTATTTTTCATATATATATATATTAAAATTTCTAATTTAGGGATTTACTATCCATTTTCAACATCTAAGAATAGTCTAAGTTGATACTGGTAAACAAAAACAATAAGAATTGATTAAAAACATCCGGTTAATGGATAAAATTTTTAAAAATATTATAGATTAAAAATTATCGGCACTATATAAATTAAAGTAATTTCATATAATTTTAGTAATAAGTTGGGGTAGCCAAAATACATTCGTAACATTAATTGATAGATGTTTAAATCCATAGAAATGATAAAACACTATAATATTATACCTTAGCATTAATTGATTTTAATTTAGAAACTTTAATCTTTGACGTTAATAATATTTATAGGGTAAAAGAATACAAGGAATTACATATGGAGAAACTATTAGAATATTTAGAGATAACTTTAAAAGAATTGAGTTATTTCCATTGCAAATGGGAAAGTGATGGAAATAAATCTAAAATTCAGAAAACGTCAATGAATCACTTGAATTGGCATTAACATAAGACATATCTATTAATGAAGCACTGAATGAGTTACATTAAAAAATAATTTAATAACTTTATCCTAATCAAAGAAAAAATCTCCATGGAAGACATAAGAAAAATTAGTAAGTATTCATAAATTCCATACTGTGTTCTTCAAATTAAATATTAATATTATAATCTAAGAGAAATTAGTAATGAATAATGCAGGTATTTATTTTAGATCTTTATGAAAAATGATAAGGATAGAGCAAAGGTAATATTATTGAAATAACAGAAATTCTTATTGGATGCACATCAGAAGAATTCATTTTAGAGGAAAATAAAGAGATAGCTTCTAATTTATTTAAGTAATAAATTAGGAACACAAAGAATTTTATATATATGAAATTAATATTTATTCTCATTGAAATAGAAAAAAATCAAAGTCTATATTTTGAGCAGTTTGTGTTGAACATCATAAGTACATTTGACTTCTTTGTAAAGTTAAATGAGATGATAAAAAATTAACGAGCCTAGGAAAGATAATAGCATAAAAAATACAAAATTAGCCTGATGTCACAATTGATGTAGATGATGAAGACAATACTCTAGAATTGTCCGAGAAATGATAAATGATAAACCTGAAGAAGGATTGATCTTAACTCAATAAAAAATAAAATAGAAGAAATAAAAACAATATTTTATGAATATTTTATAGAATAGTTTAATTATTTTGAGTGAAATTAGGAATCTTTAGAAGGGAGTTTCATGAATTTTTTTCAGTACTTTTATATTCTTATGTGGATGTTTTTATCATATAAAAGTATACTAGAGTTAGCATTAATCTTTAATTTATATTTTTTTATGAAGTCTATCAATGATTAGGAATAAACTTCATATTCTCTTTTGCATCGTTTTAACATACTTTAAATCAATCATTTTGCCATATTGGTTTTAAATATTCACCTTCCTTGTATAACACTATTTTAATATTTTTCACTTTGCAATGCTATACTTTCTCAAATAAAGCTTAGTTTCATATCGGTCAAAAATAATATGAAAATTCAAATTATTTTTAAATTATATTTGTTTTTTGTCAATTCAAATATCAACATGAAAATTTAAATTGGGTGTATCCCATTTAAACAAACATAAAAAAATAATCGGGATGTAAGAGTTTAAAGAAAAAAATGAGCACAAACTGCCAAAAATACTTAATCATGGTATTAAATCACGTGCATTGCACGTGTGTAAAAACTAGTCAATGATAAAAGCACATGTTGACTTTCGTGTCAGCTTCACATAGTTATGTCCCCGGAAACGTAGCCCCTGAACGCGGGGGGAAAAATATCATAGAGATGCGAGGACTCTTTATTAAAAAAAGGTATATGCGGAAACTGAGTTGCACATACATTTATATTTTGTTTGAAATGATCGATATTCTACCTGTTAATACTAATTTTATTGTTCGTACGTACTTGCTTTTACCCATACCGTGTTGAGGCAATTTCCAGGAGCCCAAAGGTCAAGTACATCTTTGTCCAGGAGCAATAATCGGAGTCATATCATCCACTTGGCACAATAATCCAAGCAAGATCCTCCAACATATCTCCCGCGCGCCATCTTTGATCAGCGTCTCTAATGCAATCAATGCTAGAAGTTGCCCTTCGTGAGATAGAGATTATCCTCATGCGTCTCGGCCAGAAACACCATGCATGTCACATCGATCGTAATTAGGTAAACAAACATCAGCCCGATTCTCTGATCGTAATTAGGTGGTGTAACCAAATTATCAAGG
>NC_033798.1:5247143-5293179 GCF_001876935.1 Asparagus officinalis | reverse complement strand
ATATATATATATATATATATATATATATATATATATATATATATATATATATATATATATATATATATATATATATATATATATATATATATATATATATATATATATATATATATATATATATATATATATATATATATATATTAAAATTTCTAATTTAGGGATTTACTATCCATTTTTAGCATCTAAGAATAGTCTAAGTTGATACTGGTAAACAAAAACAATAAGAATTGATTAAAAACATCTGGTTAATGGATAAATTTTTTAAAAATATTATATATTAAAAATTATCAGCACCATATAAATTAAAATAATTTTATATAATTTTAGTAATAAGTTAGGGTAGCCAAAATACATTCGTAACATTAATTGATAGATGTTTAAATCCATAGAAATGATAAAACACTATAATATTATACCTTAGCATTAATTGATTTTAATTTAGAAACTTTAATCTTTGACGTTAATAATATTTATAGGGTAAAAGAATACAAGGAATTACATATGGAGAAACTATTAGAATATTTAGAGATAACTTTAAAAGAATTGAGTTATTTCCATTGCAAATGGGAAAGTGATGGAAATAAATCTAAAATTCAGAAAACGTCAATGAATCACTTGAATTGGCATTAACATAAGACATATCTATTAATGAAGCACTGAATGAGTTACATTAAAAAATAATTTAATAACTTTATCCTAATCAAAGAAAAAATCTCCATGGAAGACATAAGAAAAATTAGTAAGTATTCATAAATTCCATACTGTGTTCTTCAAATTAAATATTAATATTATAATCTAAGAGAAATTGGTAATGAATAATACAAGTATTTAGTTTAGATCTTTATGGAAAATAACAGGGATAGAGAAAATGTAATGTTATTGAAATAACAGAAATTCTTATTGGATGCACATCAGAAGAATTCATTTTAGAGGAAAATAAAGAGATAGTTTCTAATTTATTTAAGTAATAAATTAGGAACACAAAAAATTTCATATATATAAAATTAATATTTATTCTCATTGAAATAGAAAAAAAAAATCAAAGTCTATATTTTGAGCAGTTTGTGTTGAACATCATAAGTACATTTGACTTCTTTGTAAAGTTAAATGAGATGATAAAAAATTAACGAGCCTAGGAAAGATAATAGCATAAAAATACAAAATTAGCCTGATGTCACAATTGATGTAGATGATGAAGACAATACTCTAGAATTGTCCGAGAAATGATAAATGATAAACCTGAAGAAGGATTGATCTTAACTCAATAAAAAATAAAATAGAATAAATAAAAACAATATTTTAAGAATATTTTATAGAATAATTTAATTATTTTGAATGAAATTAGGAATCTTTAGAAGGGAGTTTCATGAATTTTTTTCAGTACTTTTATATTCTTATGTGGATGTTTTTATCATATAAAAGTATACTAGAGCTAGTATTAATCTTTAATTTATATTTTTTTATGAAGTCTATCAATGATTAGGAATAAACTTCATATTTTCTTTTGCATCGTTTTAACTTACTTTAAATCAATCATTTTGTCATATTGGTTTTAAATATTCATCTTCCTTGTATAACACTATTTTAATATTTTTCACTTTGTAATGCTATACTTTCTCAAATAAAGCTTAGTTTCATATCGATCAAAAATAATATGAAAATTCAAATTATTTTTAAATTATATTTGTTTTTTGTCAATTCAAATATCAACATGAAAATTTAAATTGGGTGTATCCCATTTAAACAAACATAAAAAAATAATCGGGATGTAAGAGTTTAAAGAAAAAAATGAGCACAAACTGCCAAAAATACTCATGGTATTAAGTCACGTGCATTGTACGTGTGTAAAAACTAGTGTATAAAAAAAACGCCGGTTCCGGTTTTCTAAAAAAAAAAAAATGGGGGGAAATCCCACTCCCGCCATCGTCACTTTCTCCCCCGAAAAAACGTGGGAAAATCTCCCGCCATTTTTTTTATCTCTCACCCTCTCGCTAAAAAGCCTCCCCTTTCCCTTCAATCTCCCACCCTCCTCGGTCCCAAGTCTCGATTTCCGATGGCGAAGACCACGAAATCAAAGAAGCCCAGCGCCACGGGGAAGGGCAAAGTGACCCCAATCCAGGTCGCCTTCATCGTCGACCGCTTCCTCGCCGACAACAGCTACGAGAACACCCTCGCCGCTTTCCGATCCGAGGCCTCCGACCTCTTCTCGAAGACCAAGGGCAAAGAGGTAACCTCGCCGCTCTTTCGCCCTAGTTTCTGGGATAAAAAAAAATCCGTTTTTTTTTTCTAATTTTTTTAAGGGCTTTTTCTAGGTGCCGAAAGGGCTGTTAGGGTTGGGGGATATACTGGACGAGTATATAACGTTGAAGGAGCAGAGGGTGATGGTGGATCAGGAGAAGAGGAGGCTCGAGACCGCGTTCCAAGGGTTTCAGGACGTGATGGGGGCTTACAACTCGCCGCAGTCGCCGATGAGTTTGCCGCCGCAGGTGTCGATGGCGCCAAGCTGGGATTTCCATCAGGGAGCTGATCCTAATAATGGGTCTCCTCCTCAAGGTATAGTCGAAATTATTTGAATACCGTTGCAATTTCAAGTGTTAATTAAACTAAACTGTGATTATAAATCATTAATTTTTATTTTTCTAAAGAATTAAGCTCATTAAAATTGTTAGTGAATGTAAACAGTGTTTTAATCTTTCAAATTCGAATCTTCATATGTATTTCTTAGAAGTTTGTTTATATAATTAAAAAAAGAATTAGTAGCTGAATTTCTAGAAAACCCCAACGAATTATAGGTGGTAATGAATTTTGAGGGCAATGCCTGAGTTGTAATTGGAAATTTGTTGGTCATAACTTAACCACACATGTTTTTTTATTACATTGGTGAAAAATGGTTTAAAAGAAGCAATTTGTTGTGATCCATGTTTGAAAAATGGTTTAAAAGAAGCAATTTGTTGTGATCCATGTTTGTTGCTCTGCGTGAAAACTAAGCTGCATTTTTTTTCATATAGGTAAATCTATCAATGGCTGTGAGTATAAATCTATATATGCTATATGTAGCTTGGAAATATGGACGCGATACTTTTATTAGAAAGTTACAATGTTTTTCCTCTATGAATTGAAATCCTCATCGTATTCTTCGATTCTTTTCTTTATCACAATAGATGTCCATTGCAGGCTCTACATACTAGGATAAAGTTGATGTTACATGTTATTCTCTGGATACTGCTGGTTTTGTGTATTTACACTATTCTTATGGGAATATTGCAATGAATTTTGCGGCACTGATGTTTATATTTGACCTTTTTTTAAAAAAAATAATCATTCACAATGGATTGAGACAGTATGATAAATCGTCCAATGTGCATGCATAAATAGTTTCTCCTTGATATTGGACTTCTCTTTGTTGATCTTACTCATTGTAGCCTTTATGCTCACTTGGTGATGCCACTTCTCTTGGTGTATCCAACATATTTTTAGTATTCTTGCAAAAATAACACCTAAATGTTCACTTTTTTCTTTCTTCTGACGAGTAAGACGGTGGGTACGAAAATACTTATGTGTCATCAACTTCACATCTGTGCATATGTCTGCAATTTTCTTATGATGCCAAAAAATGATATCAGTTAACCAATTAACATTGCTCTTAAACGCACATCTCTTATTCACAACTGCTGCATCACTGATTGGATTTCTTTTATACTCTATATGTAGGTCATACCATACATAGATCTTTTGTCAATCATGCACAACCAACCATTATGCCGCCTAGAGTTGACGAAATTAACAAGTATTCAACTCCAGTGCCTAGCAAATCATCAAGTGAAAAGAGAAAGGCTTCAAGGTCTGCTCCCAAAGCTCCTCCCCCTCCAAAGAAGTATCGTATTGGATCAGCTAAAGACCCACACATGATAGAAGGTAAAATAAACTTGTAAACTAATATGTACTAACTTCTTTTGATGTTCATTCTTATAAAAATTATTTTCATTCTTATAAACATTCTTCACTTTCTCAGATATTGTGTCAACTGGAGAAGCACCATCTACAAACAATACTCAAGTTAAAATGGGGAACGATTCAGTTATTAATTCAATATCCAGGTCAATATCTCGCCCTCCAGTTCAAGGCTCTTCAGTTGCAAAAAACTTATTTAAAAATCAACACGAAGCTCGAGCCAATTCTTCTTCTCCGAAGACTCCTCCACGAGCATTACTGTCTCAAAATGGCAAATCTCTGTCTCCTGTGGAAAATTCATCTTTTAATCCCAATGGTGCTAGTAGCTCTCATAAAAATGTTCCTTCTAGCTGTGCAATAATCTCTTCTGAAACAATTGTAATAAGCCCCCTCAAACAAAAGGGTTATTTTTCTGTTGAGAGGAGCTACCAAGTTTCAGCTTCACCTTTGAAACCAAGTCCAGAGAAGGTGAATAAAAGAGATCATGTAAAAGGGAGGTTAGATTTTGATGAGGCTTCTGCTCCCCAGAGTTCAGAGGAGCAAGCTGCTACTGAGAGTTCTCCTTCAACTGATGGAGAAGCTGCAGGAAGCTTTGATTTTGATCTTCCTGATTTTGATTTTTTCGATGGCGATTTCACCAAGCTCCTTTGCGATATTGATCTTGATTGTGAACAAGTACACACTTCTCAGCAATCTTCTGCTCCTGTTGATTTCCTTCCTGGGTATAATTCTTATCACACTTATCTCTTCTTACCTGTTCTTTGTTTCTCTGCTAAAATTTTAACTAGTTGATTTTTATTCTATAAAGTGAGTGCAATCAGGAGGAAAATGTAGGCAATGGAGGCTTAGCAACAAATACAGTTACGGAAATTTTCTCTCAAAAGGACATGAACATTCAAGGTAATTTAATTCATCTTTTGCATGTGACTGCCTTATATATTTCCTTAGTCTATGTTATGTGCTGAATACCTTGAATTTTTTTTAACAGGTCTTGATACAATGACTACTATGAGAAGTATAACAAAGCGCATTATGATTTCAAGTCCTTGTAAGTCTTTTTTTTAAACCATTTTCACTCTTTTAGAAATTTATGAGGTGTCTATTAATTTGTCTAATTGGATATTGCATTAATTTATTTGCAGCTAAAGGCAGCAATAGCAGTGCATAGATATTCTTCCACTGATGACAGTAACTGATTGATATTGGAATCTAACCATGGCAGCGGAGCATCAATAGAAAAATTCTGACACATTTAGGCACTGAGTTAGATCTTGTTACTTCTCCAGATCTCTTTTGTTAATATCTAATGTGTTCATTTCATTACTTTTTTCTTTTGCCTTAACATAACTATCCATCTTTTTTTCCCCCTTACATATCTATCTGTATGAATGTTTTCTGAGTAGATATATAAATGTTTGTTGCATTTGTGTTTTTTAGTTTGTTACTCAGTTTATGTTTGATGAAGGCTTTATTACTTCAATGTATGTTCTAATGCATTTCACAAAAGTTGAAGAATTCCCTTTCTGGGTTTGAATGAAGGGATATTTCATTCTTAGCTTTAGAATGCTGCAAACAATTGATTTGTATTAGATTCAAGAAGACACTTATTCCATCATTGAACAATGTCGAAAGAGAAACATGTTAATAATCAAAGGATATTTTTTTTGGGGTCTGTTACGTCTTCAATTTCTCTGTTAGGTTCCATTAGTTATCAACTTGTAGTATTTACTCAATATAACCATCAATAAAATAAGCAATTGTTTTCTGCATTAATCTTCTTCATTCCACTCATCTTTAGATCAATTAGTACTGAATGATGAGAGGGATTTTAGGCAAGACAGCAAGAGATGCGTAATGGGAATTCATGAGAACAGCGATGAAATGTGAAATTGTAATAAAAAGAAAATTAGTAGAAACAGGGACAGTTATCAAACTCAGAATGCCAAAAGAAATAAAACTAGAGCTTTGCTATAGGGATCTAAAATATGAGACCAATAGGGGGGACAAGTGAGGTGTCCCCCTCTTATTGGATAATGAGTTGACCATCATTATTGATGGCTAACTCATTATCCAATAGGAGGAGGATACCTCACTTGTCCCCCCTATTGGTCCCATATTTTAGGTTCCTAAAGAATTTTTCATAAAACTATACGTTGCAAATTAAATCAATCAAATGATTTACAACACAACTTAAGATGAAAAGAAAACTCCTGGTGAATCTCTAATTTACATTCAAATATGCACATAGGTTAAGGGCCAAAAAGAAAAGCAATGATCCTCCATCAACCAGCAACCTTTGTTACAGCTTCGCATTATCCACTACAGGCCATTCAATGTTCTTCAATATAGAAATGGCTCCCATTGTCTTGATGCTTCCCGTTCACTTGGGTTCTTTGTCTCTGAACGAAAAACAATAATTAATTTTAGATAATAAAAATAGGGTTAGTTGCGGAAAGACCCATTGTAGTTCTATTTGTTGTGGGTAAAAGAGTCAGAAAATTTCCACTCGGGTCTAATTGGCTGATACTAAGTGGTTATATCAGCAATTATGGACCTACATGGGGTCTATCAGCAATTAACAGAAAAATGAAAGTTACTTGTTTTTATGTAACACATATTTCTGAGTTTTTTGGAGATGAGAAGAATATGCGTAAGTAGTAATATACCCAATCAGCAGTATCATTCAGTAGCTTGTTGTGCTCCTCTTTGCGTTTGTCTGTTTCTTTGGTGCTCAATGGCAACAGAGATCCACTGCTACTAGTTCTATCAGGCATTTCTGTGAATCAAAGTTCAAGCTGTTACGTGAGGAAGTCTCCTTGCAATACTGAGATTCTTATGCTCGATAAGTATAATACATACATACCTAAATTATGAATAAAATTTTGTGATTTTCATATACCTCTTAGGAGATAACATCAAATGATATACTCATATTATATAGTGTCAAGTGAGTACAAGGACACATATTATACACTCATCAATAAATTTAGTATATACAAGAATGTAAGTAACAGCTCGTGCTTTGCACAGGTGGTCTAAAACACTAGTTTCTGCAAATCACAGAGATATAAGAGATTTTACCAATGAAATCAAGTGCATGTATCAATTGCAGAATCATATATATTTATCTTTATAATGCATGTTCAAGGGATTCAACCAAACGCAAGATATTCTTATTAGAGGAACATGACCAGATAAAACATAGACCTGGTAATTTCTTGTCAATAAAAAATACCACCAAATTTACAGTGTACCTGTAGTAAAGACAGGTGAACCGAGTTGAAATAATCACAGGATAACATCAAGGAACTTCAAAATGATAATTGATCGACGAATTCCCAACTTACCATGCTACAACAACGTCGACAGAGTAATGCTTGTGAGAAGCAATTATAAGTAGACTCTGGGTGATAGCCATCAACCAAGCAAGCGTCTTGATAAATCTACATGCATACTTAACTAGTGATGGTATGCACATATTATTTTCTATGACTTCAAGTTTTTTGAAGCTTAATTACCTTTTAGAGCCGTATTTATTGTATGTCCGAACAAATACCAGAGTAAATATCATGTGGGATGAAAATATCAAATCACCACAACCATACACAACCCCCCTAGGAACTGCAAGATACACACAAAGTGAACGTCAATATAAAAGGAAATTTACCTTCCTGAGGATCTGAATTCTTAAAAGTGAGCTTCTTACAATTAATGAGAAGCACTTTAAGTACGTTTTTAGGTGGTGACATTGTGGCATTTTCTGAACCCTGCATGATATTGAGAACTTACTTGATTTAACGCACCTAGTTGCAAGATGTAATTTGTGCATCATATCCAGAGTTCTGGTATGTCATTGAAAAAAATCGGTTGATTGCACAAAAACCTCTTGTAGTATCGTCGTTTTGAACTTACTACCTCTGTAGTTTCATTGGTGCAGTTAGACCCCTTGGTTAAATTCTTTCCCTTGGTGAAATTTTTTGACAGATATTGCCCACAGGTGAAATTAGTGACTGAGGGTAAAGAGCTTAAAAAAATTTAAGTTTCGAAGGTCTGTCTGCACCAACGAAACTACAAGGGCAGTGAAAAAATCTGACAGATATTGCCCCTGGGTGAAATTTGTACTCTGATGCTAATGAAGAATTCTTACTTGGCGACAGTGATAGCTAGGGCCAGGAAGTAATGTAGAATAGAAAGTAATGATCCGCAAGAACTGAGAAACCTGCAGGTGTCATTTTTATTAGATCGAAAGCGTAATGAACCTCCAACGAGAGGAAAAAATAGTATCAATTACGAACATACAGCTAAAGAAGTCACGACTCTGCGCCAGAGTAGGACTGTGTAAAAGCATTTGGTTTTGTAAATGAAAGGATGAAACGTCCACTGTAAGAGTCAAACATAAACTCTTTGGTAAATTTAAAAACATAAACATGATTATTAGAAGAAGAAGAAAAAAATGCGAGCCCTGGTATTTGACACATCGAGAACATAAGAGAGATACTCATGCATAATATAAGGGCCAAGATACAAAATGCATACCAATATGAATGAGAAAAACATGACGCAGAAGAAAGTCTCGCTGATATAAAATTTCTCTTTCCCAAGTTCCTGCACACAAGAAGATTAAAAACATAAAACAGGCTGTCATTTTAAAACAGAAAGAAGAAAGTCTAATTCTGCAACGAATTATGATTAATAAATATAAGAAATATAAAGTCGTTTGATTACATACCGGAAGAATAATGAACCCGATATCTTGGAGAACAGGTCCAGGCCTGTGGAAATAGTGAACTCCATGAACGGCCAGGCCATGAATATACTAGGGACAGCCAAAATTATGGCATAAGTCTCAAAGTTAATCCATATGTGGGTCAATGAAAATATTTATTAAAGAAAAATGAGATGTACAAAAGAGAAACATTCACAAGTGACGGAAATTTATAAGAAAGAGTAAAACTATTAGCTCCTATTAACTCTAGTAAGTGGAAGAAGAAACATGTAGTAAAACACCCACTTAGCAACACTACATCTGAACTAATAATAAAATACAAAATCACAAAATCAAGGCATGTGTTGAAAGTACAAATTTTTTTGGTGTTGCATCTACTAACTTTGCAAAATTTGTACAAGTTTCCATTATAGGATGATCAATTGCTAAGGTTAACCATCTTGCGCTACATAAATGTCTCCACAGCAAAAGGATATTATTTTACAGATTTGTGAAAGGGGTTGTGTGCATTTATTACAAAGAACTAGAAGGGAGAAAACAAATACTCTTACCGTCGTAAATCATACTCCATTTAAAAGTAGGAGTTTGGGAAAAAAAACTTTCTCTAGACAAGACTCTTTTGATTATTACATTGCTATCCTATCATAATTAATATATTTAATTAGAATACTTAATATGTATTCATAGTTTATTTGAAAGTATAGTCCTTAATTAAAATCCCTATCATCAAACAAGTTTCTATCAAATCACATGCACTTACTTTACACATGGCTATTTATGTATGCAAACTTTATCATACATCCATCTCCTAATAGAAATTATATTAGATAAATAATTAGCTACAAAAAAATTCATCTAAGTCCTCCAAATTTTTATTTATAAATTAAAAGTTAATCGATCCACTTTTGCATAATATCATCCTTGCCTACGTTAGTCCACAATCACCAATAAAAAGGGATAAAATGCATTTAGATCATTTCAAATTCATTCAGAGATTTATTTTTACTACATTGGATATTTACATCATTTCATATTTTGAATTAACGACATGAAAGAGATTTACCGAGAAAAGTGTGAGGTCAGTGGGGTTTTATGGGAAATCCCATATTTGAGGGGGTTAAATTAATTTCAACGAAGTCCTCCAAATTTTTTATTTATAAATTAAAAGTTAATCGGTCCACTTTGCTATAATATCATCCTTGCCCATGTCACCAATAAAAAGGGATAAAGTATCCATCTAATGCTCCAATCTTTTCTATTTATAAATTAGAAATTAGTCCAAATTTAATTTGTCAGGAGTTTTATTTTTACTGCAGTGGGTATTTGTATCATTTCATATTTTAAAGTAACGACGGGATTTACCGAGCAAAGTGAAAGATGGGTGGGGGGGGGGTGATGAGAAATATCATATTTGAGGGGGTTAAATCAAAATTTCAAAGTTGAGAGGTGTTATCACAATGCCCCCCCAAACTAAAGGAGTTTCTTCGAATTAAGATAGTTAAGAGGGTTTTTTCTAAGCACCATAAATATCTCGGGATATTCTTATATTGCTTGGAGATTTTATTAACCGAAACGGGTCTTTATGTCATATCATATTTTGAAGTAACAATGTTGGGTGGCCTCACCGAGAAAAGTGTAAAGGTCAGGAAGGATTATCGCAATACATTTTACAGCAAAAAGTAAATTATTTCACAACTGAATTATAATAAAAGAATAAACTATGACATTTAACCACGTGCAAAACATCGTGCAACCACCTAGTATTAGTTCACAATCTACCGAACTATTCAAAGATTTGTTTATTTTGGCCGTTGTGTCTCTCCGTGTTCCCATGAACTCTTAACAGTATTGAAATTATGAACTTTTAACAGTACTTATTGATTTTCAGCACAATGTTATTGTATTGTACTGCCGTTTATTTCTCACCGGTCCAAATTATCCAACCATTTTCACATCCAAAAATGAGTCAAAACTGTCATACCCTCATCAATCACATTTTCAATAATAATAATAATAATAATAATAATAATAATAATAATAATAATAATAATACCTGGAATATGAGCCCCGCGAGCAGAAGCTTCCAATTATCCAAGAAAACCGGCAGTTCTACAACTACCTCCGTTGTAATCTTCCTCCGTAGCTAAAACAAAAGACAAAACAAAATTTAGCCTCAACATGACAAATACTAAAAATTTTTTTTAATAAATTGATTAAATGAGGAAGCAGAAGAGAGAAAAACCTTAGGGCCTGTTTGGATTCGTAGGGGTGAAGGGAAGTTAAGGGAAACTGAGTGAAGGGAAGGGAAGGGAATTCCCTTCCCCTTGGTTACACCCCAATTTGGGGGGTAACAATTTTTATACTATTAGGGGGTGAACCAAGGTGAATGGAGGTGAATTAACTTCACCTCCTAAGTGTTCCCAAACAAGGTGAATGGAGGTGAATGGTTCCCCTAACTTCCCTTCACCCTCATTCCCCTCAATCCAAACAAGCCCTTAGTGAAAAAGGGAGCAATATACATTGTAATTTCTGTCAAGGACAATCATCATCTGACGGTCAATCTACAATACATCCTCATAAAACGAAAAAAAAAACTAAAACTAAAACTAAAATAAAAAAAACTCCTCTAACAACAGACTCTATTGAATAACCATAAATTCTCTAAATTCCCCTATTATGATCAAGATTAAGGGAGCCTCGTTTAGAAAAGGAGGAAAAAGGTGGATGATCCTACTCAATCTATATTTATATCTAGAAAATATAATACCAAAAATACTCCCCACCATTGTTTTCATTTTTGGTCCTAATTGTTATTTAGAAAAATAATAATAATGGATTAGTTAAATGAATGGTTGGGGAATTTGGTTAATGCGGAATTGGAGGAAGAGAACTTTGAAATTCTTAACTCCACACGTATATGGGCTAAGGCCTAGTGGGCTGTAGGTGGCACAATTGGAAAGCACTATAAATGAGGACCGCCCGTTTAAGAAAATTGGAGGAAGACAACTTTGAAATGCTCAACACCTCACGTATATGGGCTAGGCCTAGATGGGCTGTAGGTGGCACAATTGGAAAGCACTATAAATGAGGACTGCCTGTTTAAGAAAATGTCTATGTCAACAGATAAAGTCTCTCTCTCTCTCTCTCTCTCTCTCTATATATATATATATATATATATATATATATATATATATATATATATAAACTTATATATAAAAATAGATTCTACCTAAGGATGGCGGCCTAAAATCAGCATCATCGCTATTTAATTTTTCGATACCGCTCCGTTGAACGTATCTACCACGTTCTTAAACCAAACATACCAATTTTGGAGTGAACCCGTCGTGTTTGACGGCCTTCATGCCACTCGACGGTCTAATTTTAACAGTTTCCGAATGAATAGAACTTTTTGCACGATATATTATATATATATATATATATATATAGTATTATATATATATATATATATATATATAATATATATATAATATATATATATATATATATATATATATATATATATATATATAATATAATGGGAAGTCGATCTATTCTTTGTATGCTGACCACAGCATAGAGACCTTAGGTGTGACATGAATAGATTATAAATGTGGGCATAAGAGCCATTCTAATTAATGAGGATGACCCAATTGTTTTTGCGTACCAAATCATGAGTATCTAAGCTCTACCTTGCTGGAAAGTACCTAATATGTGCATGTTTTCAACTCAAACGAGTCAGATGGAAGAAGGTGTTAGGAGAAGTGCTTCACGCTTAGTGAAGTTGTGTCTTGATCATTTGCCTCTGTACAAAAGCAGACGAAGCACACGCAAATTTCTAATTTACTCTCATCCCACCGTCTCTTTATAGTACCATCTTCATAAATCCATAATTATTATCTATCAATAAAGTTTAGGCCCCAACTAAACTTGAGCAGTGAACTAATCATGGACCTAGCTCAACCAAATTGGTTAGACGCAAATTGGCTAGACATTATGACCTCAGGTAGTCAAGCATTGCCTTAGAATATTTTGGAGAACACATGATTGGTTTGTTTTAATCCCCCTAATTTTTTTAATATGAGAAGTGTCAAGCGTCCCTCCAAATCTAGGGATGATTACCAACTACGTGCTGTCCACCCAATCAATTGACATGCTTCATCTCCTTTTAACTAGAATCTTCAATAAAGAAAACTTAAGATTGTTGGTATAGAGCGCTTACTTTTAATGCAGTAGGATATGGAAAATGCGATAAGTGTACCATAAGAGTTGCGCTACTATTTTGTGTTGTGCAGCGATTATAGTATAACTCTTATGTACAATTATCACTATTCAGAGAATATCGTATGAGCGTTATTTCTGGTTTTTCACTAAAAACAAATCATAATTATATTACTAATTGTTTCGACGTTTATGGTTGAGAAAATGTGACCTGGTTGCCGTGGAGGGGAATCAAATTCATTTCTAAAGGTTATTTTGATTGAACATGGCTGCTAAGTACTTACCTTCAAAATTATTGTTGCTTTGCTTGAGTTCCTTTCCTTTCCTTAATTCCCCTGATCATAGCAGCAAAAGAAGTTGAGGGGCTGTTTGGAAAGAGGTTTTTCAAAGGGAAAGGACTGGAAAGCCTGCACAAACCCTGTCAAAAGTGTAACTTTTGGCAGGCTTTCCACCCAAATCGCCTCTAAATGAGACGATTTGGGTGAAAAGCCTGTCAAAAGCTGCACTTTTGGCAGGCTTCCCCCCTATCCAAATCGCAAACAAACAGCCCCTGAGTGTGGTTCTTTTTGCTTTTAATCCTAGTGCTTCTGTTTGTACTCATGCTCTGATGCTGAACTTTTTTTTAGCATCTGCTTTGTTTTTAGGTTTTTCGAGATATTAGTGATCTCCTAAATCTTTAACAAATTCCCCTCTCTAGAGACGAGATTGGCAGTCTCTTGTTGGATTCTTTCAAAAGAAGTTTATACATGCGGAAAAGTAGGAATCTTTCGATTATGGGGAGGCATATTTAGTTTTGTCCTCCACTACTCTTTATTATATGTCTTTTTTTAATTAAGCTCCCCAAATGGCTTACCAATGCAATAGATAAAATTAAATGTATTTTCTTATGGGGTTCTGCTCAAGATTCTTCTAAGTCTAATTCCCTAGTCAAGTGGAATCATGTTTATAAATCCAAAAAAGAAAGGGGGTCTAAGTGTCCTCGATTCATAAAATTTGTCGTGTTAGAAAACAACTCCACCTTATTTAGCACATCTCCTACCTCTACATCTAAGTTCTGGCATGACATTAACTATGTCCACCAACATTTCATGAGTTTAGTCCAATGGAAGCTAGGAGAGGGAACCTCTATTCATTTCTAGGAGGATAAAAGAAGTTGGGAAACATAATGAAGGGGGTAAAACAGTTACTTTGCCTCCAACTGTCTCATGTGATGGAATATTTCTCTCAAATCTAAGGAAATTTAACTTAAAAGGACCATTTTCCAAGATGCTACAGGATTTGAGGAACGCATATGCAATTTTCAAGATTTCAGGGACTAATATGCAATTATTAATGATGCAAGGGATCTATATCTAAAACACATATTCTTAATACGGTTTTTCTATAGAGTGCCCTTGGACACTCTATAAGAGAGGAGAGAGATAGAGAGAAATGAATGAAGAGATGATCCCAATGCAAATCAGGGGGCCCCCCTCCTCATTCATTTCTCTCTATCTCTCTCCTCTCTTATAGAGTGCCCAAGGGCACTCTATAGAAAAACCGTTCTTAATAATATGTGTTTCCTCGCCGTCTTCTTCCAAATGGTGTTGGTCTTCTGTGCTGTGTTTTTTAGTGGCTGGCTTCTTTAATTTATCGTGTGTTACTTCATTAATTTGTTCAGGAGCTGTCCATAATATCGTCTTGTTTGTAGGTGTTTGGTGTAACTAGCACAAATTCATTGCTCGTACTAGCCACCTTGCATGTGCATAATGCAGGTGCTAAAAACCCCAGACACCTCATTTCAGACTCGGGAATGAGATCAAATGAAAATGGAATGACGCATGGAATGGAATATGTGTGTGAATGAAATGCTTATTTTCATTCTCATGATTATGTGCTATTAGAAAATGAAGTGGGAACGAAAATAGAAACGTGCGCATACTTGTGTATACATCTCAAGCATATTTTTTTTAAGAAAATGAAGGCAAAAGTTTATTTTAATATTTTTTATATTTTAGTTTAAAGGTTTTTTTTAGATATTTTAATTTCGTTCATTTGATTTCAAAGAAATTTTTTTCTCTTAGTATATATATCAATCCAAATATCAAGCGCATGAATAGCTTTTGTTGATGTAAGTTATCAAATACGGGGCTTATTTGTGGATTAAAATAGAGTTTGGGTCCTCGAGCTTCCCTAGATGACTAGTTCTGGAGCACGACCTTCTCTCATGCATGTGAAAAGCTCGTGAGAAGCCAGAGTTGGGTTCTTCGGTAGTTTCTCCAACGATCGAGTTTGTATTTAAACTTGAATGGAAAATATAAGATAAATAGTGAGAGGAATTATTCAGAGTTGCATAAAAACCCGAAGAATTTACCTTAGGCTGCACAGCTTCCTTTTATAGTAGATCAGAAGGACGGATAGGTAACTTTGGCCGAGACAAGCAGCTAAATCGACAGGTACCTTACAGGTGCTGGCCACTGAAGAAGGTGAGTCATCCAGAAGTTTAATGTGAAGGTGACAGCATGTGTTTAACGCTGACTATATCTGATGAGTCATAAAGATTTTGAGGGCTAGAGCAATGATGACTCTGACAGCATATTTAAGGCGAAGTTAGTTGGTTGTTGGCGTGGAGTTTGAGGACACACTACCTCTCCAGTCATTTGGCTGAAGGCCGACAAACACCCCATTTTTAGTGGTTACGCAAGTTGTCGGCTGCTAAAACAACTAGAGTTGTCAGTCTCTGAAATAATCTGCTTAAGTGGGGAGTGAGACACGTGTCGGTTTCCCAACAGGGATTAATACTTGGTTATTTTGCATCCTATAACAGCTTTTACCATTGCAATTATTTTTTAGTATTTCAGTATTACATATTAGTAGAGGTTTTGTTAGTGTTTTGGATCCATTATTCTTTCATTTTCTAATATATAAAATTGTTGTGCTGCATTTAATGTGGGAATATAGAGAAATGGTTATTTCTTCTAAATTTACCAAAATACCCTCCAAACAAATAATGGTTTACCTTTCAAAATAAACCATAGAATGAGGGAATAATCCCGATTTCTATCAATCTTATTTATTAAGAGGAGTTCTTGAGCCCAAATAATCACACCCAAACTTTAAAGTTGTTATATGGGTTGAGGGTTATTGTTTTACGGTTTTTCTATAGAGTGATCATGGGCACTTTATAAGGGAGGAGAGAGATAGAGAGAAATAAATGAAGAGGGCTCCCCCTAATTTGCATTGGGATCCCCTCATCATTCATTTCTCTCTGTTTCTCTCCTCTCTTATAGAGTGCCCATGGGCACTCTATAGAAAACCCGATTGTTTTATAATCTAACACTTCTTCACAGGTTAGGCGTTCTTTTAGAGGCCGAAACTTAGACTCGATCACATAATCGTATCAATTCTTAGAAAATCCGCTTTAAAATCGTGGCTGGTAATATTTAAACCTAGGCTGCTCCAATTTCATATCAAAGTTACTAATAATTTCACAAAAAACTCACGATAAAGATTGTGGGCTATTGTTTTCTATTCCAACTAAGGAGACACAATAAGCTTTGTTTCCTCAAATTAAGGGGCAAACACTTTGTTTCTATTCTAACATGTGTCTTTGGTGTGTTCCTAAAGTCAGAAATACTGCAGTACATAATGGGTTTTGAATTTAATGTGGGACATTACTAGCTGTCATTACTTGATTCCTTGTTTTCCAGATTACTACATCTGCACAACAACAGAGCCACCGCTTGCCTGCACGTGTGTGCTGATTGCACGTGTGACCTAATTTGTCTGTTGCAACATGGAAATATATGATGCCAATTATTTGACTATTAATGTTAGGTCAGAATAATGCCAAAGAAACTATTTTCGAAGGACCACAATTGGATATAAAGGAGTTTTCGTTTCATTACTTCAGATTTTTACATATCTTCTTCTTCTTAAATGTTAGTTTGATGTCTCTTCTTCTTTTGAGTCTCATGGCAATCAAAGTCTATGTTTTCCAAATTGTACAAAGTTGAATCCGTGCCTAACAAGCATCAAAGAACATTATGCGACATGTGAGAGGTAATAAATTGTCTTTTTAAACAAAATTCATTGTGTTATGAATGAATTTAATATTCATGAATATATTGTGAAATGAGAATAAAATATGATTTTTTTTTAGACGTCCGCACATGATTAATTAGTCTCATACCAAATATGAAAATATTTCCGCGTGGGTAAAGTCAGACGCGAATAATTTTCGAGAGAGTATCAATGTTTGGCCTACGTCCATCCATTAATTGATGCTTTAATAATGTACTTCGTAAATAAAATTCTAGCGAAGTACCTTTGATGATGTTAGGGTTCATGTCTCTATCACATCCAGAGAAGGGGATCAATAATATATTAAATTGGAAAGATTAGATAACGGAGGTGCACGTTTGTTAGGGCACGTTTGGTTCAATTTTTTTTGAAGAGGGAAGGAGGGGAAAGCTGCCAAAATGTCTGAACTTTGACCGCTTTCTCCCAAAATCGCCTCTATAAGAGACGATTTTGGGAGAAAAATCCGAACCAAACAACCCTTAGTGAACTACATGATTTTACAATTAAATATCTTAACCATTGAGAATACTTGCATAGAATTATATCTATATCGTTATTGACTTATTGTCAAGATCATGTAAAATGCCCAGTTTGAACACAGTTGCAATGAAATAATCAGTTCTATCTGGTTGATATAAATTCAATTCAACCAATCAAATACCTATAGCAATATATTAGTCAAATAATAAACCAAAGACACCCTAATTGGGGGGAATGTGCTTAAGCCATTTCCCTCTACTTGTCAAAAAATCTTGAGTGGCCCCCAAAAATCTTCTAACCTTGAAATGCCCCAATAATCACCCAAAAAAAAAAATTTAAATTAAAGTTAAAATAAACCCACAAAGCCGAAAAGGGTGGGTGATATAATTCAAGCTTAGCCCTTACTCAACTCGAACCCCTGTATATTGGACCCCCAAATGGCCCAAAGTGCTCAATTTGCTGGTCTCCCAAGCTTCCAAAAAGCGTAGAAGAAAAGAAACAAAAATTAAATTTAAAATTTCAGCTGTTGTTGTGCTGTGCACCAGTGCTCTCATGATTCACACATAACAGTACTGGGCCCAGCCCATGTGACTTTGAATCCACGTAGTACTCTCGCCCGGGCTCGCTAGTTTTAGGGCCAATTTGGTTGCTTCGTGTAAAAAAGAAAAATGATATCTACAGTATTACACTCCAAAAAATAAAAATAATAGGGGCACACCCCCAATCACATTCAAAACCACACCCTTTCTCTCATATGCTACAATATACCGGGTCATACATGGGATTTGTAGGGCCCGGTGTACTGTAACATATGAGAGAGGGGGTGTGGTTTGGAATATGATTGGGGGTGTGTCCCTGGTGCCACCCCTCCAAAAAATTAGCAAACAAACGAGACTTTAGGCGACAAATGTTTTTTTATTGGAATAGTCATGTAAAATTTAACATTTAGATATTAATCTCTGAAATCATTACAATTGTTAATATCGAAGTAAGTTATTTCAAATGAGTCCCTTCAGCCTGATGTCATTTAAGGCGGAAGGAATGTCACTATTAAGTTAGCTTATTGACACATCAAGCCAGTTGTAATTTTTATTAATATTGATTTTTCCCCCTTTTTAGTTCCATTAATCTTCTTACTGTTTGAGTTGAAAATAGAAGAGTTAAATCAATCTAAAATACAAAAACCAAATCATTGTCTTTAATACAAATTCAGACTTGTATAAAACTCATGTCCATTTAAAGTCCTTTTTTTTTTACTACTGGCAGCTGCTTCGCGAGCAAATCAAGTAGCCAAATTTGTGACTAATTTCAAAATATTAAAATTTTACGGGACTAATATTCAAAAAAGAGCATGTAAATCCGCAGCGAAACATACGGCACGCTGTCAGGACTAACAGCCACCGTCCGATCAACCACAGAACCCGGTATCACCTCGACAGCGACGGCTCCACCCACAGCTGGAATTTCAAAATAAAAAATTGCCCGTAAAATACTAAAATCCAAGCAGGGAAAAGGGAGGAAAACCCTCCTTTCCCTTTTTTTTCCAATTTCTTTTTTTTTTCACTCTTTACGCAGAAAAAGAAAATCATTTCAACATTTCAAACCCCGCTGCTGTCCTTTTCTCAAATTCGTGGCCTTTAATTTTGGCGGGAAACGGGGTTAAACAGGATCCGATGGAAGTGGCACTGGCAAAGACGCCGGCAGAGACGTCACGTTGCAGAGACGCGACAGCATCAACCGCACGTCGCGACAAAAGGGGTAACCGCCGATAGAATTTAACGGAGGGGGTTTTCGCCATTGGCCCAAGGCCCTGCGGGTTATCCAGTGAGCAATCTGGTCGGGTCCACGTCAGCGTCTGGGTTCAGATTCCAAACCGGACACGGTGGCTGTCACCGGGGTCTCACCACCCTACGATTATGGTCACCACGTTGTTAAGAGGGTGTGCTAACATTCTTTATTTCTAATTAACACTCCCCAGGTAAAGTTTTTGGCTTTGCCACCGATGCTAAAAATATTCAAAAGCTCAACTTAAGCTTTAGGTTAAAATGGGTTAAAATGAGGAACTTTTTGGAAAAATTGGTATCACGTGACAACACTTTCGATAACGTGGAACCGCCTGTGGCTATACTTTCATTTTATGTTAGCCTGAAAAATCCTTTGAGCTTGTTTAAACTCTTGATTTGTGTAGAGGGCTCTATTAAAAATGTTGTAGAAATGATGGACCATTTCGACTTGTTTCCAAGCTAGTGTTAAATTAAACGTGAGATATCAATTGATACTTAATTGGAAAATAGGCCACGTTTGTGGATTACTACAGAACACACTTTGAAGATGGATTTTGTATTAACTAAAGTTTAATGATAATTTGATATTGTCATCTTAATTTTAAAATGATTACTACTACTAATAATAATCATTAGTTTGTCGTCACAAGTTAAGAGCACAAATTAATTAGATAGTTATGAGGGTGGATTAGCAATATACAATCCGATTAAAAACAAAACAGTTGAGCCGTAACGTTTTTGGGTAACGGGATATTGACTGACCCCACATCAAAGGCTGTTCTTCAGCCCCGCAAACCACTCGTACAATCCTAACAATGGGATTAATTTAATGATGCAACAAGGGGCGCCCAAGAAGAGGCTGGTATCAATGAACTTATGAACGTATCCGTATCCGTATTCGTTGTGCTGAAAATTGTTTACTAAATTTCTATATGTTAGGAATGCAAACATATAGTGAAATATACATATACTTGTACAAAGTATCCTAATATATTGGTCATACAGTTGTGATTGTTTTGATCCTTATATTAGCGGATTTGAGATTATTTTTGACGATAAAATAAATCTAATATAGTTTATTAGATATAGCGAATACATTAATGGTAGCTATGGTGTCATACAACCTTATTATTTCAATCTCATATAGCTTCGAAGATCCATTTTGTTATCCGCATGTGTATTCGCATATCTTTTCTCTACATTATTTGACCAATCTCCAATTTTCAGCATATATGAATATAAGCTTTCTTTACCAAATATACTTTTTATTTTTACTTGTATCCGAGATCGATAGATAGATAGATATGATTATTACGAGTATATCTCTCATTACAATTGGCATCATGCCACATAAGCAGACAAACTCGATAACATATAATTTCACTGGGTAAAGAAGGTGAAAGACCCATAGCAGCTAAATTCACCTCGGTTAATTTACGACTAACCTCTGCCTGAACCGTCTTTATGACAAATTGCCTAGTTGAACATGAATAATTTAAATCGTACCATATTCTCAATAGACTATGATAGGAGATATCACCCAAGAGATCTACATCACCTATATAGAAAGATCACAAAGCTCTCTGCATCGAGTCTAATTTTTACGCGTTGAATCTATTAGATATTTATTTGCATCAAGAAGGACGAAAATCTTTTTTGAGTCCCATCTGATTTATGCTTTGCACCTCTATAGGATGCATTTTCACATCCCTTATCGTGGAGAGGGCGCAAAACAAATCAAAGCGTGAATGGACGGACAGACGGATTCTGTTAGGGTCAGGGTTCCTTAGAGCATCTCTAACCAAAAAACTCAAAATGGTATAATTTTTACAAACTATAAAATGAGATCTGATTGGAATATTTGATTTGTTATAACAAACTATAAGGATAAACTTGGAAAAAACCAAAATCTCCATATTCACAGTGTTACATTATTCCTGACGTAATACTGTAGCCCCCTTTAAAATGACGTTAAGTTTGGCGTTGGGTTGGAGGAAGAATTGACGCTAATTTTGTGTTAAAATGGGTTTTTGGTTGGAGATTCTCTTACTCGCCTATCCGTTTCAAATATTTTACTTTTATTTATTTTATTAAAAGAAATGAAAAAAAGGGTCCCAGTCCAATAAAGGTTAAGGCCCATCATATGAGGCCACTCATTATACCTCATATATTGCTGCAGGCCTAGCTTTGACATTCTCCTCATCCTCTTCATTTTTAAGAAGAGAGAGAATCAAAACCCTCTCCAAAATCCTCTCTCTCTCTCTCTCCCTCCCTATCTCTCTCTGTCTCATGGCGGCGAGAAACAGAGACAGCGAGTTCTGGCTCCCCTCCGATATCCTCACCGACGACTTCTTCGCTGACGGAGAAAAGCCCGGCGAGAGCGACGACGACGACGACCCAGTTGCTGCTTTAGCTCGACAGTTGATGGGCCACTCTCTAGCTCGAAGGCCAACCTCGAAGGTAATTTCTCTTTGCTCGCTCGCTTCCTAAATCTTGGATTTCAGCTGATGGGTCAATTTCTTCAGGCTTCGGCGCCCATGGCGACGTCGCCTCAGTCGACGCTGAGCGGTCTCGGGAGCTGGTCTTTCTCGAGCTACGATAGCCCAGACGGCCCATCTCAGGTCTCGTCACCGCCGTCGACGCCGTTTCAAGAGAAAGAAGGTTTGGATCTGCTCTGCTCTGCTGCAGGCCAAGTCGAGAGATTGGGCCCCAACTGTGAATTCTCTCGCGGGCCTCTCGGCCCATGTCACTCTCATTATCTTCGCCCCTACTCGAATCAAGATCTCCTCCGCCAACGCCTTCAGCAAGCTCGCGTAAATTAACTATTTTTTCTTCCCTTTTTCCGAAAATTTTTAAGTTTTTTAAATCCCAATTCGTGATTTTTTTTTACAGTTTTATGAGCTGAGGAGACGGCAACTCATAAAGCAGCAGCAAGAGCAAGAGTTCCTCGCCGCCGTTTATCGACGCCCGCAGGAGAACAGAGCGAGAATCGCTAACGCCGTTTATGGGGTTAACGGCGTCCATCAGCGACGTCAGCAGCCAGTTTCGAGATCTGGGATGACGCCCGTCCTTTTCGACGGCGCCAGAAAGTTTTTTAAATCCCAATTCGTGATTTTTTTTTACAGTTTTATGAGCTGAGGAGACGGCAACTCATAAAGCAGCAGCAAGAGCAAGAGTTCCTCGCCGCCGTTTATCGACGCCCGCAGGAGAACAGAGCGAGAATCGCTAACGCCGTTTATGGGGTTAACGGCGTCCATCAGCGACGTCAGCAGCCAGTTTCGAGATCTGGGATGACGCCCGTCCTTTTCGACGGCGCCAGACGGCGGTCCAACGGCACCGGCGTCTTTCTGCCACGTCGTACCCCAATCGAGCCCAAAAGGCAACCTGGTATGTTTTCAGGGCTTTTCTTTTTTTTACATTTAAGCCCCCCCACACACTTGATATTTTTAAAAATGCTTTTATAATTTTGCAGCTTGTTCTCCTGTTCTGCTCCCGGCGGGAGTTGTTCAGGCGTTGAACTTGAATGTGGATGAAATGGGGACTCTCCCTCGCCTCCCTGGTTATTATTATGTTTCCGAAAATGGTAAATTTTAATTTGATGTCAAATGTTGCTTACGTAATTTTTTATTTGGAAAATTAGTAAGTTTAATTAAATGTTTTTTTTTTTGGGTTGTAAGCTGCTGTGATGGGTGGAAGCAATTTGAAGAGAAATCAGGAGGTTTGTCTTCCTCAGGATTGGTCCTACTGATTCTACCGCTGACAAGTAAAATGTGAAGTTTTAGTATTATTAGTAGTTTTTTTAGCTGAAGAAAATTTGAAAGAATTACAGCTGGGGGTGATAGATTTTGTTGGGGGAAATGAAGGATTTTTTTTTACAGCTGGGTTATTTTGGGAAAGCTGATATTAAGCCAAAGGGGGTAGTTAGGTTGAAATAAAATAGAGTTTGTGGGTTCGAATGGAAGCGGAGGGGGTAGTTTTGTAATAAGATCTAGTGTTATTTTTGTCTTTTGTCTCTTTTTTTAAACCCCCTCTATATTCTCAGTGGCGGAGGTCAATTTGATTTTGTTGGGGACCGCTGCCAACTGAAGCGTTTACATGTAATGATGAAAAGATATTGCATTATGTTTTAGTATTTTGCAGTGGCTTTAATGCATTTCACCCCCTCATTTTATGATAGTATGTGTCATTTATATTAGGATTAATTTTGAAGATAGACCTATTTACAAAATTAATTACAAATTTCTACCTATTCTGAAGTTATTTGTGAAAATCTATCCAGTTCTAGCTATCGCGCTGAAGCTAGGCGGATTTTCATAAATAAATTTCCGTGAAGTCTAGCAGACAGCTAATAAAGTTCTTAACTTCACGGGACTTAAAAGTTTTTCGTGAAACTTCAGAGTTTTTTTTAGTCCAAACCCACCCAGTTTTAGTGTTGAAATTGTGTGTGTTTTCACAAATAAATTTCAAATAGGTCGAAATTTATAATTTTTTGTCAAAATGGGTCTATTTTTAAAATATGTCCTTTATATTATTGTATTGTATTTTTTTCTGCAACGTTAGTATTTTATTAAGCTTTGGGGTGAAGGAAAGTAGCGCCTCGATTAGGGTGCGTGCCTTTCCCCCTTTTTTCGTGCTGTTTTGTTCGCTGGCGTGAGTCTTTTCGAGTGGGTCAAATTTAATTAAAGAAATCTTTGTGATTTATTAGTTGCCATTAATTGGAACCGTATTATTTTGTTTTGTTTCGATGTCTGGATCTTTTTGACAGTACGATAAATTGGAGCCATATGGGGTGTACGGGTACTAAAACTTGTTGGGTGTTTGAATTTTTATAATATATAATTGCAACTCCATTGAATTACTACTGATACTTTGTGAAAAGTTTCTGTAATTTGATGTTGCAGAATAAACTACTCCATTAGAGCACTTTGAAGGTTAAGGAGACAACTTGAGCACAAACAAACAAACAACTTAATTCAGTTTGTTTTCTAGCTTAGAATATGCACCCAAGTGATATTTATCTTTAAATTATTGAAGAAATTTTTAAAACAGCTTCAAACCAGGTTTTAATTTGAAAAACCGACTCATTTTTTTTGCCAACAGCTTCTGTAAATAGAAAAGCCTAAAATCCAGCTCTCTAATCCACAATTTAAGGGATTATGCGGTTGATAGGCCTTCAACACCTACATTTGTAAATAGGTTGAACTTAGAGTGTAGTTTTGGAGTTGAAAACATCATAGAAAAGGATAAAACTAATATTTGAGAAGGGTTAGTTTTCTTCAACTAATTTCTCACTTGATCTTTAACAAAATCTAATTTGGTCGTATTGTATCATATTAGATTTCTCTCTTCTATTTTTCCTTTCATATTTATGACAAAAAACTGGTACTATAATAACGCAAAGTTGTGTTTAAAATAGATATTATTGTTCTTGCTTTTAGTCATATTGTATAAAATTATGCATAACATGCATATGTCAATTCCTTTCTTATCATTATAAAGAGGAATAAAATTAAATGTTGATTGTAAAATTACACTTTTATTTATATTTTTACTGAAAAGATTTAGAACTAAGTTAGAGGATCTTTCTACATACTAACATTAACAATTTGATACCCTATTTACGAGAAAATATTCATTTAGAAATAAGTATAGTAAATTGTATTGATTTATATTCTTTTGTACATTGAAAAATCAAAATCTGAAAATTACACTATTATATGTTTGTTTAAACATGTATATAAGCTACAAATTAAACTAAACTAAATTATCAATTTAAACTAAATCTAAAAAGTATACCATGTGCATTGCACGTGTGCAATTCACCTAGTAAACATGAAACAAGGGTGGTGGGTGAAGTGGTTATGGACAGAGA
This sequence comes from Asparagus officinalis, assembly GCF_001876935.1. Taxonomy (NCBI): domain Eukaryota; kingdom Viridiplantae; phylum Streptophyta; class Magnoliopsida; order Asparagales; family Asparagaceae; genus Asparagus; species Asparagus officinalis. The sequence continues at coordinate 5,268,083 of NC_033798.1, read as the reverse complement.
AATAATAGGATAGGAATTGAAAAGAAAAGGACAAATGCACCATTGTTATTTTCAGCCCAAAATTTTAATTTTCCATCCATTTAAAAATTATAAAAATTCTTATTTTCGGAGCATCAAAGCATAACTTTTTTTTTTTACCAAAATCGACCTACTTTTTGCCACGTCAGCTTAATCCTATTCCTAAACAGTCGGGGTTGAAAACCCCGACTATTTAGGAGGTTGTTAAACTCGAATTAGAAGTCTTAAATCTGGTTTTTTATGTCCTAAAGAGCCGGGGTTGGTTATCCCGACTAATTAGAAAATAAAATTAAGCTGACGTGACAAAAAACAAGTCGATTTTGGTTAAAAAAAAGTGGATCGGTTTTTTAAATTAAAACCTGGTTTGAGACCGTTTTGAAAATTTCTTCTTAAATTATTTCATAAATCTAGAAGTTCAATGAGTTCAGAGTTACAGCTGCACATTTAATGTCCGTACCATTTTCACGTGTTACTCTAGCTCTAAATCATAGCAAGATTGATTTGGTTTTTAATTCTCTAGGCTACTGAGGGTTGAGTCTATTTTGGTTTGGTTATTCATCAACAATTGCCCTTATAGAATCTGGTTAAGATTGTTGTGACTGATGCTTTGAGAAACCAAACCAACGAACGCCGAGAGAAAGACCAAACAAAACACAAACACCAAGGTTTTACGTGGTTCGGCAAATTGCCTACGTCCACGGGGCAAGAAGGGGGTGGGTTTTTCACTAATAGAGAAGGAGAGTACAAATTGAGATTACAAATCGCTCAAACGAACCAACTAATCTCACCAACAAATCTCTCAATCTCTCAACCAATAACCCTAACAAATAGCTCAGAAAGATCTCTCTTTTTCTGTGCTCCAAAACCCCAAAACTCTCCTCAGTAGGCTCATTCATAAGCCTTTACCAGCATACTTCAGGGATTTACCACAAGGCATCCTCCTCCTCTTGCTCCTGTTAGAGGAGAGCTCCACTGTTGGGATGGAGGTTGAATAGGTTTGCGTCGAAACTTAGGTTATTTTTTAAAAGAGTTTTGCAACTAAATAAGCAGAAGAAAAAAACAATCAAACTCGAATAAACAATTTTATGTGGTTCAGCAGAACGTAAGTCGACTCATGCACCAACATAAGTCGACTTACCATAAGTCGACTTATGCCTGTGCATGAGTCGACTTATGACCAAAAATCTGCTTTTTCCAATTCTTCTCCACAATTCTCCACCTCGGCGAACTTTTCCTAAAACTGAGCCGACACCAACCAAACAAATGCCTCACATGCTGAGACCCAAATGAGAGTGCGAACACTCACCCCAAATGTCGATGTCGCTCACCAAATCGGCTGCATCAAAATGACTGCCTACGTATCCTTTGCCCAAGGAATCAAGCCTTCACGTAGTTCACCCAAACGGCCTCCAAAGGCCCTCAATCAAATAGAAAAGTCTGCAACTCTTCTCCAATATCACCAAACGATCTGCAACTGATAGTATTCCCAATGACCCCAAATTGAGACAAATCAAACACCTCCACCTGAGGTAAACCAATGGCCATATCCAAACTATATCTACCAGCTGCAACTGAATCCAAAACCAATCCATCATCTGCATCCAAAACCAAATGATCTCCAACCTGTGTCACCTTAGCTGGAATCCCAAATGACGCAGTATGATCTGGAGTATGTGGAGTAATCTCCACCCAACGTGGAGTAGCATCACTCTCCACCTGCTGCGATATCCAAATGACCTGATCAACACTCTCCACCTGCCGAGAGTCAAAAGTGACATACCTGCTCAGAACAAAATCAGAAGCTCCCAAACGATAATCAACTGAGCCTCCGAACCCCAAACGCGCAATCGGATCCAATCTCACATCCACGATGTGACCAAATGCTGGGTATCCAAATATCCGACGCGACCCAAAATCTGAAGCAGCTCCACCAGATCTAATAACTCCTAAAGCAGCAGTCGGCGACCTATGCATAAGATGACCCAAATATGTCGAAGCCCGCACACCAATGCCAATGCTCGACATCAAACGCCGATCCTCCTCCAGAAAGGAACGACCCATCGAAACTGTCATCTCATCTCGTCGCCCCAAAGTCTCCACACCAATGAAGTGTCTCCTATTGCCGTGAGCTCGGCACCAACGCAAGAAAGGACCCCTACCAAAGCTGAAACAATGAGTTACCTTTCTGCCAATACACTTCTTCCAATTGTTGTTGACTTCTAGGACTTTACACCAACGGGAACTGGTCGCGACCCAATAATGCCTAGAACAATCACCAACTGTGGAAACCAAGATACGATTACCTCCCAATGATGCCTCCTTGGAAGGCCCCCAAATGCCTGACTGAACACCTCCAAAAAGACCCCTCGCTCGATGGATAGAAGTGCCAAACTCCACCACGGTCTCGCTCATCCTAATGTGCTCACAGGACTTCAATCTGCAGGTCATAGCACTCCTCAACAACCAATGCACGGTATTACCAATCATATACCCCAGCACCAAACAATGCCACAGTCTAGCCGAATCTGATGAAGTCGTCATTTCCCTATCAATCACCGTGCTTCCGTGCAAATAATACAAATTTCTTCTTCTGACGCCCTTCATCACAATCATGGACCCAAATGTAACCTTCAAGCGTGCATCCGCCAAGGTCACCCTATAGCCAGCTGCCTCCAAAGCTCCAAGTGAAATGATGTTCTTCTTCAACTGAGGAACGAACCTCACTCCAACCAACTCCCGAATCACCCCGTCACTCATCCTGATCCGAACAGTACCAATACCACCAATAGAGCATTTGTGATCATTCCCCATGAGCACGAAATCCCCTCTTTCCAACTCCTGAAAGCTGGAGAACCAATCCCTCCTAGGGCAAATGTGGTATGTAGCACCCGAATCCAATATCCACTCTGTAGAGTAGGCAACACAAACTGACGGCAGTGCAGATAACGAGTAGCCCGAAGAATCCGAATCTGAATCGTTGCCACTAGCCTTGACAACATTCGCCTCTGAAGCTTGAATAGCTTTTCCCTTATTCTTCCCGGCTCGATCAACTAACTTTGGGCAATCGGCTTTCCAATGTCCATCTTCTTTGCAAAAGGCACATTGATTCTTACGAACTCCAAGATGTGCCCCTCTAGACTGCGACCTCCCACTACGGTTTGGACCCTTTGCTCTTGCGACCAACGCCCCCGCTACCGGCTCAAACGAAGTCTCCTTATCCTTCTTTCGAAGCTGATAATTCACAAGTGCAGCGGTGACCTCACTATACGAAAGAGATGCCTTCCCATTAATAAGAGTAAGAACGAAGGTCTCATATTCCTCGTCAGGCAAGGAACTCAATAGCAACAACGCCTTGTCCTCATCTTCAATCTTAACATCCACATTCGCCAAATCCGCAAGAAGCTTCGTGTAGTGGTTCATGTGATCACCAATGGAGGTTCCTTTCTTCAACTGGAAGCGGTAAAGCCTCCTCTTCAAATGCAAGCGATTCTCCACACTCTTGGTCAAATACTTGCTCTCAAGGATCTCCCAAATCTTCTTTGCAGAAGTCTCATTGATCACATCATACTTTAGATCTTGAGTGAGACAAGACCTAATCACACCACACGCCGTTCGATTCATCTTTTTCCAAACCTTCTCATCAATGTTGTCCGGTTTCCCGTCCAACTCCAACGTATCTTCCAAATTTTGCGCGTTGAGCGCATCCATGACTTCGCATCGCCAAAGTCCAAAATTGTTTGTGCCATTGAACTTTTCCACATCAATCTTCATTGAGTGGATATTCAAGCTTTGGACGGTCTTCACGCCGGAAGTACTGCCCACAACTCCTTCTTTCTCGGCCATAATCCTCAAGGCACCACCAAACCAATGCGGAAACAAACGAGAAATAGATCCAAACTGAAAAAGACGAGATTTTTACAAAAAAAGATCCCACCTTTATCACCAAACGAAGCCCTAGATGAACTTCCAAAGCGATCTACTCCTCCAAATAGCCCAAGCGTTGCCCGTGCTCTGATACCACTTGTTGTGACTGATGCTTTGAGAAACCAAACCAACGAACGCCGAGAGAAAGACCAAACAAAACACAAACACCAAGGTTTTACGTGGTTCGGCAAATTGCCTACGTCCACGGGGCAAGAAGGGGGTGGGTTTTCACTAATAGAGAAGGAGAGTACAAATTGAGATTACAAATCGCTCAAACGAACCAACTAATCTCACCAACAAATCTCTCAATCTCTCAACCAATAACCCTAACAAATAGCTCAGAAAGATCTCTCTTTTTCTGTGCTCCAAAACCCCAAAACTCTCCTCACAAAACCCTCAAATCGTATTGGTATTTATACCAAAACAGAAACCCAAACAGACTGCAAATAGGAACCTGAACTTTCCAAAAAACCCGTCATAAGTCGACTTATCAGTCTGCATAAGTCGACTTGGCAGAGCGAAAAACAGCAACTGGAGAAGAGATCATAAGTCGACTTATCAGACCTGATAAGTCGACTTGGCAGAGCAAAAAACCAACAATCCAGAGCAGAACGTAAGTCGACTCATGCACCAACATAAGTCGACTTACCATAAGTCGACTTATGCCTGTGCATGAGTCGACTTATGACCAAAAATCTGCTTTTTCCAATTCTTCTCCACAAAGATCAGGTATAGTTATTTGTTGAACCAGTATTAATCCTGATTCAATTTTTGATCCACTTGATTAAGGGCTTGTTTGGTTCAAAAATTTTGGGTGGAAAACAAATGAAAATGATTCCTGTCCCTATTTCTGTGTTAAAAAACATCATCCCCAGTGGAAAAGCTAATTCCGAGTTTTCAAGGTAGAATCGATAGAGAAACCCTTTAAAAAATAAGTAAAAAATAGTAAAAATGGGAAACAAAGTACTAATATGTCTTCTCTTAATATGTTCATTTCCTGATTTTGAGTTTAAATTTAAAATATGGATTTGAAAAAAATTCCAAGAAATACATGAAAAACTCGAACGATTTTTTTATTAGAATCCCATTCTTTTATTACTCGGAGATGGACCAAACAGACCCTTTGCTACCTTCAGTAGTTCAGTGTAAAACCTGCACTTAAGACTAATTATTTATACACGTACCTTGCACTGATTTTCCATTTGCTTTTCAGATACGCCGTCGTCTTGCAATATCTCTGTTCGTACCTTGATTTTTACTGCACTCGCACTTGGTTGCATACCACACTCATATTGTGCCAAAAAATATTTTATTTTGATATTAATCTTGTTTATATTGTAATTATTTTACATTTAATTTGGTAATCGAATCAAATTTGAACAAATAGTGCAAGGTTCAAATTCGAGTTCGGTTTATATGGTGCTATTCGTGTTCGTATTCGAATTTGACTCGAATATTGATACAAATTTGAATTCGCTTCGTTTTTTTATATTGTCGTTCGAAAAAAATTCGCGAATATTTGACTCGAATAGTAATACAAATTTGAATTCCACATGTCGACCTTACCCCTTTTATTGAGCAATGTTCAGGTGACCACGAGCTTCGAGGGATCTAATAGCACCGAAGGACGACAAGTTCCGAGGGATCTAAAAGCAACGAGGGACGACGAGCTCCGAGGGACGACGAGGGGCAACGAGCTTCAAGGGACGACGAGATCTCTGAGGGACGATGAGCTTCGAGGGATGACGAGCTCTCTGAGGGACGACGAGCTTCGAGGGAGGAATGAATGACGAGCTTCGAGAGAATGAGATTCATTGATGGGGGAGTAGCGTGTGGACTAGGGAGTTTGGATCTGGAGGAGGGCCGGTGGTGCATAGAATTAGAAATTTAGAAACGAAGGAGAGACCCTAGCCCTTGGATCCCCTCTTACTTATTTATGTGGATAACATTTCTATATAAAAATTTACATAAGTAAATTTGCAATAAGTTCAATTAATAAGACTAAAATGCAAAAACTAATCGAATAGCTACTGAACTCTCGAATGGAACATACCTTTCATTAAATTCTATTCATTTACAAGTCTAATACTAAAAATTATTTATTTAGTATTAAATAAACTATCGAATCGAACTTAATCGAATATCTGGATGAGTAATAACGGTATTGTCTATTAATTATTCTGTTCACCTACATCCCAACATTTAATTGCATTCAATTCATCTTTCACTTCCATAAAAACATTCTCCGTCTTTCGCACTTCACTCGTCCTGTCCGGTTAAAAGGAGCAGTCGGATTGCCTCAAAACTTCACCTTCATAATGATGGCTGCATATATTTTGCATTAAGAGGATTTTTTTACTATAGTCACCTGCAGCTTTCATATTTTTAAATTAGTCTCTCAAATCTTTGTATTTTAAAACTAGTCACCCAGGTCTTTAGGCGTTTTGGTCTGTTTTGAAATAGCCCCCCCAAGTCAATTGTTTTGAAATTAGTCACCCTAATCTTTCAACGTGGTGCCAATCAGACGGACTAATTTTAAACTATTTAAAAGATTTGATGGACTTATATCAGAGTAATTAATGTTGTGGGAACTAATTTCAAAATATGAAGATACTGGGGACTAATTTCAGAATGTGAAAGATTTGGAGGGCGTAATATCGAAAAAGCCCTTCGCATTAATGCCTGCTACCAACTCTACTCATCGTACTGTTCTGAGAGATATACGGAAGTACATAGCGTTCTTCACGTACATTCGCATCGAAAATTTAATTTAATATGCAGGACGTCGTGGGCCACAACTATTCTTTAAATAATCACGGACTTCAGCATTTTTACTAATTGAGATTATTATTATTATTATTTGATGGATTCATGTTCTTATTCCTGTGTTAAAAAACATCATCTTTGGTGGAAAAGAATAAATTTTCACTGTAGATCCAAATCAACTTTTAATTACCAAAATCGACCTATTTTTTTTAATTATCAAAATCGACCCACTTTATGCCACGTAAGCTTAATCATATTTCCTAAACAGTCAGGGTTGTCAACCCCGACTGTTTAGGACATTAAAAATCATGTTTAAGATTTTTAATTGGGATTTAACAACTTCTAAACAGTCGGGGCTGGCAACCACGACTAATTAGGAAATGAGACTAAGTTTACGTGACATAAAATGTGTCGATTTTGATAATTAAAAAAAATAGGTCGATTTTGGTAATTAAAACTTGGTTTGGGTTTACAGTAAAATTTTGTTCTGATGGAAAAGCTAATTCCGAGTTTTTAAAATAGAATCGCTAGAGAAATGCTTTAAAAAAATAGTAAATAATTGGGTTGATGGGAAGCAAAGTACTAATGATTTTGAGTTTTAAATGAAAATATGGATTTGTGATGAGGTAGATTTCTCCTTCCTTTTATGTGCACAAAAAAGGAAACATGAAAAACTCGAAATATATATTTTTTTATTAGAATCCTACTCTTTTATTAGTCGGAGATGGACCAAACAGACCCTATGCTAACTTCGGTATCAAACCTGCGCTTAAACTAATTATTATTTATACACGTACCTTGCACTGATTTTCACTTTGCTTTTCAGATTTGCCCTTGTGTTGCAATTTCTTTGTTCGTACCTTGATTTTTACTGCACCTGCACTCATATTGTGCTTAAATTAAAATATGGATTTGTGATGAGGGAGATTTCTTAAATTAAAATATGGATTTGTGATGAGGGAGATTTCTCCTTCCTTTTATGTGGAAAAAAAGGAAAAAAAAAATCCAAGAAATACATGGAAAACTCGAAAGATGTTTTTTTATATTAGAATCCCATTCTTTTTTAACTCCGAGATGGACCAAACAGACCCTATGGCCCCATTTGGCAAAAGAAGAGGGGTTAAAGAGAAGAATTAATATACTTAACCCCTTCGATAATCTGAATGATCAAATTATTAACCCGTTAAATAAGTTTTATTTTAGTCATTGTGATCAGTTTTAGTGTTTTGGGAATAACAATAATTTTAACTATTTTTTTATAATTAGAAGGGTTAACTTTTAATTTTTTTTAAGGGAAAAATGTGTCCAGGCCCCAAAAGCAGAAAGTTCATGTGACCCGCCCCCTTGTATTTTGCCCCATGTGATTCAGCCCCAAATACACATTGTATTTGTGTTAAGGCCCCAAAGTACCAGATCCTGAGAAAAACCCAACAAAAGTTACAAATTTACCCTTTGATTTGATTGAGCTTGGTAACTGCGCCCATCCCTTTAACCCCATCCCATCTCTCTCTCTCTCTCTCTCTCTCTCTCTCTCTCTCTAACTTGGTATAAATTAGAACTAACTTGGTATAAAATGAGAACAAACTTGGTATAAAATAGAACTAACTTTGTATAAATTAGATCTAACATTGTATAAAATAGAACTAACTTGGTATAAATTAGGTTTATAACGTTGTAAAAAATAGAACTATCTTGGTATAAATTAGAGCTAACGTGGTATAAATTAGATATAACGTGGTATAAATTAGGTTTATAACTTGGTATAAAATAAAACTAACACAAATTAGATATAACGTGGTATAAATTAGATATAACGTGTAATAAAATAGAACTAACAAGCCATCACACGCTACAGACTTGAACTAACACTGTGCAGAATAGAACTAACACTCTACAGAATAGAACTAACACTGTGCAGATTAGAACTAACACTCTACAGAACATAAATAACTTGGTATAAATTAGAACTAACTTGGTATAAATTAGAACTAACTTGGTATAAATTAGAACTAACTTGGTATAAATTAGAACTAACTTGGTATAAATTAGAACTAACTTGGTATAAATTAGAACTAACTTGGTATAAATTAGAACTAACTTGGTATAAATTAGAACTAACTTGGTATAAATTAGAACTAACTTGGTATAAATTAGAACTAACTTGGTATAAATTAGAACTAACTTGGTATAAATTAGAACTAACTTGGTATAAAATGAGAACAAACTTTGTTTAAATTAGAACTATCTTTGTATAAATTAGATCTAACGTTGTATAAAATAGAACTAACTTGGTATAAATTAGGTTTATAACGTTGTAAAAAATAGAACTATCTTGGTATAAATTAGAGCTAACGTGGTATAAATTAGATATAACGTGGTATAAATTAGGTTTATAACGTGGTATAAATTAGGTTTATAACGTGGTATAAATTAGGTTTATAACGTGGTATAAAATAGAACTAACTTGGTATAAATTAGTAAATTAGATCTAACGTGGTATAAATGAGATATAACGTGGTATAAATTAGGTTTATAACTTGGCATAAAATAGAACTAACATAAATTAGATATATAACGTGGTATAAATTAGATATAACGTGTAATAAAATAGAACTAACAAGCCATCACACGCTACAGACTTGAACTAATACTGTGCAGAATAGAACTAACACTCTACAGATTAGAACTAACACTGTGCAGATTAGAACTAACACTCTACAGAATAGAACTAACACTGTGCAGATTAGAACTAACACTCTACAGAACGGAACTAACACTGTGCAGAATAGAACTAACACTCTACAGATTAGAACTAACACTGTGCAGATTAGAACTAACACTCTACAGAATAGAACTAACACTGTGCAGATTAGAACTAACACTCTACAGAATAGAACTAACACTGTGCAGATTAGAACTAACACTCTACAGAATAGAACTAACACTGTGCAGATTAGAACTAACACTCTACAGAATAGAACTAACACTGTGCAGATTAGAACTAACACTCTACAGAATAGAACTAACACTGTGCAGATTAGAACTAACACTCTACAGAATAGAACTAACACTGTGCAGATTAGAACTAACACTCTACAGAATAGAACTAACACTGTGCAGATTAGAACTAACACTCTACAGAATAGAACTAACACTGTGCAGATTAGAACTAACACTCTACAGAATAGAACTAACACTGTGCAGATTAGAACTAACACTCTACAGAATAGAACTAACACTGTGCAGATTAGAACTAACACTCTACAGAATAGAACTAACACTGTGCAGATTAGAACTAACACTCTACAGAATAGAACTAACACTGTGCAGATTAGAACTAACACTCTACAGAATAGAACTAACACTGTGCAGATTAGAACTAACACTCTACAGAATAGAACTAACACTGTGCAGATTAGAACTAACACGCTACAGAATAGATCTAACATGGTATAGATTAGAACTAACACGCTCCAGAATAGAATTAACATTGTATAATTTAGAGATAGCTTGTTATAAAATAGAACTAACTTGTATAAATTAGAACTAACTTGGCATAAATTAGAACTAACGTGGCATAAAATTAGAACTAACATGGTATAAAATTAGAACTAACTTGTTATAAAATAGAACTAACTTTGTATAAATTAGAACTAATGTGGTTAGTTCTAATTTTTACCAGCTCGTGTTAGTTTTAATTTATTTAATGTGTTAGTTCTAGTGTTAGTTCTAACAGATATCGTGTTAGTTGTAATTTATTTAAGTCATTAGTTCTACGTAATTGTTGGGTCTAAACGCCATGTTAGTTCTATTTAATGATGTGTTAGTTCTAGCTTCTCTAGTGTTAGTTCTAACTGGTATCGTGTTAGTTCTAATTTATTTAAGTCGTTAGTTCCAGCGTAATTGTTAGGTCTAAATGTCATATTACTTCTACTTGATGATGTGTTAGTTCTAGCTTCTCCAGTATCAATTCTAACAGGTATCGTACGTGTCAGTCCTAACAGGAGCTCAACTAGAACTAATATAGCCACTAGAACTAACGCTTATATTAGAACCAACACTAGCTGGAAGTAGAACTAACATTAAATAAGTCAGAACTAAATTAGAACTAACATAGAACAACATAAAATAACATAGAACAACATAAAATAAGTTAGAACAAACATTAAATAACTTAGAACTAACATTAGAACTAACATGAATTAGAACTAAATTAGAACTAACATAAAATAAGTTAGAACTAACATAAAATAAGTTAGAACTAACATTAAATAACTTAGAACTAACATTAAATAACTTAGAACTAACATGAGTTATTGCTCATGATAGAGTTCAAAAAAGGGCGGGAAATTTCCCTCTATTTTTTCCATCAGATTGCATTAATGGGCGTGACTTTCCATGTAGTTTGTGGACCAGACGTCTAGGGAAGATAAGTGGAGGGGTAATTTCGGGTTTTTTTTCAAAATACAATCTCTTTTTTTATACTGCTGACGTGGAGGGGCCTTAAAATATTAAATGGTACTTTTTGGGGCTGAATCACATGGGGCAAAATACAAGGGGGCGGGTCACATGAACATTCTGCTTTTGGGGCCTGGACACATTTTTCCCTTTTTTTAAATAGGAGTATTAGTAAACCCTTATTTTGAGGGGTTAACTCATTTTAATCCCTCTAAAAGGGTTAGCTTAACTTTTTTATATTTTTTATGTTTAACAAATTATGGAGGGTTAACTCACTTTAACCCTTATATAAATTTTTTATGTTTGACTGGTTAAAAAAGGGTAAGTCTCCATAACTCACTTAAAATCCTTCGCCAAACGGTAACTATGTTAACTTCAGTATAAAACTGCACTTAAGACTAATTATTTATACACGTACCTTGCACTGATTTTCACTTTGCTTTTCTGATTCGCCGTCGCCTTGCAATACCTCCGTTCGTAAGCCTAAAAATTTTTATTTTGATATTAATCTTGTTTATATTGTAATTATTTTACATTTAATTGCATTCACTTCATCTTTCAATTCCATAAAAACATTCTCCGTCTTTCGCACTTCACTCGTCCGGTCCAGTTAAATTGAGCAGCCGGATGGTCTCAACTTCACCTTCATAATGATGGCGGCATACATTTTGCATTAGGAAAATGTCTTAGGGATCCAAAAAATATGAGACCGTACATGAGACATGTGAGGTGTCGGCTCTATGTCTCATGATGCACTGTTCATGAACAGTGCATCATGAGACAGAGAGCCGACACCTCACATATCTCATATAAGGTCTTGTGGTTTTGAGTCCCTGTAACACCACCCTTTAAAACTAGTCACCCAAGTCTTTAAGCGTTTTGGTCTATTGCGAAATAGCCCACCAAGTCTGTTAATTGTTTTGAAATTAGTCACCCTAATCTTTCAACCCGGTGCCAGTTAGACGGACTAATTTTAAACTATTTAAAAGATTTGATGGACTAATATCCGAGTAATTAATGATGGTGGGAACTAATTTCAAAATATGAAGATTCTGGGGACTAATTTCAGAACGTGAAAGATTTGGAGGGCGTAATATCGAAAAAGCCCTTCGCATTAATGCCTGCTACCAACTCTACTCATGAGATCGTACTGTTCTGAGAGATATACGGAAGTACACAGCGTTCTTCACGTAAATCCGCATCGAAAATTTAATTTAATTTAATTTGCAGGACGTCGTGGGCCACAACTATTCTTTAAATAGCATTTTTACTAATTGAGATTATTATTATTATTATTCTTTAAATAGGCATCTACTTTAATAGTTTGGTGAGTTTCTACTAACTTTGATCAATGTCTAACTTATGACCATCAATTTATTCTCTATATAATTTCAGTCGTATTACTCCTGAATTTCTTTCGTTTTATTTTTCCAACGAGAACTAATTGCATTAAATTGCTATATATTAAATAGTTTTCTAGAAACAGCATTCGCATATGAATATAATAATAAAATTATTTATATGAAATTTTTTTTATCTCGAATTCGCTAAACGCGATCCATGTTTTGTTTGAAAAAGATACAAAAGGAACATCGGTAGCATCTACTTTCCATGAATATAATTAAAAGACAAATTTCTATAAATATTTTATTGCTAAACGCACTGCATAATTTCCCTCGAAAAATTATAATATTTAATTGCTAAATAGTAAACACTTTTCATATCAATGTTGTTATCATGCTGTCCAGATATGGGTGGGTACACGGTAACTATTTTTGCATTTTTTTTAGCTTGTCATCATGACTGTGTTTTCTGGCTAATTATCAAGGGAAAAAGCACGGGGTAGTGGGCTAAATAAAGGCCCAGATAAACTCAAGGTTACAGCTAGTTGGAGGCCTATCTATCAGCCCAACGCCCACCTCACCCTCTGGCTAAGTTTACATCGTTCCTCTTTTTGGGCTGAGATTTTAAGCACAGTTGTTCTTGTCCTGTCAAGAGGGACCGGATCATAGCGAACACTTTTGGATTCGGATCCTCTCCACTACAAAAAAAAAAAAAAAAAAAAGGGGGGGGCCACAAAAAAAAGTATGGTAAGTGTTAGATTTAGATTGTATCATAACCGCCTACTAAATAATCAACGATTGAGATTAAAAGCAGTGATCTCTCCACTACTTTTTTTGTAGTGGAGAGGATCCAAATCCAACACTTTTGGTTCGATTTTAGCTCCTTTTTGCTTTTTATTATTATTTAAGATAACCCAATCTAGAATTAATCCGAATACCGTGGAAGTCATATTAGGACCTCGGATCTTTTTCCTTTTTTACTTTACTTGAAGGCTCGTTATTTTAATTCGAGATTGAATTGAAAGAGAAAGCTACACAAACACCCGTATATATGTAATTGGGGGCATGCACCATCTATGCTGTTATAGGCTGCAAAATGACCAAGTGTTAATCTCACCTGGGAAGCCTATCCCACTTTGCACTTAATAAGATTGCTCTTGCAACCAACGACTCGAACCATTCATGTGGCCGACTCCATAAGCCAACAACCTACGTTACAGACTCGGGAAGCGATATTTGTTGACCTATTCTCCAGATCAAGCCCTTAAGCCTCCACACTCGACCCTCTATATCAGTCGACAACTTTGTGTAACCGGCTAAAAAGGCGATGTTTGTCGACCTTCAGCCAGATGACTAGAGAGGCGGTGTGTCCTCACACCTTCTGCCGACAACCAACTACCCCCTCTTAAATACGCTGACAGAGCCATTATTGCTCTAGCTCCTATAGTCTTTATGACTCGTTGGAACCAATCAGCACCAAGTACCTATTGTGCAGTCGTCCTCACATTAAACATCTGATGTCTCATCTTCTTTAGCGGTCGATACTTGTAAGGCACTTGCCGAGTTAGCTGCCTGCCTGGACTTGGCCACAATTACCTTTATGCCCTTCCAATCTACTATAAAAAGGAAGTGATACTGCATGAGGTAACTTCTTCTGTTTGGATGCAACTCTGAACAATCCTCTCACTATTTTCTCTTATATTTCCCTCAAGTTCATACACTAAATTGATCGTCGGCGGAACAACTGGTGAACCAAACTCCGGCATCTCACAAGTTCTTCACGTGCAGGGAAGAACATCAATCTACAGAGCCCGTCATCTGAAGGAATTTGAGAACCCTAACTCTACTTTAATCCATAAATAAACCCCATGTTTGATAACCGACATCAACATGTACATTAGAGTTTGGGTTAATTGCACACAGACTCCTTGTAATGTCACCTTTATGAACTTAGTATCCCCATACATTGATTTTGGTAGATAGAACGGCTAAATGACTCTTTTAGTCTCAAGGAGTTTATTTGTCAAGGTGGAAAAACATGAAAAAGGATAAAGAAAAAAAGAACTCTAATGATCAACACATTTCTTTTCACTAAGAAGCTATATCTGTCAAAATGAACGTATAAATATTTTTCCATTGTTTGTAAGAAAATTGAGGAGTTGCAACGTTGAAATAATGCATGTCGTAAAATTGAAGCAACAACTATTTATAAGGACAAACGCATTTTGGGTCCAATGAATGTCATGAACCGATCATTGAGTTCTTATAAATAATGCCTTTAATGAAACTTATTATACCAGCATGTACAAAAACTTTCCATGTTCTACTCAAAATAAGAGAAAAAACATGGATTTGTTGGCTCAACAAGCAAAGGGGCTATTTCCCAACTCATCAAGTTGCTTTTAACGCTCATTTCCATATGTGGATGCGTTCAAAAGAAGTTTGCATTTTTGCATAGTCCCCATGCTTAAGACTCTCTGCTCTATAAGATTTTCAAAGCTTGTCCCCCTATTTAGACGTTAAATAGGTTAGCAATTAGCTCCAAAAACCTAGTAATTTATGATGCAGGACGTTTAACAAACAATTTCATGGATGATTTGGACAATCACGAGCTAAATTCAAATTTATACGTATTATTGACTTCCGCAAAGAAACAATCATATTTTCTAACCCATAAGACAGATTGTGACATATTATATATGTAAATCGCCTATCTCGACGAGACGGAGCCAATTAGATTGTCAGATTTTTAAAATCTCATCACTAATAACCGGTTTTGGCTAAAATCCGAAAATAATTAGCTTTTAGTTTATTTTTAGTAATAAAGTTGGAGTCTATTTAGATTAGGAAATAAATTCAATTTTAGAGTCAAATTAGATTAGGAAACAAATTCAGTTTTGATTCATGATTTGTTTCCTCTATTATAAAAAGTCTTTTTAGGATAGAATTTAATATTTTCTATTTCTTTGTAATTCTAGTCTTACTAGAAGTCTTATTTGTTTTTCTATTTTAGAAGAGTTATGTAACCCCAAAGAATAATAACTTTTAATTAAAAATTAAATTTTGTTTTCTTCAATATCTACTTCGTGGATTCGAAGATTTTTCTTGGTAGATTCCGAGGATATTAGTTCCGAGCTGCGTCAGTTTACTACCATTTCTCAATCTAAAAAACGCCAATAAGTACATATCCATTGCCAATTAAGTAGCTGGACAAAACATAGCTTCTTCTTTCCCCAGAGTAGAAGGAAAATCAATACACAAAAAGAAGTAAATACTCTAGCTATTCTGTGCAAAAAAGAAACTAGAACATATTTATATAGAATCGTGCTGGTCTATACAGCACCTAATCCTTGTTTAATCAAATAAATTCCTCTGTTGACACTTGACATCATGCCACAGATTTGTTCCTTTTTATTAAGGGCCTGTTTGTTTGCCCCAAAAAAAGGGGAAATCAAAGAAATAGAAAACTATTAAATCAAAGAATTATTTTGGGAGTGTTTGGTTTGCTAAAAAAAAAGAAGAAATCAAAGAAATGGAGATGAGTTGTCACCTTATTATAGGATGATGTGAGTGATTTTTTAAAAAAACTTGTTTTGATGTTGTTTGGTTGGCGAAAAAAATAAGGAAATGAATTATAAGAAACCAATTTCTTAAAAAAGTTTGTTTGGTTATTTCTTAAAAATAAGAAAATAGATGAGCTGAGATGAGTTGTCATTGTATTATTGGGTGATGTGATCCAAGATTAAGAAAAGTGTTTTCACAACTTTTTGGGATGAAAACAAATAAATGAAATCTTAATGAGATGAGATGAGTTGTCACAATCTTATTGGATGATGTAGGTGATTTTTAAATATGAGATGAGATGAGTTGAGTGATGTTGTTGATGAAAATAATATTTTATTAGATGTGGTGGATGTGATGGATGAGTTGTTGGATGAAAATAATATTTTATTAGATGTGGTGGATGAGTTGTTGGATAAAAATAATATTTTATTAGATATTGTGGGTGAGTTTTAGGGATGGAAATATGTGAAATTGTACTTTTGGAGATTTCTTGCTTTTCATTTCCATTTTTCGGTTTTTTGGGAAATAACCAAACATGCCCTAAAAGAAACAACATATTACTTAATTAAAGCATCATCTTCTTCATTAAAAAGTCAGTGCACATGCCAAGCCAAGACAATGATATTATCTACTCTATTTATGGTATTATTTACATTGGTAATATGCTAAAATTAAGAAAATCCTATAAAATAGATGGCTAACTTTTAAAGAGTGCAAAAAAAAGTCAGCCCCCAACAAACGAACGGCTACTTGTCAAAAACTTCTGGTAATAAACTAGTCCTTCAAATTTTATATTTTGGAATAGAAATCTTGGAAACGGTATTACCAAAAGTTACACCAAATGAACTCATCCTAGTTTTTTCTGTTAAATCTAACTGGGATCTGCTTATTAGCTATTTAATAAGGGGCTCTTTGGTTCACCTATTTTATAAAAAAAGTTTTGAGGGAAAAAACTATTATGGTATTATCGTGAATAATAGGTTTATATAGATTTCTATAAAATATGTTTGGTTCCAAAAAATCTATCAAAGTATTTTCTATAAAGTAAGGAAAAATGTATTCTTTTAGGGGGTGTTTGGTTGCATTGTTTTTGAGAAATGTTTTCTCAAAAAGTACAAACAATGACATTTCTGTAATTACGAGTTTTCTATAGATTTCTACAAACTGTGTTTGGCTCAAAAAAGATTTACAGAAATGTTTTCTGTAAAGTATAGAAAAGTACCAAAATTTATAGAAATTGATTTCCTTCTAAAATGGGCGGAAATCTCTTGGAAATCTGACGCATTCATTATTTAAATAATAAAACTCATTAATACTTTTCTATAAAGTTCTCACTTTTCTATAAAGTTTGTGGTGTTTGGTTACATTTCTATAAATTATAGGAAATGTTGCTATTTTTTCAAAAGTTATGAGTCGTTTTCTTGTTTTGAACCAAACAAGCACAATACAAAAAATAAGAAAATTTGTACTTTTTAACTTCTTAAAACTTTTCCTATAATTTTTTTAAGAAATACGAGGAAATTAAATTTTGGATGGAAAACATTTCCTATAATTTATAGAAATGTAACCAAACACCCCCTTATAGAAATCAATTTCCTCCCCAAATGGGAGGAAATTACAAGTAAATCTGACATTTATGTTAAAATAGTAATAAAGTACACCCGTACCACTTTTCTATAAAATTTGAAATTGCCTAGAAATTGAAAATTACCTACATTCTTGTACACTTTTCACTTTTCCATAAAATTTTCTTATCCAACCAAATAAAAGAAAAAGAAAATAACTTATTTTCTATAAAGTTAGGAACTCAAGTTCATGTTTTGAACCAAACAAAGAAATAGCAACAAACAAGAAAAGTAGTACTTTTTGAGTTCTATAAACTTTTCCTACAGTTTTTTTTATAGAAATACAAGTAAATTAATTTCTTAACACTTCCTTTCTTTTTCTTTTTTCATTTATAGAAATCAAGCCAAACAGCCCTTGAATGTAACTCCATTCGGATAATCTCTCTCTTTACTTACAACAATAGCGATAGACAAAAATAATAACATTAGTAGCGATGAAGCAATGACAATGAGAATCAACAATTGCTTTATGGCTTGTTTGGGAACATTTATGAGATGAAGTTATTCACTCTAGCTCGCCATTGTGCACCCTCTAGTAACATGAAATTTACAATGCCCCAAATTGAAGTGTAATAAAGTGGAAGGAATTTTTTCCCTTCCATTCTTCTCTCTTTCCTAGTTTTGCTTAACTTCCGTTAACTCCATTCAAATCCAAACATGCCCTTAGGGAAATTGATGCTGGGATGAGGTGAGAGGGATGAAGATAGCACGCGAAATGTGAAAACCGACTGCAATCTTATATAATTTAATAGATTTACTAGAGCGACTTATTTGGTGTAATTTGCAAGATTCAAAAGTTTTATATCATAAATTATTAAATTAAATATTTTGGGAGATTTAAAAAAAAATTTCCCCTCAATGTTCTTATCTTCTGGGGACCAATCCTTCTAAACTTTTTAAAAAACAAAACTTTCAAATTCATTTCCCCCTCTCGCATAGTGACCGTTTACTAACCGTTTATGATGAGAGATCCCCAGAGAATCATGGGCCAAATGGGCCCAATGCTTGACCTCTTCTACATTCTAGGTCTAGGTGTTTGAACCACCATTGCCATGATGATCACGTGCGGGAGGGGGAGTACAAGTGAAGTCTGAAGAATGTCTTTTTGTGCCTTGCAAAGGCCTAACAACTCCCTCCGCACCAAATCAAACGACAGGCCCACCGCTCACTAGCTACTCTAATGACTTTTGCTTAGTGCAAAAAAACAAGTAATTACCTAAAAGTTATCTCTAAATAAGGAGCACTTTTCCAAGTTTGGATGAAAATTTTCAAAATATTAAAGTGGCTTAGTTTCACCCTGGTACTGAAAAGTTTTACCCATTTTGTACTTCGATCCACTCACCTCCAATGTTTCAATTCATTTCACCTTGATACGCCGTTCAAATATTATTAGGTTTTTTTTCCTGATAAATTTGTACCGCATTTAGGCCCGTTTTGTCCAGTTGTTAGGGATCGAAACAACAAAATCCCTATAGTAGTGAGGAACAGGTTGGATACGATGATCTATTATTGCACATGTTGAAGAAACCGTGAAGAAATTTGGCGAAGAACAAGTTTTGGGACGCATGAGTCAGTTTGGGAGATGCGCGGTCGATCGCGGTGCAAGGCCGGTCGACCGCGAACGTGCACAGACTGATGGATTGTGTCTGGATTTGGCGCGGTCGACCGTCACGGTCGACCGCGAGACCCTGTAGGATATTTTTGGGCTCTGTCGTTTGTCGTGGTCGACCGTACCAATACACGTTCTAGGGTTTCTTAAGGCTTGAGTTTGGGATATTTGGAGCACAGAAAAGAGGTATTTTCTGAGCTATTTGTTTAGGGTTTATTTGGAGAGATTAAGAGCTTTGTGGTGAGATTGGTTTGTTCGTTCGAGTGATTTATAATCTTAATTTGTACTCTTTTCTCTATTAGTGAAAAACTCCATCCCCTTCTTGCCCCGTGGACGTAGGCAATTGCCTAACCACATTAAAATTGGTGTTTTGCGTTTGTGCATTGATTGGTCGGTTTTGTCTTCTCGAACGTCGTTTGGTTTGGTTCCTCGACGCGGATCCCAACACATGTGATATAAGTTTGACAGAAAATCTAACGAAATATGAACGGAAGTATCAAAATGAAATGAGATCTAAATATCGGGTATCAAATTGAAAATTAGGATAAACTCTAGAGTACCAAAGTGCAAGTAAGGGTACTAAACTCCAAAAAAAATGGCTGTGGACGTTAGCCCTGCTGCTGTGTGGAGGTTGTAAAAGTTCACTAGACCTTCTATCCAAATTTCAAAAAAAAAAAAGGTACATCGGAAACTACACTCTGCTTTAAAAAACTCATGAAATAACCCAGATGAATTTGCATCTTTACCTGAGCTTAAGACTAGCAATTACCCTTTTTGTACCCAAAAGTCCTCTAACGGCTACTAGCATTAAGGCCAAAAGAGTGCACTTAAAGTAGCTAATTACAAAATTAATACAAAAGAAGATGAAGAGAAACTCTCTCTCTCTCTCTTCATCTTGTGACCGTTCCCATGATACACGCACCCCCATTTAAGGCCAAGCACGCTCAGCTCATGTCATAGAGAGAGAAAGAGGAGAGAAATTGAAAAGAAAAGGGCGCTCCTTTGCTCTCTCTCTCTCTCTCTCTCTCATAGAAATCATGTGTTGAGCTAGAGCTCCAAGCAATCATAGCAATCTCCAACCTCCATTAATAAACAAAACGAAGGAAGGAAAACCCATAAAAATCCCCACTGGAAATGATTCAAATGAACCACTTCTTATGGACAACTCACCATCCAGAAGCCACCACCACTGCCTCCCATTAACAAAACCCTCATCAAACCTCAACCCATTTGCGCTTTTGAGCTACTGGGTCTCAAAATCCCTGAAAAAGCCAAGATTCCCAAATGGGTGTGTGTTGAAAAGCCCTGTTTCTTGGAGCTGCCCTGTTTTTGGGCAGATTGAGGGGATCAAAATGGAGAGTAATTTGATTGAGGGAAGTGGGTTTAGAGAGAGCGAGGAGTATAGTGAGTCCACTGAAGCGGGGAGCAGAGACAGCAGTTCGAGCACTGAGGCTTCGTCGAGCGAAGAGAAGCAGAGTTGCGATGAGACTGAGGAAATCTCCGAGGAGGTTGCTGACTTGGGTTGGCCAGTGAAGAAGAATTCGGTTAATGAGGAGAAAACCCTTGTTGAACAGGGGAAGATCGATAAGCCCAAGCCAAGTGTTTCAGGTATTTAAGGTTTAGATCTGAAATT
>NC_033798.1:5242707-5247133 GCF_001876935.1 Asparagus officinalis | reverse complement strand
TTGATGCAATTGCTTTAGCACTACATTATTTGGTTAATATATGTAATAAGATAATTTCCAGTTATTAGTGGACTGTCAATGATTGTTTTCACATAATTAGTTCTTGTTACTTTGCGTAAGCTGATCACCATTTTTCTTGAATGACATGAAATTCATCTATCTCCTGCCTTAAGATTTTTACATATTCGTCCATCTCCTGCCTATGAAATGATCGCACGTTATCGAGTGAATAAGTTATTCCAAGTCCTAGTTACCAATAAAAATCTAGTTTTCCTCCATTCATTGAATTCTCTAGTTGTCTAGTAATTTCTAAGTTGATTCTGTGATTGATAAGGTACTAACTATTTGACTACGTTCATCGCGTGTTACATTAAATATGTGAATTTCTGACTTGAGATGCATCTAATACGTTGCAAGATACCGATATGATGAAGGAGAGATTTTCAAAATTGTTGCTTGGAGAAGACATGTCAGGGTGTGGGAAGGGTGTCTGCGCTGCATTGGCGATTTCGAATGCCATCACCAATCTCTGTGGTAAATATTATTTCCAACGAAAACTAGGTTTCTATTGTTATACCATGATTGACTCGTAGGTTTCACTTTCTTGTTGTTGACCTTGTTTTATCTCATTTTACCCAGCCACACTTTTTGGGCAACTTTGGAGGCTAGAGCCTATTCCTCCTGAGAAGAAATCTATGTGGCAAAGGGAGATGGAATGCCTCCTCTGTGTTAGCGATCACATCGTTGAACTGATACCTTCTTGGCAAACGTTTCCTGATGGAAGCAAGCTTGAGGTGAGAAATTTCTTGGTGCATAGTCTAAATTAAGAGATATGGTGTGTATGTGTTTCGGTTAGTTCTCAAGTACTTCAGTTGCACGTCGAGCATAAGCAAGATTTAAACATGCGTTTTCTATTACGCCAAATACTTCAATTGCATTGTTTTCGTACTTTTGTGTTTTTGGTTTGTTGGAATCGTAAGAGAATGTTTGGTCATAGTTCGATTCTAACTATGTTTCCATAACTATCTCATTAACAGCCCATCTAGGTTTATTAATTTGGCTCATTTATGTCCAAGTGAGCTCGTCACGTACTTATCAAATTCTTAACAAACATTTCCTGATGGGAGTAAGTTTGAGGTAAGCAATATATCGGTTCGTAGTCTAGGCTAAGAGACAACAATAATGTTTGCTAGTAGTTATTGAGTACTTAATTGCGCTTCAAGCGCAAGCAAGATATAATAAGTGTTTCCCATACTTCCCATACTTCAAAATTCATTACATTTGAGACTAATAGTTGTATAAAGTACCTCAATTGCACTGTTTTCTTACCTTTGTGTTTCTAGTTTTTGGGATTTTAGTAGAAAGTTTGGTCATAGTTTGATTCATGCAGGTAAATGTTTCAATAGATATCCCGTTAATAATTCATCTCAGTTTAATAATTTGCCTCATTTATGTCCAAGTTAGCTTGTCAGTACCTATTGAGTTCTTAGTAGTTACAATCGATTATTCTTAACTTGTGGTAAACTTATTCAGGTCATGACCTGCAGACCACGTTCAGATCTGTTCATCAATCTCCCTGCCCTTCGTAAATTAGACAACATGCTCCTTGTAAGGCTTTACTCCTGCTTCATCATTGTACATATCAAATTCGAGCTTAATTTTCTCTAAAAATTAGATTTTCTCTGTAACAGGAAATATTGGACAGTTTTCATGACCAAGAATTTTGGTACGTTGATCAAGGGATTTTAGCACCAGAGACCGATGGCTCAGCCTCTTTCAGGAGAAACTTTCAACGTCAAGAGGAGAAATGGTGGCTGCCCGTGCCCCATGTTCCTGCTGGAGGCCTTCAAGAGAGCTCAAGAAAGCAGTTGCAGCACAAACGAGAATGCACGAACCAGATCTTGAAGGCGGCAATGGCCATTAACAGCAATTCTTTAGCAGAAATGGAAGTGCCTGAGTCCTTTCTTGATTCATTGCCTAAGGTCTCCTCTTCAACTCAAGAATACTCTCACTATTTTCAGAACAATAAATTACAAGGAACCCTCTTCATCTATACCCTGATCATTAAGGAAACTTTTCATAATGAAGTTTGGTTATATGAAGGTCTTGATTGCCCTTGAGTAGAAATCTGAGAGTTTTTACCTGTTCAAAATCCACAATTAATCATTGTTTGATTTCTACCCAAGTACAAATGTTTGTCAATACGTCTGAAGAACAAAACCCCATTGTAGAATTGACAGTTTCATTAAAGATCAAAGGTGATGGGGTTTTCCCGTTGAACTTTTTAGATACGGTTTTCTTTTGGAAAAACATTGCGTAAGATGAAGGGGTTTTCTTGTAATTTACCCTTCGAGAATATTGAATTTAAACAAGTTTTATTCAAATTTCAGAGTGCCAGAGAGAGCCTTGGTGATGTGATACATCGATACATCACCTCTGATCAATTCTCCCCTGAATGCCTTCTCGATTGCCTCGAATTCTCCTCTGAACACCAAGCTCTAGAGATTGCCAATCGCGTCGAGGAGTCCCTTTACGTATGGAGTAAAAAAACTGCATCAAGAGCGAGAAACAATGCAGAGAAGAGGGAGTTATTTGCAGATAGAGCTAAGAGCCTCTTGCTATGCTTGAAGCAAAGGTTTCCTAGCCTTACACAAACCACACTGGACATAAACAAAATCCAATTCAACAAGGTTCTTGTACTCTTCATACCCACTCTTTTAGCGTTAGTTTCAATTAACACCCCCTGAACTTCGGTTGCTCATAACCCCATCGAACTTTGTTTATTCCACTCAACCCCCCTAAACTGGTCTCACTTAAACTCCAATGTAGCACTGTCAACTTTGCAGGCTCGCATCCCAAGCACGTGACAGCAAAAATGCCCCTTAGTTTACTAAAAAATTTACCCTTTTCAGAAAGGGCATTTTCATCATTTCCTTATTAGCAGGTAACAACGTTACTGTTGAGATAAGTTCAAACATTAGGGGGTTGTCCGAAACACCCCCAAAAAGTTCAGGGGGATTAAGAGGAATAAACAAAGTTTAGGGAAGTTATGTGCGAACCCCCCTACCCCAAAAGTTTAGGGAAGTGAAATTAACCCTTTATTCAAGCAAAACCTTTTCGAAACTGACATAAACTCAATACTTTCAGGATGTTGGAAAATCAATTCTAGAAAGCTATTCCAGGGTTTTGGAGAGCCTAGCGTTCAACATTGTTGCTCGAATTGATGATCTATTATATGTCGATGACTTAACTAAGCATTCGAATCCATCTCCATCGATTATGCCAGTGAGCTCGGTTCACAAAAGACTTCCAGTTCCTTATTCAGTGAATGTTTCGAGTAGTCCATATGCCAGTGCTCGTGCAACTCCAAGCATTTCACCTATGCCATTGATAAGCCCAGCTCGCGGGGAGAGGACCCCTTTTATCACGAGAAAGGCTCATAATCGAGGTTTTGGAGTGAAGAAAGTTCTGACAGATTATTTGAATGGTGAAGGGAGAGGGAAGAACAATTGTAATGTTGTTGATATTTCAGCGCCGATTCAAAGATGAAGGAACGGTGGGAAAAAAAAGCTAAGAAATTGACAGGAATCTTGAGAGGTAGAATATTGGACGAAGTCAGGAGCTCACCTGACCGTTAACTGATTTGCCAAAATTTTTAGCTTATGCAATACTGATTTGAGTGCTAGTGATACTCTTTTTTCCTTGTAGAAAATGGTTGAATTGTTTATTGTATGAAGTATTTTATATATAAACAATCATAGAGTTTTCATTTTTGCTATTGAAATTATTAGAGTAGACTATTGTTAACCTTAGATCCAAATACAAAGATGAAAAAAAAATCATACTTCGTTTACCTTATATATGAATATGATTTAATAAATGTAGACTAGTGTATATATAAAGTGTCAAACTATCTAAATACAAATTCCTTAATAAATCAATGTAAATTCATTTACTAAAAAACTACTGAGTAATATGTACTTAATATATATATACTCATTTTTTTTATTTCCTAAAGGCCACGGTCAAGAAGTATCCTGTTCTTATATTAAGTTTGTTTTCCTGACAATATTAAATGGGAAACAACAAATGATTTATCCAAAATTTTGGGATTGACTACAGGAATAGTATTCTTTTATTCAATTCTTCGGATAATATCTTTATCTGTTTGAATACATATCTACATTATACAAATAAGGGTTATTTGCACTTTTGTAACCTAAAACTTCATGTTATGCAGTTAATATGTGATGTATTTATGACAATAATAGACTTATAATGAAAAATAAATCTCTCTATCCCATTTCTTCCTTCTCTTTGTATTAGGACTTTGGTGGAATTTGATCTTAATAAAATGAGGAGGAAGAAATGGGGCGCATGAGATTTGCTTTTCATTATCATTAGGGTATTATTATTAAAAATGTAT
>NC_033798.1:5205092-5241707 GCF_001876935.1 Asparagus officinalis | reverse complement strand
AGAGAAGAGAGTTTAATGGAGACGGACGATGAGTAGCATATTTGTCTCGAGAGTGCTTAGGTCGCCTTAGATTATGCAATATAGGAAAGTATTATTGAATGACCGTGTGGACAAATAGCCCTAGAATCGGGACCTGATTCGCAGTATTCCCACTGTGCAATTGCAGGGGCAAAGTTCGAGGAATTCAAATGTTGAGATGTGGTACTAATCATAAAACAAAACCCGCTAACTGCTAAAAGTCACGCACCACAAAACGGAAAAAAAGGACCTCAAAAAAGAAACGGAAACAGAAATGTGCACTCTAAGCCGCACCACTCGCCACCCCCCCACTCCCCGCTCCTCCGGTCCAACCGCCCCCGCTGCCCTCAAAACCCGCTTCGCTCCCAACTTTCCTCCCAAACCCGCCACCGTTCCACCACCCGAAACCCGTCGCCCTCTCAAGATCCGCACCCGAATCCAGTTTCCAACCCGAACCCGAACCCGAACCCGAATCGGTCTCGGTCGAGGATGACGGGTTCGAGATCGAGGTTCAGAAAGCGGAGGAGAAGAAGAACCGGAGGGTCATCCGGTCTCGGATCCGGGTCGACGCGGATCTCGAAACCGTCTGGGGGGTGTTAACGGATTACGAGGGCTTGGCGGGCTTCATCCCGAGCTTGGCCGTGAGCCAGTTGATGGAGAAGGGGGATAAATTCGCGAGGCTGTATCAGGTAATTTTTGGGTTTTTAATGATTTTTGGGTTTTATTTGCGGGGGTTAGGGGCTTAAATTAAAGTAGGTGAAAAAAGCAATCAAGTTTCCAAAATGCATAATTAGCTGTCATAGATGTAAGCAGGTGAAAAATAGAAAAAGAAAGAAAAAGAGGACAATTTTGTGAATACTTGATTCGTTTCAGATCATGCACCCATTATTTCGAGCCTGATTTTGATGGATTTTGGTGTTGATTTTGATTGATTTGGTAATTACACGTTCTTGTTTAACTAGTGCACGGTTAACAATCTGGGTGGCAATATAACGAAAGGTAATTTCAAACGCTTCAAAGATTTGGGAGACTAATTGCAAGATTTGAAGATTTGATGTGAGGGACTACTTCCAACTATGAGAGATTTGAGGGATTAATTTTAAATATGAAAGCTTTGAGGACCAATTTCAAATGTGAAAGATTTGAGAGACTAATATGAAAGCACTCATATATATATATAGTCATTTGTAAAAAGTCTGGGGCCCCTGTCCCTTGGCTCCGCCAGTGTTTATAAGCAATTAACCCATGAGAAATATTTTCATGATTTTTCAAATGATAATGTAGAAATGAATTGAAGAAGAAGAAGAAGACGGTGTTGTTCTTGATATAATCTTTACTATGTGATGACAAACCCTACATTAGTAAAGCGGGTTGATGTGAACCATAATACAGAGCATAGTAGGAAGTTGGTTTTATTGATGCGTTTAAAGATTAAGGTGGAAAGCGGAAATAGAAGGGAGAAGTAAATTTTAAAAAGAAGAAGAAGAAGAAGAAGAAGAAGAAGAAGATAACATGATAACAAAGTGTCAATATTTCTTCGCACAAAGAACTTGATCCATTGAACTATTGCTACTTAATAATAGTCTTAACTTTACATGCTAGAAACTATAGTGAATTATTTAAAGTTGATCTTGACTATCTGAAAAAATATGAACGAATTAACTTAGTAAACCACGTCTAAGACTCTAAGCTAATTTGGACAAGTCTAACAAAATATACACTAATCAACCCACATAAATACTAACCTGTTGCAATCTGCTTGGACAGGGTTGGCATCTGACTCTAGTAAGAAGTTAGAGAGGGTTTACTTAACATTTTATTGCCATCACATTATTGTTAATATTTATTATTGTACTATTTAGTAGTTGTGTTATTTATTATTGTTCGCTATCTTTGGATCCAAGATTGAAATTTCAACCGAAATCTAAATTTCGGTGGATATACATTCTGTGTTTATTTTTTGGAATTGATTGAGGTGTGACTTTTGCTTTACCTCTCGTTAGTGTTTTGGAAGTTAGGTTAAAGGTTAGGAGATTTCTTAATGGGAACTGGAAACAGGTTGGTCAGCAGGACCTTGCATTAGGGTTGAAATTTGATGCCAAGGGTGTCTTGGAGTGTTATGAGCAAGATGTTGAGTATCTTCCATCTGGTCGAAGGAGAGAGATTGATTTCAAGATGGTGGAAGGTGATTTTCAGACATTTGAAGGCAGATGGTCCATTGAGCAGGTGAAGATGAAGATATATCTCTCCTTCTTTAATTTTCGTGTACTTTCTTCCATGTTGGAGTTGAAGTTCGCTTTCTTTATGATTCATGAATTACAATAAGTTAGTCAACTGAAGATATCTAGTATTTATTTTGCTTTTGTCATATTTGACCCACAAATAATTGTTAGTTCGAGATGAGATCCTCAAATGTTCATAATTCTAAATTAGACCCCCCAAGTCTTCATATTTGTTCGAAATGAGGGACTTATTTAAAAGACAACTTAAGATTTGTGGGTCTAATGTAAAAACATGAAGATTTGAGGTCTAATATAGAACTAGCTAAGGCTACATTTGGTAACCAGGGCATTTTTGGTGCTTTTGTTTTGTTTTTGCTAAAAAAAGAAACGTAACACGTTTGGGAACCGGTCCATTTTTCTATACTAAAACACAACCAACCCCAAAAATTCAACAGCTTTCTGAAAAAACGAAAAGTTGTTTTGAATCTAGGGTTTTAGTTTTTTCTCAAAATATTGAGCCCCCAACTTCAGAAGCTTTGCTCCTTACCATCTCAATAGATCGCCGTCACCTTGCTACCATGAAGTCACCGACCGTCGTCACTGTCTCCTCCAAGTAGATTGCGACTGCCATTGCTACCACGGAGTTGCCGACCGCCGTTACCATCTCTTCCCAGTAGATTGCCGCCGCCATCACTATCACAAAGTCGCCGACCACCGTCGTCCTTATTTTCTGTCAAATCTTTTTCAAAAGGTATATTCTTTCTCTCGTCATCACCTAATCTCCTCTCACTTAGTTCTCTTCTCCTATAATTCTGATATATCTTTGATTCCTCCACCATTTGATCAATTTTATTGTAAGCTGTAATTGGTATTTGTTTGGGATGGATTTTGATTTTGCCCTAATAAGTGTCAATTTGGTTGTACCTAATTTTCGTAGTTTGTTCTAATTTCTATAGTTTGTTCTAAGTTGACAAATTTTGTCGGCTAATGATGGCGGTGGTGATGGTGGCGGTGGGAAGGATATCGATGTTGATAAGGATAGGAATTAGTGCTTGATGATACTTGAAAAACACTTTTAAAAAACACAATGGTGTTTTCAAGATACTTCAAGAGAAAAAACACAACACCGAGGTGTTTTTCTAGAAAAACACAAGAAGAAAAAATAACATGGCTAAACCTGTAGTAATTTTAGGGAACATATTGATAGCATGTTGCTACTTCCTCTTTCAAGGTGACAAAAGAATGAGAAAACCAGTCAAAATATATCACGCTTTTTGTCATTACAGAAGAGTGTATATTCCATTGAACTCAAATAATCCAACTTTATTGACTACTGGGGAATTCAATTTCATTACACCTAAACATTTTTGGTTATATCTACTATCTAAGGCTTTGTTTGGCTACCATGGTGTTATTCTAGAAAAACACCTTGGTTTTGTGTTTTTTCTCCTAAAGTGTTTTGAAAACGTCATCATATCTTAAAAAAGTATTTTTTTAAATATCATCAGGCACTAGTTCCAATTATTATCAACACCAATATCCTTCCCGCCGCTACCTTCACCACCGCCACCATTATCCAACAAAATTTGTCAAACTTAAAACAAACTATAGAAATTGGAACAAACTACATAAATTAGGCACAACCAAATTGACACATATTAGAGCAAAATCAAAATCCATCCCAAACAAATACCAATTAGAGCCAAATTTACAGCAATAAAATTGGTCAAATGGTGGAGGAATCAAAGATATATCAGAATAATAGGAGAAGAGGAGTAAGTGAGAGGAGATTAGGTGATGACGAGAGAAAGAATATACCTTTTGAAAAAGATTTGACAGAAAATGAGGACGACGGCAGTCGACGACTTTGTGGTAACGATGGCAGCAGCGATCTATTGGCAGGAGATGGCGGTGGTGGTGATGGTGTCCGCGATCTACTTGGAGGAGACGGTGACGACGGTTGGTGACTTGACGGTGGCGAGGCCACGGTGATCTACTTGGAGGAGATGGTAAGGAGAAAAGCTTATGAAATTGGGGGCTCAATGTTTTGGGAGAAAACTAAAACCCTAGACTCAAAAAACTTTTTGTTGTTTTGAGATAACCGTTGAATTTTGAGGTTGGTTGTGTTTTAGTATAGAGAAATGGGCCGGTTCCCCAACATGCTCCGTTTTTTTTAGCAAAAACAAAATAGAAATGCCAAAAATGCTTTGGTTACCAGACGTAGCGTAAACAAAGATTTGTTGCACGATGACTCTTTCAGATCTTCCATTTCTCAAACACATTGTGGTTCAGACATAGTTTAATACTAAGCATCTTTGTGAAGCAAAAGATGGTTCAAATACTATGCAGCCCGACAGGTACATGGCAGTTGGGCCCAAGATTGTTCAAAAACCATATATTTCCCTATTATTCCTTTCGTTTAGGAAGTAGTGAAAATAGAAGGGGGTAATGGGAAAAAGCAGGCATCACTAGAACAATATGACAATGTGTTTATTATCACTCTAGTACATGTGAGATGGACACATTGTTATTATATTTCATTATATGGTATTAAAAATTATATGGTGGTTTTTGTATTCGAATAAAAATGATGTGGCGTTCTCCTTTCAAAATAAAAAAATGACGCTGGCTTCTCCTTCCAATTAGTTCGAGTATAAAGAATAACAATCTTGATTCTCTTTGGAGTTGGGAAGATGCTTATTGTAGGTATAGTTTGATGCTGATTATCGACTGTAGTTTGTTGCAAGAAATGCTCAACACATTGGGTTTTCCAAGGTTGGACAAGCAGAATATGAAACATTTTGAGAATATGAATACAGCTGGCCATAAAAAAACTATATTAAAAAAAGTAGGAAATTTGTAAGAAAAAAAAGAGAGTATATAATTTTAAAGTAATAGCTGATACCAAATGCTCTTTCTAGTAGGATGCTATGTGTAGATGTTACTACCATCCATTTCTTAAAATTGTTTCTAAATCAATTGGGACTATTCTTCAAAATATTTCCTACTTTCCTTGATTGATCATAGAATTCAAGCTAACTAAATGTGTTTTGTTATTGGATCCTTGTTGAAGTGAAAGTTGGTTGTTTCATACAGATTGATAGTAGTATGTGCAAAGAGGGAGCGAGGCAAGAATTCCAGACTACAATCTCATATGTTGTGGAATTAGAGCCGAAGCTTTGGTTGCCGGTTCGCCTTCTAGAGGGAAGACTTTGCAAGGAAGTGAAAAATAACCTTGTTTGTGTCCGCGAAGAAGCTCAAAGAGTTCAAAGATTAGGTCCTGATGAACTTACTACTACACGGTAACACTACCCACCTTTTGCATTATGCTTATGATATGGATTGAAAATGCTATTAAGATTTAACAAAGAAATTATTTCTTTTGCTGGACAATGTTAGTTTTTTGGGGGGTTGTTGAAAGATGTTCTTCTGAACTGAGAAATTTTAAAGTTTTTGGTGCCTTTTCGCTTCAGAAGTGACTGGTTGATGGAGAAATTTACTCCCATATGGCCTTTTATTTTTGAAAAGACCAGAGGGTTCTTTATGTTCTCTTTTTACTATCATTTGAATTTTTTTGCATTCTGATACATAGTTGTTATTATTATTTTTCCCTCACAAGCAAGTATGAGCGTCTGATGCTTTATGTAACTGCAGGGAAGCGAGAGAAAATGACTCTGACTTCGTTGGTTGATGATAAAATTGATCCAGGACTTTGGAGCAGTTCAAAGCATATTCATGATCTATAGGTATATTCCTTCTTTTGCTATAATCAATACAATCCATTTGGTCAAGATCGGTTAATGTTTTGATGCTGGCAGCAGGAACTTTCTTCGTCAAAGGACACAATCTTATCGTTCATTTGAAACAACTAAAGATTTGTGTCGCTGCTTGCCATCGTATCACTCGTGTGCACAGGAGCTTCTTTTTGTTTCAACTTTCAGTTTGTTTAGTTGGAAACTGGCAAGTTTGGTACAAAAAGAGCAAAAAACAAAAGCTTATGATTCTTTGACTTTCTTTCTGAGTGAGGCTAAAGTCTCCTGTTATATTTAACTGTATGTAATATGAACTGATTGATTATTCTTTTAAAAATGTTTAAATATATTCTGTAGATTTATACAGCACTGCGGCCTAATGTCCATGTCTCTATTTTATCATGAAGCTCATCTCCATAGAGTAGTACGGACTTCTTGTGCTTTGTTAGGATGCAACACCATTTCAAGAACATACAACTGGGATGAGCTTTTAACGGGGTTTATTTAGAAATTTCATGTAAATGCATTTTTTTCATCAATCCCAGGAAACGTTTGAACAGAATTAGCTATAGCAAATCAAAATGAAATAGAGATCATCGTCGGGCATTTTCTTCTGCAGATGTCACTGTGTTCTGCAACCATCTACAAACTGCATATGCTTCAACATGAAATTTGCATAACAAGCAATCTTCTTGGTCTCACTTCATCCCGTGGAACGTATAAGATTCTTGTCTTAAAATATGTTGCAAAACCTCTATAATCTGAATATACAGATGAGCCATGCTGACACAAGAATATGTTGCATATGTGAAACAGACAAGCCGTGTTGACGCAATAAAACCCATCAAATGGAAGCAATAAGCAAAGTACATGTTACAAATACCATTAGAACAACAGACCATATATACAATAACATGCTCTAAACACCATCAAGTTGAAAGACCTTAAATGACATCACTATTCAAGAAGATGAAGACAACAACTTTGATGACTGACGACAACGACAACAACATCAAAGCCTCTATCCCTAATTTTTAGAGATGAGTACATGAATCCTTTCTTCAAAGAGGAATGAGATACAAAAGATGGGAGAGGATCATTACTCAACCAAAGCACATCCTATTACACCGCTGGATTGCACAGGCATTGGTCTAACATCACACCATTCAAGGGGCATTTTTGTCGGATCAAAAGACCTCACTGTACTTAGTTCCACAACATCGTATGAGCGAGCATCTGAATCATATCTCAGAGCCATGCCTCCCACAACATACAACTTCTGTTTAAAACCAATAAGGCTAAATCCAAATGGCTTCAAAGGGCGGACGTGACCTTGAAGAATAATTGCAGGAAATGTGCCTAATGGCCTCATATATTTATTTGTCACTTTTACAATGTCATCATCAAGTATGGCATAGATACCACCATCTGTGACCGTCGTATACTCACGGGACAACTTGGAAAACGGCCACAAGTCTTCAACAATGTGCCATGTTTGGTTTATAGGATTGAAGATGACATATGTATCATATTCGAAATTGCTTGCTTTCTTCCCAATGACATGAAATTGGCCTCCATAGGAGACACTGAAACATTCAAAAAGCACAAAGGGCATCGGAGGCAAATCTTCCCATCTGCATATGTCAAGATCAACAGAAATAAGAATGGTATAGAATGGTAGGAAAATTATATCGCGTAGGCATTCGCGTGCACTTGCACGGATTTAGAGAGATCCTGAATTCACCACAAGCACACACAGACTTATTTCC
This sequence comes from Asparagus officinalis, assembly GCF_001876935.1. Taxonomy (NCBI): domain Eukaryota; kingdom Viridiplantae; phylum Streptophyta; class Magnoliopsida; order Asparagales; family Asparagaceae; genus Asparagus; species Asparagus officinalis. The sequence goes on along the minus strand of NC_033798.1, from coordinate 5,233,946 downwards.
AATGGAACTGTTAGATGATTTTTTTTATAACATGCTAATGTTGTTGTCTGGTGAGTATTATTAGCATTCCATGATACTCTTTCTCCCGTTTCTAATATTTCTATCAAGATTTTGAAATTATTTTCATAATTTTCTCATTCTCTATAATACATGTTATCAACTATTTGACAATGTTTTCACTTTCATATATGGTTATATCATTTTCAATCCTGATGGAAAAATATATATGATTGGAAAGTTAACTGAAAATTTTGTCTTTTGGCAGAGAATAAGATGGGCAGAGTTAATGAAAAGTAAAACATGAATGAACATTGAGAGCCTGAAAAAAGTTAAAAAATAAAAATGTCAAAACTATAATATGCAGGAGATTTTTATTGCTGAAAAGTCACATATACAACAATCAGGAACACGAGATGCGTTTCCATCTGTTTCTGATTCTTACAAATGCAGAAAGCATCCTTATCAAAAGCTAACAGCTCTATATATTATTTTACCAAATGCAGTTCTTTCTTGTATCGATATAAGCCTAATACTGACATATATGGGTCATAAATGTGATGCTTTTATAGTTGCTTAGTCTATTCCTACCTTTCCCAATCTATGACCACTCATTCCAGTGGACAACTCAATCTGTTAAATCTTATTTATAATGTCACAAAATGTATTATCCATTTTGAAATTTTCTATGCCATCCATCTGATGGCCATTCAATCATTTTGCAAACATTGGTATGAATAGATTGAAGTCTTTAAACTATATAACTTTTTTGTCCCTATATATTTTTTTCATGTGTGAATTAAAATCAATGATATGGACTGATCATTATGGCGGCCCATCATATAATTTGGTAAGTGGGAACAAACGTCTAATTTGTTACTGGGGAACTTTAAAACCATATCAGAGATTACAGGGGAAATTTTTCTCATATGCGCTCTTAAAGCATTATGTTTCTGTCTTAACTAGAAGCTTTTCATTGTTCAAACCGATCTCCACACTTAATATATATAAAATGAAACCCACGAGCATTTTACTCTTGTTACTCATATATCAGATGACTGCAAAATTGATGATTTTTCAGCAACAAATCAAAAGTCCACCAGATACATGGGTAGAAAGAAATCCAAAATTATTGATTATTAACACCCCAATATAGGCTGTGAAGATCATAATGACTGATCAGGTCAAGAAAAAATAACGGAGATATTAGAGTTTAGATAGATGCATGTCCACTGGAGGGAATTTCCCCTTATGCTTAGTGGTTACTGACCTCTCGTTTCCTTAATCACACACAAATACATACAGACATACATAAAAGCCAATGGACGGCCAAATGCACCATGACAAAGTTAAAGGAAAATCTTTCTTCTATTCTATGAGCTGCAGATGACATTTTGCTGGATTGACAACCAAACAAAAAGACGTATAGGATTCTGATCCAGAGGAAGCAACAGGGGACATAGAGGCAACAGTAATGCTAGTGGCACCACAATTTGCAACTAGTTGGCCTTTCTGAAGTCATAATCACTGACCGAACCACATATGAACTCCTCCAAGTGAAGTATATCCCTGACGACATGATTCTACTTTGTTCAACCACGAATAGAAAGGCCAAATGTCAGAGAGAAAAGCGAAAAGCAGCATATGCACTTGCTCGAGCTAATTCCTCAACCAGATTTATTTCAAGGAATTTGAACCCTTTAGCAGCTCGATTATAATCCCATTGTCAAAGCTATCACACAACGGTTACTGTCCCTAACCAAGTGGCCAGTGGTATATGCAAACCAATCATGTAAACTTTTCTAGAGAATACATTCTTTTACTTATAGAGTACTTCAAGTTAATTGCTTTCTATATAAGAATGTTTAACTTTTGCCCCTGAACAAATTTTAACTAATTGTGTAACAGAGCATATACGGAATGGCTATTGGTACTATCACATTTGTCTTTGTTTTCTCCTTGTGATATAAACACGGATACATTTATAACGCAGACGTTGAACTCACTGTCCATCTTTGATTTAAAAAATAAGACTCGGTTGAGGTACATATACTACTAAGATTTAATTTTGACTTGAAGCTTTGAAGGGAAATTTGAGTCCAATCTTCTACCTTAATCTATATTTTGATTTAAAAGTTTATTTTATAACATTATGTAATACTAGCTATACTTAATGGATGTGCCATCTTACATGCTCTTATATATATCCGGATATGTACTGTAATGTTTGGATACCTATCAGGATATGTCAGGTAGTTTCTGCAAAAGTGGATACAAATATCTGTATTTGTCAAAAGCAGATACATAATAGCTTGACTGGATTACCTACATTCATTTGCATCCTCATAGTCAAACCTTCGCAAAGATAATGAATTTCTGTTTTCTATATACTATTACCAAATAGCAATGCTCATAATATAATTTAAAAAGGTTTGTCAAGTTGAAGTTAAAAGAGAATTAGAAGGATTAATTTTAATACTGCTATCGTGCTACCCCATACCAAACCAAGGCAAAATATAAGGTAGACCTGTACTACACCAACAGTGTCTTCTAATATCAACATGGGCGCAAGTATTTTTCCAGTGTAGAAGAAATATGCATGCATAACCTTGTCCCAGTTTCTGTTTTTTTAGATACTGGCAGTGTTCACGACCATGTATCCATAACTATACATCACAACTTAAAAGAGCAAAAATACGTATCAAAGAGAAAATGGTGTAATAAATACCTGTCCAGATACGGGTCATAAACTTCTGCAGCAGAAAGACCTTCAGTGGAATCTGAGTTGTTCCCTCCAGCTACATAAACCTTGTCATTGATGGCAGCACTAGCAAAATTGGTCCGTGCTGTTCTCATACTGCTAACACAACTCCATTGCTGCTTAAAAGGATCAAACATGATCACATTATTTGTTCCAAGATTCCCTTTCATATAGCACCCACCAACCACTAGGAACCTTTTGCACACACAAATACACGAACATCCGCGCAGACTTTCATAATTTGCCCATGGAAATCCAGGAACAGGATGCCATCTATTTGCATCTGGATCATAGGCATTCCACTGAGACTTATGCCCCATATGTGTACAAGCAAACAACCAATTCCCACACCATCCCTCTTTTGCCTTCAAATTCGCATAATCCGAACTCTTGATCGTCCATCTCCACTTCTTGGAAACACATTCCAGCAATCCATGATATCCATGCGAGATCTTTGCCAAGCATCTAAATGCCAAATCATCGGGCAATCCCGGAATAATAGCTTCACTCATCCTGTAGAATTTTCTGTGTCGGTATAAGAAAGAAACTTCACTGAGAAAATTATAAAAAAGCTTCGTTTATGGGTAAAAATATAGTCATCGGAGAGGTACATGAGCCAAGCAATAAACTAGAGTATTGCCGTTTTATAATTGACTTGGAATTCCCTGAAGGCCCTTAAATAATTGATAGCATGACAAACTGAGTACAAGTAAACAAAAAAATTATCAGGAAGATTGGAAATTTCTGACGGGGCAAACAGATACCAAGCATATTATAATCTGCAGTATCATTTTATGTAATGATTATATTAAAATCTTGGATTTAACAAGCTCATTGACAGGATAAGCAATAGCTGAAATAAGCAATAGCGAGGGTTGAACAATAACCAAGAAAGGACACGAATGAAATCACAAAAGAGGATCTCTTTAATATCAAAGAGGACCATTTATTTAGTTCGAGTCTTCTTGATTCCAAATTTAAATCTCATGTTATGAATTAAGAAACTTGAACGTGGTTCCATGAACTCGGCTAGAGATTCGATGAGAAAAAGAACGGTTCTTTTGGGGGAAGTGAAGACAATTGATATGATAAATAAAAGATTTTTGAAGGGAAATGTGAAAAAAGAAACAAAAATTTGGGGAAGATTCGTACCCGTCGTCCGTGAGCTCCAAATTTCGCAGGAAGGAAATCGATGAACGAATCTGGGCTTGATAAAGGCAGAGTAGTTACGGTGACTCGCAGATTGAGCTTGTGCTAAAATGTTCCTACAGTAAAGGGTAAGATATCAAGCCCGACCACTAAAAAGCCCACTACCTCATACTTAATTAATTATTAATTATGCTTATCTTTTTCTATTAATTACTTGGTGATATGAGAATCGGTGTTTTAGCATGTTTATTAAAGAACACGCTATTGTTAAAAGTCAATTATAATTAATTATGATATTTTTTTATTAACAGTTTCATAATATTAAAATCTTATTTCAATACTCTGTCATGCATTTTTCTATCGATGCGATAAGTGTTTTAGTATAATTATCAGAATAATTTATTATGTTTATTTAAAGTCAGAGATTAATAAAATAGACAAAATTAAACAAAAATATGTTACTAGCAATGGCCAATGGCAGTGTATGAAATTTTTTTAATTTAAAATCTAAATAGAAAAATTTCAATGACATTCAGGATATTGGATAAATGATAATGATGATTCACTATCAATTTGCAACTATCTTAACCTACACCAGCACGAAAGTGATCTGATCATCTCACAAATAAATCAATTTTCAGAAAATATGTCAAAATAAATAAACATAGCATCTTAAGAAAGCTACAGCTGCACCAAACAGAATCTTAAACTAATTTTTTAAACACAGAAGAAAGAACCCGAACCAAGCCGAACCGGTTTAAACTTTCGGATCCAAATACGGATCACACACCGCCGTTCATCAACCCGTACCCGATTCAAACCCCTCCTAGAGCTCATAACAAAACCCTAGAATCCCAAGCTCAATCCAAAACCCTAGATCCTGCGATTCTCCTCGTTCAAAGCTGCAATCGAAATGGGGAAGAAGAAGCCGTTCATCAACAAGAAGAACTCCGCCACCTTCCACCTCCGTCGCCGCGACACCTCCGCTTCCGACGTCGCCGCCGGAGCTCCGGAGAGCGACCGCGTCTTCGTCCGCGTCGACAACAACCCTTACTCCGTTCGCGGGCTTGAAGACGACGACGAGGTCGATGGAGGGGAACTGAACGAAGAATTCGGCCAAGATTCTATCTTTGCCGATGCGCCCGAGGATGCCGACGATGTGAGAGACTGGATCTCCGGTGGCGGCGGCGGTGGTGGTCATGGAGAGTCACGTGGAGCGATGCCGGATCACTTGAGGAGGGAGATTATTGAGCTGGGGTTTCCGGATGATGGATACAATTACTTGCTTCATCTTAGAGAGATCAAGAATGCAGGTGGGGGATCGACTTACTATCATAACAGCAAAGCGAAGCTTGATCAACTGCCGCTTGATGTCAAGGTATAAATTATGATTCTAAATCGGTGATATTCACTGCAATTTTGGAAAATTTGATTGGAACTTTGAGGTTTTAATAAGGTGAGATGTGAATGCTAATATATTTCAGTTATTAGTAGTGGAGCCATCAAAATTGCAAATTTTTATATACTTTTGATAAAAAATTGAATAATTTTGTTGTTGGTAATGTTTTTAATAATGGCAGAATTTTAGATATTTAGATTGGTTGATGGTTAATAACTTGGCGTATCTATTATCAGAGCTGGTGATGAAAATATTTGCTGAGTTGAGAAGAATTTAAGTTAAATTTATCCGATTTAACATATTTGGGCAGATGCATTCAGTTTTAATATATAACTGTAGCTCAGGTTAGCTGAATTTACTATTATTGGATGGTAAATGCTGATATTTTTTAGTCAAACAGACGATAAGTATTGGTTAAAAAAGGAAATACTATTCACTTTAATTGGGTATTGTTTTGAGTAAGGTTTATATTTCTGCTATTATTTCAGGTGAAACTACTGAAAAATTAGGTCACTCTTATAATGGAGACGTTCTAAAAGCCTTTATTTCTAGGTTTAGGTAACATCTTAGTCATATGTTTTAGGAAATAATAGTAGTTATTGTTGATAATGATCAATTTGTCTGTGCTAATTGTCTACACACATATAACTAGTTGTTTCAAGATAGTTAGAAATTAAATCTGATAAATAGGCCAGAAGGCTTGCAGTTATACTTATACCCATAGTTTTCAAGTTTTATGCGGAAAAGACATTTCGGTTGGTCTATTTGTTTACTTCAATTTTTCCATCTTTATTGTTAGGCTTATGATGCTTCAAGAGTCCAGATTAGTGGAAATACTACCAGTGAGTTAAACAATGACTCACATTCCTTCCATAATGTCACTTCAAAGACGGTTGGCGTGAAGGTACAGAGAGTGATTGATCCTGATGTAGCAAGGTTGCTGGATGATAGTGATTTATCGAGGTTTGGATCAGATGTAGAGGACTTGGATGAAGATTTCGTTGTCAAGGCCAATCTCGCTGATGGCGAGGAAGATGAAAAGGTGGTAGTGGAAGGAAAAGGAGCGGCTAGTTTTGAAAGGGACGCTCTTGAAGGAGAAGATAATAAATTTGCTAATGCTGATGGGGATGATGAACTAGAAGTCAGTGCCAAGCCTAGAATTCGTAGGCTTCTTGATGAGCAATTTGATTTGGTGAGTTGCCAGTTTTCCAATGTCACATATCATTTTCTATTCTGCATTTCTAGTGTAGTAGTATTTCTTGCAATTAACGAAACCTTCTTGCATATATGCATATTTGCACCATCAGGGTCGCTGTATATTCATTTAGTAAGCCTTGATATGACTATTTGGATTTGTATGTTGTTATTCACCTCTCACATTTTACACAAGATTCTCTCCTTTTTATTAGCATGATTCTAGAGTGGTTCTGTTACGTCTTTTACCTCATATAATGGTCAGAAATGCTATTATTGATCAATTGCCTTGTTTTTGTTTATTTCTCTCTTAGCCAATTTGCAGCAGATTATACCAGATATATATTTTTCAAAACTTTATGAATCATTCAATTGCTTGTTTGTTGTTGTTATATCATTTTTGTGTCCTTTCATATTATTTATTCCTGCACTAGTATTTATAGATATATGGATATTTTTCCTTTTGTAATGTTTGTTTATGTACTCTGTACTTTCTTAACTTCAGCAGTATTTTTTAAAATTTCAATTTTGATATACCTTTCTGTGGTATTCCTGGATGTATATTTTTGTAGTGGAGTTGGTAATGTCATTACCATGACAAAGAATATAGTATGATTAGCTGTAATTTCGAAATTTGCTTTAAATGATTACTAGTATTTCATTTTAAAATAAATTTAACAATTTTGAGTAATAGCTTTGTTGGCATTCTACTTGTTTGCTAAATCTCTTTTGCTAAATCTCTTTCAGTTAGAATAGTGTCCAATAAATAAATTTTGTTAAAGTTATAGAGGAACTGTGAGCAATGGAACGTGGTATGATTCTAGATCCAACAGAAAGCTATCAGCAGACTAGATCTATTAATGTCTAATGGTGAAAAATCAAAGTTAAATGGTAAGTGCTTGCTGTAGAGGTTATATTTAATTGTGACATTGCTTGAGTTAGAATAGCTTGTGTTTTTAACTTGTTTTGTGAGTGGGAAAAAATGATGAAAAAATAAAGAGGATGCATGCAAACATTATAGCAAGGATGCATTCAGACATACTGGGGAAATTGGACCCCTTTATTTTTCTGTATTCAACCTTCTTATTTGTCTACTAGATTTCTTTTCCTAACCTATTCACACCATTTATTTTGTGATTTAGTACCCAATCATGACCTATTATACAGCCCGCTATATGTGGATGACATATTTCCATTCACATCATTGTCTTTCAGGGGCAAAGGAGTCCATCTTTGTCTTAAAAGACTATTTCTTTATTTATATGAATTTTCTTCCTAATTTTCTGGCTAATACCCAGTTTTGAACTCCACTGTACAGTTAACTTTTTTTTTTTTTTTTGGGGGGGGGGGGGGGGAGGGGGTATCCACACACGAAATTCTAATCACTTACATGATAGGATCTTATCAAACAATCTCACAGACGAGTAAGCGAATTAACTGGCAATATGGTCTCCTATGTTGCACGGGTAGAGATGCGAGTGCATACATGAACACGGGTGTGGATATGACCCAAAAAGTTTGAAAAGTGTAGGATACGGGGACACGGCTATATATATACATATTGAACATAATAATTTATATTAGATTGATATTGTTTTTTTATTACATGTCATGAGAACTAAAATCTCCATATCATTTTTATCTCTTTTATTGAGTAGATTATAAATTGAAAAAGTGCTCATTTTTGAACTAGATATCCAAATGACTGTTTAAAATCCTACTTATGAACATGGTATGGGCTGAAACGAACATTCGAGTCGAACAAGTTGCAGAAATTTGAGATGAACTGTAAGATGTACGTCCAAGAAGTGTATCATGAGTGTTTTAAACTAAAACATGTATTATATAATTGGACACCTGTTTGCATAAATGTATGTATATACTCAAGAAGCGTCCAAGGAGTGTTCGACATAGACACGGACACAGGAAGTGTTGAGTGTCCAGATAACTTAGCTGGTGTCTCTTACCTCTTTCATATATCAATATAGACGCTATCCTCTAGCTACCTCATCTATCTATAGCACCAAGGAAAAGAGGAAGTGAACAGGCCTCTGTAATTGTGACAAGTTTCACATCTCTATATCTCTATTGAAAACCTATGAATATTTCTTTTCTTAATTTTTAATATTAAATCACTCTTAACATTATTATATCATTTAGTTAATTTGTCACTCCTAAGTTGTTTCCTAGCTCTTACATTCATCTTTCTTTGTTGGTACAGCTTACCCTTCGGGAATATGATGATGACAGTGACGACAATGATGCTTGTTATATGGGTAATGACGATGGACCTCTTGCTGCCAAGATTAGTGATGCTCTCAAGCCATATGGAATGAACAATTTGCAACTGGAGCACAAATATAGAGTTCCAGCAGATTTGGAGCATGACAATGAGGGATCTGATGTTGGTGTAGAAGTAGTATCCAGTGATGTAATTCAAAAGTGTGTCGAATATGCTGAAAAATATTGTAATGAGAGCCAAGATGATAAAGATGTGGTCTTAGTTGAAGAAAGTAGTGAAGAATCCGAAGTGTGGGATTGCGAGACAATTGTTTCAACTTATTCCAATCTTGACAATCATCCAGGGAAAATACAAGCTCCAGGAAATCCCAAAAGAAGAGTTCCTAAACACTTCCCTGGTGATTCAGCTTTATCTGGTAACGTAATCACACTTGGAGGAAAGGCAAAACTCCCGATTGAGTTTTTACCTCAGAGCAGAAGGCCTGTTGAAAAAGCAAAAGCAGCCGTGAAAAGCTCAGGTACTGACGGGCAAAAGAGGAGACCTGGTGAGGAGTCAAAGGAGGAAAAGAAAGTGCGCAAGGTATTATTAGAAAATCATTTTACATCAGTTTTTAGTAAAATGTGTGAGTAACTTTGCATGTGTGTTTATCAATTTTATATATAAAAAACTGGTTAATCAAATCTCAGGATTTTCTCCACTCAGGGAACACATCTAGCTTCCTATCTTAATGATAATCATGGGTCAATACAGTCGAGGCTACTCTACAATCCTTCATAGTTTTAACACTGATTAAAATTTAGGAACATTGCTTTTGTTTTCTTAAAGGTGTTAATTATTTGTCAAATTCTGCATGTGTGCTAATTTGTGCTTGTGGTCCAAAACTTGATATATCAAATAAGTTATTCATTGCATGTGGGTTTCTAAGTGATAAGAAAAATAAAAATGGAAGAAGAAATCAATTTGTCAAATTTCAGGTTTTTCACATTCAGGGAAATTTTTCTTTCTATCTTAGTAATAATTACGAGTCGATAAACTGGAGGCTACTTTATGGTCCTTCGTAGTTTAACACCGACTAAAAGTTACACAACATTGCTTCTGTTTTCTTAAAAGTACAACTTATTGGTAATAGTTCTGTGGTAATAATTCTGTCGTATGTGCTAATTCTTGTGGCCCAAGACTTGATGCATGTTCATGGCCTGGTCCATAACTACACCTGATGAAGCATTAGCAGAGACTCTGTTTTGATGTCACAAGTAAATTCTTTTATAAAATTGAAAGAGAGCTAATGTTTTAATGGTCAGTGACATCTACTATAAATCTATTAGATGGAAAGTGAGAACACAAAAATGATTGACCAAACACGGCAAAAATTGTGGGTTATTGCCCTTGGAGAAATCATGAATGTGGGAGCTTACATTAATATTTCTATGCAGGAATACAAGTAGTGATTTGGCTGAAAACGGCTAGAACTGTATATAGTCCATGAGAAATCGTTAATTTGGGAGATTGGGTAAATATTTCTAGGTCAGAACACAAAAAGTGATTTGCCAAAAGAACCAAAATTGTGTGCTATAGTCCATAAGAAATCATGAATTTGATAGTCCATGAGAAATCATTAATCTACAAGCTCACATTTCTATGTAGGAACACAAGAAGCGATTTGGCCAAAAACAACAATTTTGGGTTATAGTTCACAAGAAATTGTGAATTTGGGAGCTCGTTTAAATATTACCATATGAGAACATAGGTACTTTGGCCGAAAATGGTCAAAATTGTGGATTATGTCTGTGAGAAATTGTGAATTTGGGAGCTTGTTTAAATAATTCCATGTGAGAATACAAGAAGTGATTTGACCGAAAGCGACTAAAATTGAGTAATGGTCCAAGAAAAATCGTTAATTTTATAATTAGCATAAATATTTTAATGCGGAAACACAAGTGATTGACCGAAAATGTCCAAAATTGTGAGTTATAGTCTACCAAAATTGTTAATTTGGAAGATCGGATAAATATTTCTATGCAGGAACACAAGAAGTCATTTGGCCAAAATGGCTAAAATTGAGGGTTATAGTCCATGAGAAATCATTAATTTAGGAGATTGGATAAGCATTTCTTTGGAAGAACACAACGTGATTGGGTCAAAAGCAACCAAAATTATGGGTTATAGTCACGATAAATCGTGAATTTAGGACATTGCTTAAATACTTCTATGCAAGAACACACGGCGTGATTTGGCCTAAAACAACAAAAATTGTAGGGTATGTATACGAGAAAGCGTGAATTTCGAATCTTGCATAAATATTTTTATGCGGGAATGCAAAAAGTATTTTGGTACAAAAACGGCCAGACTTTTGGGTTATAGTCCATGATAATTTGTGAATTTGGATGCTCACATAAATATTTCCATGCCGAATATAGTTATTTGGTTGAAACATCCAATGTGGGTTATTTTTCCACGAACAAATTGTGAATTTTATAGTTCGCAAATAATATATAATATATATAATATATATATATATATATATATATATATATATATATATATATATATATTATATATGTGTGTGTGTGTGTGTGTTGTGTGTGTGTGCGCGCGCGCGCGCGCGCGCGCATGTGAGAACAAATAAGTGATTGGCCTAAAACGACTAAAATTTTGGGTTATAGTTGATTATAAATCATTACTTTGGGTGCTTTTATAAAGTGATTAGCCTAAAAACGACTAAAATTTGGCCAACTATAAATTTGGATGCTTTTATAAAATTTGGCCAACGACTAAAACGACTAAAATTTGGATGCTTTTATAAAGATTTCTATGTGAGAAGGCAAGAAGTGATTTGGCTAAAAACGATCGAAATTGTGGGTTATAATACATAGAAAATCATTAATTTGAGAGAGAAGAGAAATATTTCTATAAGGAAATGCAAGAAGTCATTTGGCCAAAATGGGTAAAATTGAGGGATATAGTCCACAAGAAATTGTTAATTTGGGAGATCTGATAAATATTTTTATGCGAGAACACAATGATTTGCTAAAAAACGGGAAATCGTGAATTTGGGATTTGCATAAATATTTCTATGCGTGAAGGCCATAAGTGATTTGGCTGAAAATAGCCAATATTGTGTTATAGTCAACAAGAAATCATGAATTTTAGAGCTCACATAAATATTTTCATGCGAAAAACAAGAAGTGATATGATAAAAAACATCCAAAATTGTGCGTTATAGTCCAAGACAAATTGTGGGTTTGATAGTTCACATGAATATTTATTATATTTTATGTGGAAAGACAAATAGTGATTTGGTGTAAAATGACCAAAATTGTGGGTCATAGACAGCAAGAAATCTTTAATTTGGGAGCTCACATAAAGATTTCTATGTGGGATACGATAAATGATTTTGTTGGAAACTTCCGAAATTGTAGATTATAGACCATGATAAATCGTTAATTTAGGAGATTGTATATATATTTCTATGCGAGAAAACATAAAAAATTGTGGGGTATAGGAAACGAGAAGTCATGAATTTTAGAGCTCGCATAAATATTTCCATGGGGAAAAACTAGAAGTGATTTGATTGAAAATATTTAAAATTTTAGGTTATTATCCACAACAAATCGTGAATTTGATAGTTTGCATAAATATTTTCTGTAAAGGCAAAAAGTGATTTGGCATAAAATTGACCAAATTTGTTGGTTATAGTCAATGAGGAATCTTTCACATAAACATTTCTATGCGGGTACACATTAAATGATTTCATCGAAAATGGCCAAAATCATAGGTTATAGTCCGTGAGAAATCGTTAATGGGAAATTGTATAAATATTTCTATGCGAGAACAATGTTTTAAAAAGCTCTCCTAGCCCACCTAGGCCTAGGCGATATCTAAGCTGCTTAGGCTCTGCTCGCTTAGTTCTTGAGAGTGCTTAAGGACGCGGAGACCATTTAGGTGGACTGCATCGCTAGGTTTTAGTTATGATTTCTTCTATTGTTGCATCCACGTTCGCTAACCTCCTCTAAACTCCTCCGGCCTCCATCGACTACGGACACCTCCAACTCTTTTTACCTTCAATGAAAGAAGCGATTTGGTCCAAAATGGCCAAATTTATGGGCTGTAGTCAACTAGAAATTGTGGGTTATTATCCATGAAAATTCATGAATTTGATATTTTGCATAAATATTTTTATGTAGCAAAGCAAAAAGTCATTGGGCGTAAAACGATCAAAATTATGGGTTAGTCAATGAGAAATCTTTAATTTTAGAGCTCACCTAAACATCTCTATGTGGGAATGCAAGAAATGACTTAGCCAAAAATGACCGAAAATGTTGGTAACATTCCTTGAGAAATCATTAGTTTGAGAGATCATATAAATATCTCTATGTGAGTAAAACAAATAGTGATGGGAAAACGGCTCAAATTGTAGGTTATGGCCCATGAGAAATAATGAATGTGGGACCTTGTATAAATATTTCTATTTGAGAATGTAAGAAGTGATTTGGCAAAAGAGGCTAAAATTGTGTGTTGTAGTCCACAGGAAATTGTGAATTTTCGAACTTGCAGTAAATATTTCCATGCAAAAATTAATAAATGATTCAGTCAAAACATCCAAAATTATGGATTATTTTGTCCAGGAGAAATTGTGAATTTAATAATTTGCATATTGTCTTTACGTGGGAACAAAAAAATTGATCTGGCCTAAAACAACCAAATTGGTGGGTTATAGCCTACTAGAAATCGTTAATTTGGATGCTCGCACAAACATTGATATGCGGGAATGTTAAAAATGATTTGATTGGAAAACGACCAAAGTTTTGTTGTAGTCTACAACTCTATTTTAAATCTTTTATTTTAGAGATTGGATAAATGTTTCTATGCAGGAACACAAGAAGTCATTTGGTCCAACACGACTAAAATTGCGTGTTATATTCCACAAGAAATCATTAATTTAGGATATCAGATAAATATTACTATACGAGAACACAAGAAGTGGCTTGCCCGAAAGCAGCCAAAATCATGAGTTATAGTTTATGGAAAATCGCGACTTCAGAACCTATATAAATATTTCATTGCGTGACTATAATTAGTGATTAGTGATTTAGTCGAAATGACCAAAATTGTGAGGGATTGTCAATGAGAAATCATGAATTTTAGAGCTCGCATAAATATTTTCATGCGGGAAACTAAGAATTGATTTGACCGAAAACATCCAAAATTGTAGGTTATAGTCCATGATAAATCATGAATCTAATGGTTCGCATAAATATTTTTATGTGGAAAGGCAAAAAGAGTAATTTGGTGTAAAGCGACAAAAATTCTCGCTGTCAACAGTAAATCTTTAATTTGGGAGAAATGATCAAGTGGAAAACGACTAAAATTGTAGGCTAAAGTCCACGAGAAATCATTAACTAGGGAGACGAATAAATATTTCTATGCATTAAAGCAAGAAGTAATTTGGCTGAGAGCAGTCGAAGTTGTGGGTTATGGTCCACTTGAAGTTGTGAATTTGGAACCTTGCTATGCGGGATTGTAAGAAGTTCTTAGCTAAAAGCAACCGGAATTGTGGGTTATATAGTCCACGAGAAATTGTGAGCAACCAAAATTGTGGGTTATAGTCCACGAGAAATTGTGAATATAGGTACTTGCATAAATACTTCAATGCGGAACACAAGATGTGATTAAGTTGAAACATCCAAAATTGTGGGTTATTTGTCTATGACAAATCGTTAATTTGATAGTACACACATATTTTTACGTGGAAACAAAAGAAATGATGGTCTAAAATGACCAAAATTTTGGGTTTAGTCAACTAGAAATCGTTAATTTGGATGTTTGCATAAACATTTCTCTGTGGTACCTCAAGAAGTGGTTTGATCGAAAACAACCAAAATCATGTGTTTATAATCCACAAAAAATTGTCAGTTTGGGAGGTTAGATAAATATTTCCATGCACGAGCACTAGAAGTGATTTGGCACAAAACAACCAAAATTGTGGGTTATAGTCCACGATAAACTGTGAATTTAGGAGCTCACATGAATATTTCTATGCGTAACACATTAAGTGATTTAGTCGAAACATCCAAAATTGTAGGCTATTTGTCCATGGCAAATCATGAATTTGATAGTTGACACACACATATGTTCAAACAGAAAAAGTGATTTAGCCTAAAATGATCAAAATTTGGGTTATAGTCAATTAGAAGTCATTAATTTTTGATGCTCGCATAAACATTGTAGTGCGTGAACTTAAGAAGTTAGTCGAAAACTACCAAAATTATGGATTATAGTCCACGATAAATAGTTAATTTGAGAGATCGAGTAGATATTTCTATGCGGGAACTCTAGAAGTCGACTAAAATTATAGGTTACAGTCTACGAGAATTCGTTAATTTGAGAGATTGGGTAAATATTAATATGCAGGAATACAAATAAGTCATTTGGCCAAAAACGACTTATATTGTGTGTTATAGTCTACAAGTAATTGTTAATTTGGAAAATCAGATCAATATTTCTATGCAAGACTGCAAGAAGTGATTAACCTGAAAACTACCAAAATTATTGGTTATAGTTCACAAGAAATTGTTAATTTGTAAGATGGGATAACTGTTTTTTGTCAGAACACGATAAGTGATTTGCTCGAAGATGGCCAAAATCATAATGAAAAATCTGTTAATTTGAGACATCGCACATATTTCTATGCTTGAATGCAATAAGTGATTTGGCCGAAAACGGCCAAAATTGTGGGTTGTAATCAACGAGAAATCGTAAATTTAGAAGCTTGGTTAATATTTTCTTGCGAGAAAACAAGATGTGATTTGATTAAAAATATTTAAAATTGTGGGTTATATCCATGACAGATTGTGAATTTGATACTTTGCATAAATACTTTTATGTGGAAAGGCAAAAAGTGATTTGGCGCAAATCAATCAAAATTGTGGATTATTTTAGCCAAAATTGTGAGTTTTAGTCCACATGAAATCGTTAATTTGGGAGATTGTATAAATATATCTACGCGAGAAAGCAAGAAAAGATTTGGTCAAAAACGATCAAAGCTGCGCATTATAGTCAACTACCAATCGTTAATTTGGGAGATCCGATAAATATTTCCATGCGGGAACTTAAGAAGTGGTTTATAAATTGTGGGTTATAGTTCACTAGAAAATGTGGATTTGGGAGCTCCTATATATGTTTCTGTGCTGTAATGCAAGTTATTTAACCTAAATAGTGAAAATTGTATGCCATGACAAATTGTGAATTTGATAGTTTGCATATATATTTTTATGTGGGGACAAAGGAACTAAGGAAGTGATTTGGTCTAAAACGACCAAATCAGTGGTTTATAGTCAACAAGAAATCTCTAATTTTGATGCTCGCATAAACATTTCCATGTGGGAACACAATAAGTAGTTTTCCTGATAACCAAAATCGTGGGTATAATCTTCATGAAATTGTGAATTCAAAACCTTGCATAAATGTCTATTTGTGAATGAAAGAAGTAATTTGGCCGTATACTTCCAAAATTGTGGGTTATAGTCAGCGAGAAATCGTGAATTTCAAAGCTCGCATAAATCTTTCCACGCGAGAAAACAAGAAGTAGTTTGATCGAAAACATTCAAACTTGTGGGTTATATAGTCCACGACAAATTGTGAATTTGATAGTTCACATAAATAGTTTTATTTGGAAAGGCAAAAGGTGATTTGGTGTAAAATGATCAAAATTGTGGGTTATAGTCAATGTGCAGTCTTTAATTTGGGAGCTTGCATAAACATTTCTATGCTAAAAAGCAAGAAGTGACTTGGCTGAAAAATAGCCAAAATTGTGGGCTATAGTCCACGAGAATTCGTGGATTTGGGAACTCGCATAAATATTTTTGTGCGGGAATGCAAGAAGTTAATTGGCAAGCGACCAAAATTATGGATTATAGTCCATGAATAATCATTAATTTGATAGATCAGATAAATAATTTTATGCCAGAACACAAGAAATGATTTAGTCGAAGATGGCCTAAATTGTGTGTTATAGTCAACGAGCAATCGTTAATTTGGTGGATTGGATAAATATTTCTATTCAGAAGTATAAGTATTGATTTGACCAAAAACGGCCTAAATTGTGATTATAGTTCACGAGAAATCGTGAATTTAGGAGCTCGCATAAATATTTTTGTGCAGAGAAGTGATTTGATTGAAAACGGCGAAAATTGTATGTTATAGTCCACGAGAAGTCGTTAATTTGGAAGATCAGATAAATATTTCTATGTGAGAATCTATGTTACCCGTGTACTTCTATTATGAAGCTGTACTCGTACCAGACACGTACCTGAACCCAACTTTCATGTGTACTATTTATATATATATGCATACATTTATTTAGACACGTACTCAATTATATGATGTATATTTTAATTTAAAACACTTCGCAAATACTTCTTGGATGTGTATCCTACATTTACATCCATTTCTTGAAACTGGTTAGACATGGGTTGGGTTCATTTCAGCCTATACTAAGTTTAAAATTATGATTTTAAAGGGTCATTTGGATGTATAGTTCAAAAAACGACTAGTTTCCAATTCATTTCAGCCTACACTAAGTTTAAAATTATGATTTTAAAGGGTCATTTGGATGTATAGTTCAAAGAACGACTTCTTTCCAATTTATAATAATCAACATAATAAAAGAAGCTTGAAAATGTGATATGAATTTTAATTATAATTACACAATAATTAAAAAACTAATTATCTTTTTGTAAATTATTAGTTTGAATATGTATATGTAGCAGTTTCCCCTACGCTACATTTTACAAATTTGTTGTCTCCCATACCGTTATCGGTACCCACACCGTACCCTTTTCTATGCAGCTTAGATGGTAACTGACAACATTAGCGTGTGTCGTTGAGCAAGGTTTTAAATGTCGGCCGACATGTCCAACATGTCGGTCGACATATTGGTTTGAGGGCTTGACCGACACGACATGGACGTTTTCAACTCGTATGTCGATTTTCAGGGCCAAATCGGAAATATCAGGGTCATATCAGGCATATCAGCCTATTTTTTAGCTTTGAAAAATCGGCCGATATGGTTTTTTTTTTAAGATTTTTTTTTGTTATCGGGTTTGGGTTTAGTGATAAATACCCAAACCCGTTTGACCCGTTCTCATGTTTAAGGGTTTCTTATGAACCCGATAGAAAGAATTTATGAACCCAAATTCATATATTATTTATTTTTTTATATGTTTAGTCTATAGAATTTATAAAGTATGTTTATATTGAATTTATGAATACTTAGATTACATTTAGGACATGATATTATACATATGCGCACTACCCGATATGGCAATCCGATATTTAGTCAATGTCCTCCGATATATCCCCGATTTTCGCTATCTGACATGGATTTCATCCATCCGACATGGACCCGACATCCGACATTTAAAACCTTGTCGTTGAGTGCATAACGAGGCTGATTCTCTATGTTTTCTATGTTAATATGGATGTCTGGATTGACTGTATTTAGGAGTCCCTCTTATTTGGAGACTGCTAATGTCTATTTACTGATTTCATGGTCAATATTTTGTTTGGAGGATTACAAGTTAACATCCTATGCATGAGTAGTTAGCTTCCTTTTTTTGCTGCAGCATTACATTGCATATGTATCAGTTAGTGCTTCTGTTTATTGGGATGTTTTGGGCAGGCCACTGTAAAAGAAGAAAGAAGAGAAGCACGGCGGACAAAGAAAGAATTGAAGTCATTGTACAAATGTGAAGCGCAAAAGGCTCAGAAAGTTGCTGCTATTGCAGGACCATCTTCTGTCCACCTTATGTAGGTTTCTAGGCACTTATTTATTAATCTATCTCTTATGCCAATTGCGTTCACATTCTATATAAAATTATCACACCCTCATTGCTTCATTCTGTTTTTAAGTCCTAAATAAAAATTAAGCATGGCTTTTTTCCTTTCATGTTTGTCTTGAACGCATTCTTGCCCAGCTATTAGTTAGCAACTGTGCAGGTGAATTGCAAAGCACTTTTTTTTTCTTTGATTAAGAAGTTGCCAGTTCCAAAGTACCATATGGATCTCTTGAAATAGTTAATCTTGTGTCCATAATTTTGAGTACTCCAAAGTGGCTACTAGGTTTACAATCTTAAATCCTGTGAACACTTTTTGTATCTTATTGGTCTAAGAAATACCTAGAATCAAGTTTAGCACATGAGGGAAAACTTGTAATACAAATTTCTCATAATTCTTCAAAGCATAGTTGCAAACAGCTCTGAAGTTTTAAAGAACATAGCTACCATAAAATGGAAGCATGCCTCAGATAAACTTTTAGTAGGTTAATCAGTATGAGGAGGAAGATAGACTTGGAAGACCATAACTTTTGTGCATTCTCTTTAAACTTGCTTCTGGAGAAGGCGTAAGATTACTTCGGCTTTCCCAATGTATTATAATTGTTCCACGAGCTTTGCATATTATATGCAGCATCACATATCAACAGCCATGTCACTATCAATTAAAAAGCATAAAACCTCAAAGACAGTAAAAGGTACCAATTTTATGTCATGAGACATGGTTGACGTTTTCTTACTCAAGCCATGAAATACTTTTGAAACATTTGTTCCTTGATCTCCATTTTTAAATTATTTACCTGTTAAGCATTAATGCTCAAGGCGAATATAGATACAACATGACATTGACAGTCATAGATACAACATGACATTGACAGTCTTTTAATCCATCCTCCCTCCCACCCTTACACTCATCCCTTGCGGGGTTGTCTAAACCTGTGAATTCTTCTGAATGCTTTATTTACATAGGTTAGCTTGTGGTTAGCTTCGAGATCTAATGTGCAAGAGTTTAGTGAAGCCTACAGTTTTTGGTTAATTGGATTGGCATATTGATAATATACGTTGGATTCTCTTGGTGTTTTTTACAGTTTGACCTACCACTTAGCATAAGACTAAGCATGTCATGCCTTTCTTCCCTCTCTTGTCGGGGTTACTCGTGCCCTTGAGACGTTGCATCTGTGAGGTTGGGTTACTTGTGCTTCCTTAAGCCTCTGTTTTGGCATCAGGTGAGGGAAAGAAAAGAAGCATAAGCATAAAGTCGGGCAAGTCATTTGGCAGTGGCTGGTTTGGATCAAATATTTAGGAAAAAATTATGGTTTTTAATTACTTTTGTGGGAAAAAAAAACGAACAGAGAAGTCCAAAGAAAACAATAGACAACACAAAACCCCAAGCGACCTCTCGTTCTCCACCGATTCCCTCAGCTACAATTATTTTTAGAAATCCCCTTTGTGGTCGCGCCCTCCTTTACCCGCCTCGACCCCCCGACAAAAAAAAAAAAATAATGTATTTCTTTAAGTTAAACGGCATCAGAGTTAACAGAATTGCTGAGTATGTGAACCCGAATGACACCCAAAACTTGTTAGCTCAATCAGAATCTTTAAAAGCGAGTAGAATGGAGGTACATTTATTTATTTGTGGTTATTGAACATAAATATTTCCTAGAAGATATGCATAATAAAATTCTTGAACGTGATGGGAAAAGATCCTACAACCATATATCTCGATAGAAGTAACACATTTATATCTTATATTGTAAGATGTTAATGCCCATTATTATTCTTTAGGGTTTTTGTCATATTGGAGCCGCCAAATCTTTGTTAATTATATACGAGACCTTCAAATCTTCATATTTCTAAATTAGACCTCCAAAATATTTGTGTTTAAAAGAAATGGGGACCTTATTAGAAACAATTTAATTTATTTGGAGGACTCAATTTAATAGATTTAGGGGTCTTATTTTAAATAACCTAATGGATTTGGGGGTAAATTATTCCTCTGCATATTTGATATATTAAAATAAATGGGTTTCGCATATATGCCCTCAACTCAAAATTTTCAATTTTTCCTCCAAATCTTGATATTTGCAAAATTACCCCCTATTCTCTTACATTTTTTTTCTACCCCTCACACTTAAAAATTTTAGTTTTTAAATGGAAAAATCTTGTAAAACTTATTGGAAACTATTGGAAATTTTGGCATTGCCTTGTTTAGAAACCAACATTGTTTAGTTGGAGGGGTAAAAAACCTAATATGTTTTTTTGGCTTTTATTTATTATTTTTTATTGGGAGGGGATTAAAATGGAGTACTGGCAGGGTTAACAGTCACTTAAAACAATGGAGTAATATGTAAACAGTTTCACTTTCGAACATAGGTTTGTGGACTGCGCTATATTGGGGTATTTGTGAAGTTTCAGTAAAAAGGAATTAGGACGAAGTCCTATTGGTTAGTAGGATTGACATTGTGGGAAATGCCTTCTGATTTTGAGGTAGTTGCTGAAGAGACTACATCATCCCAATAAGCATGGTTTCTTTTCCGGCTTGACACAAGCTTAATATTTGAAATTGGCTCACATATGAATTTACCAAAACAATGGAAGAAAGGAATTCGTCAATTGATGCATTCTGGACATTCTCTAATCTATGAATTTGGTTTCAGTGTGACATAATGGCGTTGTTGAGCATATTGTTATGATGTCTACAGGTAAGTGAGTGTCATCAGACAGGATTGCGTTATATTCAAGGCAATCAGGCAGCGCAGATTATAAAGGAATCGAAGTTGATACTTCGAGATTTGCTGATATTTATAGTTGATACCTTTGTAACGGGTTTACTGTGTAGGACAGCGGCTTGATTTTACGCATGTTATAGTAGATGTTTTCTAGTTTCTCGGCAAATGTAATGTGTCATTAGAAAATGCACTCTTGATGATTGCAGAGGATTTGAGAATTTTCTTCTGTACCCATATTTTGACTTGATGTAATCTTTCCCTTGTCTGCATGAGCGCAATAATTTTGTTTCCACTTCCTGAAGGTCTTTTATTTTGATTCCTATGAGACACGCTACACATCAATTTTGTACCAGTACAATGTAAACCTTATAGTTGCGCTCCGATCTTGGTATTTATTTGATCAGATTTGTTCTTTTTGGAATGTTTGTTTCGTTATTGATTCGAATACAATGAAACGCGGTAGTTGAATGTTGGTTTTTTTAATCTTCTGTAGCTATCTTTACCTGCTGTAGCTTCTCTCTTAACTTGCCACTTTTTAATAAAGAATAGATGCTTGCACATCTAATTTCTCAATTGAAGATATATGTCACGGAACTAGAGACCAAGATGAGTCTACTTCCTATGCGTATTAATCACACTAACGTAAGGAGTATAAATGTTGATGCGAATAGTAATTGAATAGGATGTATTGTAAGTTTTCAGTACTTCACTTTACTTCACAGTCATGCCACTGACCCCCTCGCTCTTTTTCTCTCCACCACAAAATAGAAAAAACCAAAAATACATAGAGCGCAACTATTATCATATATCAAGAGTTAAAAAAAATAAAATAAATTAAAACTTTAATAACAGCACGGAAGAATGAAGAAAATAAACTGATTGGAAATGTCAGTGGGAAAAGACAATAAACAGAGAACTAATGAACCGTTACGTTGACATATCCTTTTTTTAAGGAATGATTTTGTTGTTCCTTATTTAATAAATCTTTTATTTTATTTTATTTTTTTGTCATGTATAAATGTATGGGGACAAATTATACATGATAACTAGCGTCTGAGACTGGCAGCTTCAACCAAGACTAAGTACAAATTAGTAATGCCTTTTAAGAGGTGATGGCAATATTGTAAAGGTTCTGAAATAGAGAGCTCTCAAATGTGGATGAAGTTTCTTGACCTCAAAACGACAAATTCTTGTGGGTGCGTAGATGAATTTATTGTGTTAGCATGCTAATCTATTTTTCTTTTTTTAATCCATGTATGTAAGAAATTCACTTGCTGTATCTGAAATTAGCAGAAATTATAAGGAAAAGTATATAACAAATGATTCTAGCAAGGAATTCTTTGGCGAAGTGATGACAAATGCCAAATTCATGAAAGCTACTTTCAACGAACCCGCCCACTTTGCCCAAAAATTACATTGCTCATGACTTGAAGTTGAAGAAAACTTCTAAATAAACTCATTCATATTTTTTTTTTCTAAAAATAGACCCCCTTGAATTTTTTTTACAAAAATAGACTCATTTTATCTTAATCCGGTTCGGGTTGCCAACCCCGACTATTTAGGAGGTTGTAAAACCCCAATTATAACCCTAAACCCTAACATTCTATGCACTAAGTAGTCGGGGCTGACAACCCCGACTATTTAGGAACCAGATTAAGATAAAATGAGCCTATTTTTGTAAATAAAACTCAAGAGGTCTATTTAAAAAAAAAAATATGAATGGGTTTATTTAGAAAATTTCTTGGACTTGAGTTACCAGCAGACCACTGCTCACGCATTTAACCACTAAATAAGACTCAAACCTGTTGCCAAAAAAGCTCTATTTTCTGGTAAAAGTTTATGTCATTTTGGTACCGAGTATTTATTTTTCCTGATGAAGATACATAAACATAACACCAACCGGTTGTAGAATTCTGAGAACAAATTGGATATATTAAGCACTTAACTATGTAATCTTATTTATCTAATATGGGCAAATCCCATTCAATTAATCACTAATTAGTGTACTAATTAACTACTCCAATCTTTTTTTCCTTTGATTTTTTTTATAATTTCCCCCATCTTTCACATTTCTTTTTTTTTTGCAAGATATCCTATTTCATGCCTTTACTCCCAACATCACCACAACTTCCCTCCCCACCCAACCCCCCTTATAAATACCATCATTCTTCTCTTCTCTATATTCATCCTCTCTCATTCATTCATTCATTCATTCATCCAACAAAAATAAGAATAAAAATGAACAAGACCTCTCTCCTTGTTCTCTTCTCCCCCCTCCTCCTGTTCTCCCTCTCCCTCGCCGCCGACCCCGACATGCTCCAGGACCTCTGCGTCGCCGATCTCACCTCCGGTAACTCTTGTTTTCAGTGTTTGTTTCACCTCTCACGTCTCCGGGTGCATGCCATCGAATTTACACGTAATTTTCTGCAGGAATCAAAGTAAACGGCTACCCATGCAAGCCTGCGGATGCAATCTCTGCCTCTGACTTCTCATTCACGGGCATCTCCAACCCTGGGCCCACAAACAACACGATGGGCTCCCTCGTCACGGGCGCCAACGTCGAGAAAATCCCAGGCCTCAACACCATGGGAGTCTCCATGTCTCGCATAGACTATGCCTTGGGCGGCCTCAACCCCCCTCACACTCACCCTCGAGCGACCGAGATGGTGTTCGTCCTCGAGGGCCAGCTCGACGTGGGATTCATCACCACAGCAAACAAACTCATAGCGAAAACCATCACCAAGGGCGAAGTCTTCGTGTTTCCAAAGGCATTGGTGTATTTCCAAAAGAACAGTGGAAATGGGACTGCGTCGGTGATTGCAGCATTTGACAGTCAGTTTCCAGGGACGCAGTCTATCGCTGCGACGCTGTTTTCTGCGTCGCCCGCTGTGCCTGATCATGTGCTGACGAAGGCGTTTCAGGTTGGGACTAAGGAGGTGGAGAAAATTAAGGGAAGGTTTGCCCCTAAGAATTAAGTGAAATCATCGATGATTTCGTGTATATCGTTTTTTTTCTGTTGGTGGTGAGTAAATCGAAGGTTGTTTGTTCTTGTTGTGATAACCGTGATTTCACGAGGAGGGCATGCATTTACAGTTTGTTTATTCTTCGTTTTGTTTCGGAGACTTTAAGATGGTATCAGATAAAACCAGATTCAATACACTGTGAAACTCTTTCAATAGGTGTAGTTGATTAGAGATGAGGGACCCTAGAACCACTATGCTATTTATATAAACAACAAGATTCTTCCTGTCTTTGATGCGTACTTTCCACTTCGCTTTGAAAACATGTTCACCAATTTTCTATGCTGCTCAGCTTAGAGTGGGTGCTTTTAAGGAAAACTCGCATTGATATATAATTGCTGGGATATTAGAGCCATTAGGACTTGAAGTTGAGATAGATATTATGATTTTTTTGTTAGAAGAGCATGTCATGTACTTTTCCTTTATCTTGACCACTATAACTACCATTGGATCCATTAATTGTTGCTTTCTCATATTCTAATTCCAGCACGATGCTTGTGATAAAGGTGATATAGTTCCTTTACATCGAGAACGATGTCCAATCTGGTTCTTGTCAGGTCTGCGCTTATATGTTTGCCTTCGATCTTCTCAACTGAAGAAATCATATCGACAATTAGTTCGAATGAACTAACATATTTCGAGTTTTAGCTGAAGTCTTCCTCTCATCCAGTTTGAGTGTTTAACACTTTTTCATACTCGGTTTTTTTGTTAAATCCTGTGCTGTTAATTTATCAATGAGTACAGACCACACAAGTTTTACTATTTCTTTGCTATGTTCTTATTTGTTATAACGCTGTGTGGATCTGCCGTTACCAAATGATTATATCAAAAATGCAATAACATAAGTACTCTCTGAATAAAACATGATTATGTTTAGCAGGACCTAATAACGTTCATTTTTAGTCAAATAAATAGATATTCAACTTTCATGTTAACGCAGCGCGGAGGTGATAATCTCGGAATCCACCAAGGGGTGTTCTCTGAATCCACAAAGAACAATCTCCGAATCCACGAAGAAAATATTAAAAGAGAAATTTTATTGATGAAAAATTATCCCTCTAGAGCTTAATTACAATACTCTGCTTAAATATAAATAAACAAGACTCCTATTGCGACTCAAACTTTACCAAAAATAGAAATAACAAAACTCTTCCTAAAAGACTCCCTGGGATTAGAGAAGTAAATTGGTCAAATTTAGAATCAAACCGGATTTGCTTCCTAATCAAAATAGACTCCTAAAACATTACCTAAAATAGTAAAAAAATTGATAAAAACCTGATATCTATCAATCCGGAGGGAATTTTACAAAACGGACGGCGGCAAACCAAACATCGGTAGGTTTGGTCGAATCCGTCTCGAAAAAATACACGATTTTTATATATAATTTGTCCAATTCCGACTTACGGTTCGAAAAATATGACCCTTCTTCGTGGCAAGTTATTTTCCTCGACCGGGTCCGCGTTTGGGCTTTTGTATGTCCCGCTTCTCCATAAATTTGTCCACCGTGAGTTCTACATCACATTTACATGACAATAAAAGTAAGCAAACACATTACACTTCATGATTGCTAGTGTATACGTCAAAAGATGATTCCAGCGTTCTACGTTTGTATGATACCAAAAGGATCGAAAACGAAAACGAGACCCTACAACATATATATGCTATAGTTAATGCTCAAGTTTTATATTCTCAAATCATTGCAGCATCAAACACCCAAATCCATAGGCTGTGCTCACTTGCACATCAGAAAAGTAACCTGAAACCTATTGGGCATAACCTAAGTAAGTTAAAAATAGATTAATGTCTGGATAAAGTTCAGTTTTTAATTGTGAAACTGTCTACAGATTTTGCTTATGGCTCTAGAGGAAGTATCATATAATCCTCAGGTTTTGCTTTCAAGGACATGACTGAGTCTACACAAGTCCTTTTGAACCAAGAAGAATTCTGAGTGAATAATAGTAAAATTTTGAGTTAGTTGTTAAAATTCTGAGTTAGTTGTTAAACTTTTGAGTTGAATGATAAACTTATTAGATAGTTGTCAAACTTATGAGTTAGTTATTAAAATTTTGAGTTAGATGTTAAGTTTCTAAGTTAAATGATAAATGTTATGACAAACTCCCCAGGATAAGCTAATATCAATCACACGAGACACGAAAAATATGAAGAACACACGAACACAAAGATATACGTGGTTCGGCTTATAGCCTACATCCACGGGCGAAGGAGGAGAAAGGTTTTACTAAATAGTGAAGAATACAAAGTGGAGATCTCTCAATCACTCAATCCCAAATAACACCCCAATATTTCTGTACAATCTCTCTAAATAAAAGGAACAAAAAAGGAAGAATATCAAATAGGCTTCACAAAAAAATTTCTCTTCTTGATTGGTGCTCTGAAGATTGATGATTCTGATTGGCTTGAAAGACTGTTCTTATACAGCCTTAAATATCCTAACTCCTTGCTGTCTAAGGAATAAGAGTTCTAATAGGAATAGAAGTCCACATGTCCTAAAACCCAATAAGAGTCCAAGTAGGAATAAACCTCTTATATGATTGGTTATGCAAAGTCTAATGTGGGACTCTTGATCAAAACAAACCAAGCCATAAAAGGAACTCCCAAAACACTATGGATTTGAGTATTTGAGACAACCTATAACAAATCTCCATCTTGACTCAAATGCATAGAAAATTCCTCACTCTAAAATAAGCTAACTTACTCCACCTTCTCCAATAGCCCCCCCGCAGGGCATCAAGTGCGGCAAATATCGATCAAGTCTAATCCCGGCTTGAACTTGCCACCTGAAAGAGGCCTCCTCAACAAATCGACTGAATTGTCACGACGACCGTAACTCTTAGTAAAGTCATCGACAATGTATAAGCTACTGTATCTTCATATCTTCACGGTGGTCGGATATCTCGTCTAGACTGATCTCTAGCAATAGTGTATTCCTGTTCTTCCTATAGCTGCTGAGGTGTTTCATCTGCTTGAACAGGATCTGGCTGTTAATCATGAATTTTTAATTTCACATTGTGTCCTGTAGTGCACGCCTTATCATCAACTGCAACCGATGACCGTTTCTGATAGAACATAGTAGACTCATCAAAAGTAACATCACGGCTGATAATAATCTTAGAAAACTTTGGATCATGACACCACAACCTAAAACTCTTAACACCCGATGCATAACCTAGGAATATGCACTTCTTTGCTCATGGCTTAAGTTTTCCTTGACTAAATGCGCATATGCAAGGCAACCAAATATTCTAATATTAGAATAATCTGTAGGCTTAACAGACCAAATCTCCTCTGAAGTTTTACAACTAATAGCAATAGATGACGACCGATCCGTATTCACCGCTTCCACCTAGTATTCCTTGCCCAAACTTGCATTGAACATCATACAACGAGCTTTCTCTAATAGGGTTCTGTTCATACGTTTTTCCACTCCATTCTGTTGAGACGTGTGAGGGGCTGTACGATGTGTAACGATTCCTTCATTCTTACAGAACTCATTAAATTCTCCTCCACAAAGCTCAAGCCCACTATCAGTTCTAAACCTCTTAATCAGCCTCCATGTTTGCTTCTCAATCAAAGACTTCCACTGCTTAAAAGTCACAAACACCTCATATTTATATCTCAAAAAGTAGACACAAACCTTCCTGGAGTAGTCATCAATGAAGGTCAACAAATATCTGGAAGTATCACCCTTTGAGGCAACTTGAGAAGGTCCCCAAAGATCTGAATGAATATAATCTAAAGTACCTTTAGTCTGATGCACTGCCGTACTGAAGCCGACTCTTTTATAATTTCCAAAGATGCAATGCTCGTAAAATCTTAATTTTTCTGTACTCTGTCCATATAAAAGACCCTTCTTGCTCTCACTCATATGACCAAGTCTCATATGCCATAATCTATTAGTATCAGCACCTGATATCGATAATGCAACTGCAGTCGAACCGATAACGATAGTATCCTGCAAAACATACAAGCTGCCAATCTTCTTTCCTTTCATAACTAGAGAACCTTTTATAACCCTAAGAACTCCACCTTCACCGAAAAAATTACACCCAATGCTATCAAGAGTGCCCAAAGAGATGAGATTCTTCCTTAAATCTGGAACATGCCTAACATTTGTCAAAGTCCTGATGACTTCATCATGCATCTTATTCCTAATTGTGCCTTTCTCAATAGTCTTGCATGAGACATTATTCCCCACGAGAACAATTCCACCATCAATAGCTTCATAAGTGGTGAAACCAGTCTCGATTAGAACACATATGATAGGAACAACCCGAATCCAAAATCCAATCATCTATGCTCCTGTTTAAATCATCTGTAGCCAACAAAATCACATCTTTAGCAATATCAACTTCAACGGAGTCCACCTTTGAATTTTCTTCATACTCTTCTTGTTTATTTTTGTTCGTTAATCTGTAACAATTGGTCTTGATGTGCCCTTTCTTCTTGTAATATCTACATGTCAGATTCATGTGCTTCAACTTATACATGTTACCTCCAAAGCCTCTTTCTTCC
>NC_033798.1:5189480-5205082 GCF_001876935.1 Asparagus officinalis | reverse complement strand
GCCATGAGCTTTATCGTCACTTTCACTTGTGGTTGACTCTTTGTCGATCTTCTCCTTATTCAACAAGTTCTCTTTAACGTCTTTGATGCTAATAGAATCTCGACTATAAATCATATAGTATCCCCAAAGTGCTTGTAGGAAGGTGGCGAAGAACACAATAATAATAGGGCTTGATCTTCATCATCGATCTTAACATCAATCTTACTCAAATCTGTAATAAGAACACAATAATAATAGGGCTTGATCTTCATCATCGATCTTAACATCAATCTTACTCAAATCTGTAATCACAGAATTAAATTCTTAACATCAATCTTACTCAAATCTGTAATCACAGAATTAAATTCACCAATATGAGATTTGATGGGTGTACCTTACGACATCCTAAGTGTGTACAAACGTTGCTTCAAGAGGAGGCGATTAGTGAGCAACTTCGTCAAATACAAATCCTTCAATTTAGACCATAAATCAGCGGCTATCTTCTCTGTGAGAACTTCTTGCAAAACTTCGATTGTCAAACATAACTAGATCGCTATGAGAGCTCTATCATCCAACTCGTTCCAATTTTCCTCCGTCATAATAGTCGTTTTCTTCGACTTCTCGAACAAAGCCTTATTCAATTTGCTCTGTGTCAACAAGGCGATCATCCTAACTTGCCAAAGGTTAAAATTGATGTTACCATCAAACTTCTCGATATCCCACTTCGTAGTGGTTGTCATCATCTTCTCATCTGATCGATAGCTGAGGGCTCTGATACTAATTTGTTATGACAAACTCCCAAGGATAAGCTAATATCAATCACACGAGAGCACGGAAAATATCAAGAACACACGAACACAAAGATATACGTGGTTCGGCTTGTAGCCTATGTCCACATGCAAAGGAGGAGAAAAGCTTTACTAAATAGTAAGAAATACAAAGTGGAGATCTCTCAATCACTCAATCCTAAATAACACCCCTAAGATTCCCGTGCAATCTCTCTAAATAAAAGGAGCAAAAGAGAAGAATATCAAATAGGCTTCACAAAAGAACTCTCTCTTCTTGATTAGTGCTCTGAAGATTGACGATTCTAATTGGTTTGAAAGACTGTTCTTATATAGCTTTGTGTAGGATCTGAAATAGATACACTAGAACACTAGAAGAGGGGTGAATAGTGTTCTTTTAAAATATATGCAAAGTAGATTATAAATTGCAAAGAAAAATGGCAATCTCAGAAATTCACAATCACAAACACAAAGTTTTATACTGGTTCCACCAACCCGGTGTACATCCAGTCCCCAAGCAAATCCCGCTTGAGATTTCCACTATGATTTTGAAACCTTACAAAATCAAAAGCAAACCTGACCAATTTGCAAGACCATGCAAATTGCAACACCAATTGACAAGACCATGCCAATTGCCACCCAATCTCTAAACCAAGAGATCAACCCTCTCAAACCCGAGAGAAATCCTTTTTGAAGCAAGAACACAATTGATCCTATAAGCCTTGAATGTGTAGTGAAGTGCTGCAGTGGCTTAGGATTCTTTTAACTCTCTGAATATTGTCTATACAATCTCTAAGAATGATTGAAACCAAGGCAATATCAGAAACTCTCTTTTTCTAAACACTTAGCATGAAAATCTGGAAAATTAGAGAGTGAATATGCACAAAATGTTTGATCTTGCAAGTGCAAAACTTGGTTGTTGTTTTCTGATGTTTAAACCTATTTATAGCCTCTGAAATGACATAATTTTAAACCCAATTAACGTCCACAAAACGGCTATAAACAGTCACTTATTTTAAACCTGAAATCTGGAAAAACTGCATCTGTAGTCGACTACAAGTCATAGTAGTCGACTACACTGAGTCTAAACAGACTCTGTGAAGTCAGAAAATTGATCAGTAGTCGACTACAAGGCATATTAGTCGACTACACTGTAAACTCAGATTCTGGAATTTTTCTGTTTAGTATTTTGACTATAACTTTCTCATCCGATATCGGAATGAGGTGATTTAAGATTTGTTGGAAAGCTCTTGAAGAGACCTACAACTTTGGTCTTTTGAGTTTTTCCAGATTCTAATTTCTAAGGGGTGTAAATGAAATGTTTTAAGACTCACTTAATATCTATAAACTCTAATGGCTAACATAGGGGATTTCTATTGTTAACCAACACACTAAGCATGTGTTAGTGTGTTCTAACACTATGTGTGTGCATGTGTGTGAGTGATCAAGGCTTGTACAAATTTCTAAGCAAAGAAAATATAAAATTACATTTTGACAATAAAGTATATCTTCTTCTTTGCTTCATTTTGCCTTGAACTCATCTATGTCTTGAGTATCTCTTTGAATATAATTGTTGATATAGCTCTGATACTGCAAAACAAATGTTAGCACATAATACACACAACATATAATATTTGTTATCATCAAAACAAACTAATCTTGGGGTCAAGATTCCTAACATTCTCCCCCTTTTTGATGATGACAAATATATGTTATTAAGATATAAAAATTTTAATCCCCCTGCATGAAATCATTAAATAAAATCTTTTACTCCCCCTGCATCAAAGCATTAGTAAAAAATTTAAAATTAAAATTTTCTATATAACTCCCCCTTTGTCATTAGCAAAAAGAAATAAACATAATTCTAATTAAAAATTTCTTTTCTTGGGTACCTTAATAAAAATATCAAGCACTTTGGTACCCTTTTATATTATATCATTAGGATTAGCCCTTAGGAATCCAAATCCACTTGGAATTTGGTTTCCATTTGTTAACATAAGTGTAATTCTTTGAATTGCAAACTTCATAAATATAAGATGAAATATAATAATTCCTATCATGAATATTCAAATTCTTAGGAATCCATATATACTTATTTTGTTTAGCATGAATATTCTTATTATTATTCTTCAAAACATAATCATTCTTTATAAAATACTTAGGAACAAATCCAATGCCAAAATGATTGTTTGAAGATTTTTGAAATGAGAGCAAATTATTCAAATTCTCTTTACTTTTATTGAATTTACTAACATTCAAACATATATCATCATATTTTAATTTAATAGAAGAAATATCTTTATCTAAAACATTAATGCGGATTTTTAAATCATTGCATTCTGATTTTAGATAAACATTCTCATTAGTCAAAATATGATTTTCTTTAAGCAAGGATTTATTTTCCTCTTTCAATTCAATTACTTGAGAATTAGAAATAGTAGAAGAATTAAAATCAGAAATTTCTTCAAGTAATCTTTTATTTTCACCTTTAAGAAAATTATGTGAAGCCTTTAATCTCAAAAATGTTTCATATAATTCATTGAAAGCATCTAATAATTCTTCATTATTGCATACCTCATCTTCTTGTGCCATGAAGCACATGTGAGTGGATTCCTCTTTTTGTTCTTTCATTTTGAATAACTCAAACCTGTGCACAAGAACAGATATTTTAGATTCTTTAACTTTATTTGTACCTTCATGAGTTACCTCAAGTGTATGCCAAATATCGTATGCAGATGTGGCCGTTGACACCCTATTGAACTCATTCTTGTCAAGTGCACAAAATAATGCATTCATTGCTTTTGAATCCAAATTTGCATTATTTCTTTGAGAAGTAGTCCATTCTGCAAAAGGAGTTGTTGGCTTCTCATATTTTGTTTCCACGACGTTCCAAAGTTCGTAGCCAATTGATTGAAGGTAAATCTTCATTCGGCACTTCCAATAGTTGTAGTTCGTGCCATCGAATAGAGGTGGTCGCTGTGTGGAATATCCCTCTTTGAATTGTGATGTATTTGTTGATGCCATCTTTCACCTTGCTCTGATACCAAATGTAGGATCTGAAATAGATACACTAGAACACTAGAAGAGGGGTGAATAGTGTTCTTTTAAAATATATGCAAAGTAGATTATAAATTGCAAAGAAAAATGGCAATCTCAGAAATTCACAATCACAAACACAAAGTTTTATACTGGTTCCACCAACCCGGTGTACATCCAGTCCCCAAGCAAATCCCGCTTGAGATTTCCACTATGATTTTGAAACCTTACAAAATCAAAAGCAAACCTGACCAATTTGCAAGACCATGCAAATTGCAACACCAATTGACAAGACCATGCCAATTGCCACCCAATCTCTAAACCAAGAGATCAACCCTCTCAAACCCGAGAGAAATCCTTTTTGAAGCAAGAACACAATTGATCCTATAAGCCTTGAATGTGTAGTGAAGTGCTGCAGTGGCTTAGGATTCTTTTAACTCTCTGAATATTGCCTATACAATCTCTAAGAATGATTGAAACCAAGGCAATATCAGAAACTCTCTTTTTCTAAACACTTAGCATGAAAATCTGGAAAATTAGAGAGTGAATATGCACAAAATGTTTGATCTTGCAAGTGCAAAACTTGGTTGTTGTTTTCTGATGTTTAAACCTATTTATAGCCTCTGAAATGACATAATTTTAAACCCAATTAACGTCCACAAAACGGCTATAAACAGTCACTTATTTTAAACCTGAAATCTGGAAAAACTGCATTTGTAGTTGACTACAAGTCATAGTAGTCGACTACACTGAGTCTAAACAGACTCTGTGAAGTCAGAAAATTGATCAGTAGTCGACTACAAGGCATAGTAGTCGACTATACTGTAAACTCAGATTCTGGAATTTTTCTGTTTAGTATTTTGACTGTAACTTTCTCATCCGATATCGGAATGAGGTGATTTAAGATTTGTTGGAAAGCTCTTGAAGAGACCTACAACTTTGGTCTTTTGAGTTTTTCCAGATTCTAATTTTTAAGGGGTGTAAATGAAATATTTTAAGACTCACTTAATATCTATAAACTCTAATGGCTAACATAAGGGATTTCTATTGTTAACCAACACACTAAGCATGTGTTAGTGTGTTCTAACACTATGTGTGTGCATGTGTGTGAGTGATCAAGGCTTGTACAAATTTCTAAGCAAAGAAAATATAAAATTACATTTTGACAATAAAGTATATCTTCTTCTTTGCTTCATTTTGCCTTGAACCCATCTATGTCTTGAGTATCTCTTTGAATATAATTATTGATATAGCTCTGATACTGCAAAACAAATGTTAGCACATAATACACACAACATATAATATTTGTTATCATCAAAACAAACTAATCTTGGGGTCAAGATTCCTAACACTTTGAAGATTCCAACTCCTTGTTGTCTAAGGAATAAGAGTTCTAATAGAAATAGAATTCCACATGTCCTAAAACCTAACAAGAGTCCAAGTAGGAATAAACCTCTAATATGATTGGTTGTGCAAAGTCTAATGTAAGTAGGACTCTTGATCAAAATAAACCAAGCCATAAAAAGAACTCCCAAAGCAATATGGATTTGAGTATTTAAGACAACCTATAACAATAAACTTATTAGATAGTTGTCAAACTTATGAGATAGTTGCTAAAGTTATACCTCTAAATTATTTAAAACTGACTTCAATTTCATTGATTTAATTAATGGTTAAAATAATTTCAACCTTATGATAGGCGTATATTTGAAAATTTGGACACCGATTTGCATATCTTCACTTATAAGTCAAATAACTACATCATAAGTTTAACAACTAATTAATAAGTTTAACATCTAACTCAGAAGTTTAATAACTAACTCATAATTTGACAACTAACTAATAAGATCAACAAACTATCTTATACATTTAACATCTAATTTATAGGTTTAACAACTAAGCCATTAATTTTAACATCTACCTGAGAAGTTTAACAACACAACAACTATCTCACTATTTTAATAACAAACTCATAAGTTTAACAACTATAATTCAGAAGTTTAACAACAAACTTAGAAGTTTAAACAACAAATTTATAAGTTTAACAATTAACTAATAAGTTTACCAACTAACTCATAAGTTTAACAACTAACTATCATGTTTAACCCCTTAAATGTTACAAAAATTACAAATAACCACCCACCCAAAAAACTACACAACCAACAAAAAAAGTCAAAATTACAAATAACCCCCTAAAAATTTTCAAAACTCTCCTCCCGAAAAGTTTTAGAAATTGCTAATAGCTCCCAAAAAATTACAGAATCCCCTAAAAAGTTTCAAAAATTGCAAAAAACCCCCCAATAAATTGTAGAGATCCCCTCAAATAGTTTTAAAATTTGCAAATAAACCCCCTAAAATTTGTAGAAAACTCTCCTGAAAGTTTCAAAATTGCAAATAACCCACCAAAAAATTGAACAAACCCACAAAATATTTTTAAAATTTCATATAAACCCCTAAAAATATTGCAAAAGCCCTTAAAAAAATAAGAAGAAGAGGGAAGAGGTTGTAGTCAGCGATAAAAATGGGGAAATTTTGTTTTTTGAAATCAATGATGAGTTGGCACCATACGTTGTT
Organism: Asparagus officinalis; assembly: GCF_001876935.1. Classification (NCBI taxonomy): domain Eukaryota; kingdom Viridiplantae; phylum Streptophyta; class Magnoliopsida; order Asparagales; family Asparagaceae; genus Asparagus; species Asparagus officinalis. The sequence continues at coordinate 5,198,708 of NC_033798.1, read as the reverse complement.
TTTTTTTCATTTCAAATTCATTTTAAGGATTTTTTTCGCAAGTTGACCAAGTCTTGGGGATTAGTCACATTAGCTTTATGAAATTATGGCCGAAAAGTAATTTTCACTATTATAAATGTTTGTTATCTATTTTATAATGAGTAGCTATTTCATGAAAGTACAAGCTATGGATGATGCATGGTACAATTTGTTTCAACTTTCAATTCTATAGAATATGTGTGCATGTTTTTTTTTTTGAAACAAAAAACAGGGCGAGTTGCCTGGTTCATAAAACTATATATATATATTGTTGGACTTCTTGTTTTGATGATGTTTAACAAACAATTTACCACTAATGTTGTTTGTCTAGTATTTATGTTTTCTTATTTATTATAGACAAACAACGAGTTGGAGGATGGATGAAATAGAGCTTCAACGATCATATCCAAAGGAGGTTGGCGGAATATCGATGAAGCTTACAATTCAAAGTTAAAGATCAAGTTCAAGCTTCATCCGTATGTGTACCAAGTTGAGCTACAATGAAGATCAAGATCTAGCTTGGGTAATCTAGTTTAGATTTTATATTATGTGTGTTTAATACTCTAAGCTCAATATCATATACACATACAATATTGGATTTTCTCACAAAATGAGCTATTTTGAGAAAACTTTGTGATATTATTTTATTGACCATGTTCACTTTATATTCATGTGTTATAATGTTTATGAAGATATTTCATAAAGTTTTAATATGCGTTTAAACTCTTTTTGTCAAAAACATGTTCTTAACAAATTCATATTCATGCATGTTTTTATAAAATAATGAGTTTTCACAATTGAGAAATGAAAATTGAAAATTTATTTTTCTAACATGTTTGTTTTTATGTTTACAAATATTTCACAAAGTTTCATCAAGTTTGGAATTGATTTGTTATGTTTAATAGAATTTACAAAATCATGTTTTTGTTCGTGCACATGTTTGTGCATGTTTTACAAAACAGATGAGTTTTTATAAATGGGAAGTGATATTTAAAAAATTCTTTCTTTTACATATTTATCTATATGTTTAGAAACTTTCCTCAAAATTTTACTATTTTTGGAGTTGATCTACTGTGCCCAATTGATTTTACAAAATCGCGTATGTCAGCAGTTTTTCGGAAACTGTAAATCTGTGTTAAAACATTTATATCTCTCAACTGAAATGTTTTTCAGAAATTATTTCTCTAACATGTTATTATACATGTCTAAAACCTTCCCAAAAATTTTCATAGTTTTTGGAGCTGTTTTACTATTTTTAATTGATTTTACAAAGTTAATATGCAGTGCTACAGTACCCGCAGTCGACCGGTACGGTCGACCGCCAAACTCTCTGGACGTTACTCAGCTTTGCATATGGCTCACGGTCGACCGTACCAGCCGACCAAAGTTACTGTAGCAGACGACCGTTACACAGTAACGGCTAGTTGCTGTTTTTTTGTTTTTTAATGGTTTTTTGGTGTTTTTGGGGTTGGTTTCTTCAAGCCTATATATACCCCTTTGCCATAACTATTTTCTATTATCCAAGAGAGTTTTTAACCAAGTTTAAAAGAGTTTTAACAAGAGTTTTAGTTTGGTTTAAGTGTGTTTAAGAAGCTTTTAAGCATTTGGAAGTTTGAGTTTGAGAAATCAATTTCACAAGAGCTTGAGGAGATCATCTATTGGTGTTTGGGCATCCAACTATTCTCCTTCTACCTCTTGATCTATTGAGAAGTTTTCTAACTCTTTTCTCTAGCAATTTTATTATTGATTTTCATATTCTTATTATTGCTAGTTTGCTATTTGAGTTAGATTTGATTTTATCTCATTGTTACACACACCCACTTGAGCTTATTGTATTTACATTCATAATATATTTTGGGTTGGTGAGAGTTGTAACAATTGAGTGTGAGCTTTCATTGTGTTCTCATTCATATTGGAGAACAATCACTTGTTATTTTGAGCCTAATCGTGAGAATCACTTTGTAATACACTTGTATACCGAGAGAAGTGTGTGGTGTGAGTCGGGGATCGTTCCAAGAGGAGTGGCGTCGGTTGACGAGCCTAGGGAGAGGTTATAACCGAGCACTATTTGTTACATTGTGAGATTGTTAGGTTTTCGGTGAGCTAGAAACCGAGTGTGTTGTGAAGTTTTCGGTGAACTAGAAAACCGATTGTGAGGAGTGACGTTGATCGGTGATTAGCTAGAAAACCGAGTGTGATGTGTAAACGTTATTCGGGTGAACGTAGAAAATCCGGTTGTGATAGTGGATTTCTCCCCGGGAGTGGGGAGCGGAGACGTAGGACGGAAGGTCCGAACTCCGTGATCATATAGTGTGTTTGAGTGTGCTTTGGCGTTCATTTATATTTATGTTCATATCTTATATGCCCATTGTCCATAGCTCATTATTTATATGATTCACTATTTAGTTCATATTGTTTACCCCTTGTGTTAGTTTACATATCCTTGCATATATCATATTGTATATCTCTTTGGTAGGATATATTATCTTGTGTTAGTTTATATATCCTTACATATATATTTTTATCATATAGGATATATCTCTTTATTGTTCATATTGCTTATCCTAACTTACATATCTTGTTGTATTTCATACTTACTAGGATAACTTATTAATTATTTTAATTAGCATAAAATCGGATTAGATTAGCATAAGACCCTAATCACCCCCCCTCTAGGGTCTAACAATTGGTATCAGAGCTTGGTGCTCTTTGATTTAAGGACTAACCGCCTTGAGTTAAAGATCCAAGTTATCTTATTTGTGCTAATCTAGTTATGATTGCATTTGTCTTGCTTGCATATGTTCATATATATATCTTGAATATGAATGTATTTTGTTTAGGCTATAAATCCAATGTTGCTCCTAAATTCATTAATTTTCCCTATGCTCAATGGGCTTCTAGATTTAAACTATTTGTTGAATCTAGAAATATCGACTTATGGGAAGTTATTGATTGTGCTTATATTGTGCCCACCTTGGAGATATCCAAGTGGAGCAATCATGATAAGAAAATATTTTCAATGAACAAGCGTTTGTTAGAATTGTTATTTAATGCTTTTGACTCATCCATTTCTAACAAATTTGTTCATTTTGATAGTGCTTACAAACTTTGAAAATTTATTGAAGCACATCAAGGGACTTGGAGGCAATCCGACAAGCTTTGGAGGATTCTTCTTCAAGTTCATGTGGAGCATCATGCACACGGCCACAAGAGGATAACTCTTGTGTAGTAAGCGATTCCGATTCCGATAATGATTTATCTATTAATGAACTCGCTTGTGCATATGATAGATTATCTCATGCCTATACTAAATTGCAAAATAATTTTATTGATCTTAAAAGCAAACATATTAGTTTAAAATCCGATCATGAGTCGCTAGCTTCCAAACTTGATATTGTTGTTAAAGAGAATGCTATTTTAAAAGAAAACAATGTGTTATTAAGTTTGGAAAATAACAGCATGTCTTCATCTATTGCTAGCTTAACTCATGCTAATAATGATGCCATGATAGAAGTAGAAACTATTAGAAATGAGTTTAGTTCTTTTAGAAATGATCATGTTTCATCTACTTCTATTTCCAATGCTTGTATGCATAATGATAAATTGAATCTTGTGAAAAACCGCACATCATGCTTAGATTCAACTTCTAACACATGCATTGATAATCATAAGAAACTTATGGACAAGTGTGTTAAATCTAGTGCTATAACTTTAAAATCACCTACATACTATACACACTTGTATAGCAAAGTTTACAAGTGCTCCATTTGTGGTCGTAAAGGCCATTTAGCTAAGTTTTGCTATGATGCACAAAAACATAAGAATATTAATCCTTCTTGTGCATCTCATCAAGTTTCTTTATCACATGTACACACACATGCACCCATTGTTCATCATAAGCATGCTAATGTGTATCATTGTGATTTTTGTGGTAGAGTTGGTCACTTAGCTAAGTTTTGTTTTGATTTGCGAAAAGTTTCTAAATCGCAAAATATTTTAAGTAGACCAACATTATTTCAAAATGTTTCTCATTTGCAAAATAATCTTAAAAGACCATCTTTATTTGCAAATGTTCATCGTGCACATCCACATGGTCAACATAACCAAATGCATCCTCTTCATTGCACTTATTGCAATCGAATGGGTCATTTGCATAATTATTGCTATGATCGAACCCGTGCACTAAATGCGTCCAAATGGGTTCATAACCCTAGGACTTTGAGTTTGAATGATAGGGGTCATGTCCCTAAACCTTTTGGTACCAAGAATTCTTGGGTACCAAAACAAATTTAATTTTTAAACCAAGAATTTTAGTGTTCTTATTTTTTCTTTTCTTGGTTTTGAAAATTTTGTCTTAAAATCTTTTTGCTATGAAAACAAATTTTTTTTGATCAAATCTTTTTTGTTTTCATGATTATTGATCTTGTTTTGATGAGAGGTTTTGTACTTATATAAGTTTTGATGAGAGGTTTTGTACTTATATAACCCTCCGGATTTATTGGGTGTTTATTCCCAAATCTTGTTTTCCGGGTGCTAAAATGTTTATATGGGTTGATACAAGCTTAAGAGCTTGATATATTGTTGCCTCTCTTGAAGCTAAAATGTTTATATGGGTTGATACAAGCTTAAGAGCTTGATATATTGTTGCCTCTCTTGAAATTCTTAAAAAAAAAGATTTTGTTTTGATTTATTGCTTTGAATTTATTATATTTCACTTATATGATGATATTTATATGTTTGTGCTCATGAATCATCTATTTGTGCCTTATAATGTATATATTTCACTTATATGATGATATTTATATGTTTGTGCTCATGAATCATCTATTTGTGCCTTATAATGTATTCTATGAGTGGTTTGATCAAGTATATGTTTGTGCTCATGAATCATCTATTTGTGCCTTATAATGTATTCTATGAGTGGTTTGATCAAGTTATGCAAAGAAAATTTTTCTTTATTGATCAAACATTGGTTTTGGACTCAAATCATGATTTATGATTTCATTTGATTGATTTTCATTTGAAAATATTTTGCATGATTCTCATGTTCATTTTCTTTTGATTTCATAAATCTACTTTTATACATGGTGTTTATACTCTTTGATATGATTTTTCATACTTATATATATATATATATATATATATATATTATACTCACCTATGCTTATTGTTAGGGGGAGCCTTCGCTCTCTTCATTCTTGGTGTTTTCCCCTTTTTGATGTTGTCAAAGGGGGAGAAATATTATGAGTATATTCTTTCTTGTTTATATGCATGTGAATTATAATTTATATATTCATTTCCTTTCATGCATATACCCTTTTTATAAATTGTTTGTCATCATCAAAAAGGGGGAGATTGTTGGACTTCTTGTTTGATGATTTTTAACAAACAATTTACCACTAATGTTATTTGTCTAGTATTTGTGTTTTCTTATTTATTATACACAAACAACGAGTTGGAGGATGGATGGAATAGAGCTTCAACGATCATATCCAAAGGAGGTTGGCGGAATGTCGGTGAAGCCTTGCAATTCAAAGCTAAAGATCAAGTTCAAGCTTCATCCGCATGTGTACCAAGTTGAGCTACAATGAAGATCAAGATCTAGCTTGGGTAATCTAGTTTAGATTTTATATTATGTGTGTTTAATACTCTAAGCTCAATATCATATACACACACAATATTGGATTTTCTCACAAAATGAGCTATTTTGAGAAAACTTTGTGATATTATTTTATTGACCATGTGTATGTAGGAAAATTGAAAAGAAGAGAATAAAGAAAATTTGACTTTGTATTTCTTTGATTCCGATTACAATTCGATTACAAAAGAGAGGAGAACGAAATTGGTTCTTCCCCTTTGTTTAAAACTGGGTTCTTCACGGTGGCGATGGAGTGCCTCCCTCGAGTGCTCGCGTCGAGTTTGCTCTCCGTTGACGATCCGCACGTCTTGATTCACTGGAACGATGTCTTCTCCTCACGATTTGACGTTGTGGAGAACTTGCGTGGCAAGTTTGAGAACTCTGAACGAGTTTAGAAGAACTCTGTAAAAGAGTTGATTTGAACCGAAGATCGGTTAATAGCCAAGGCTAGAAGAAAGCTCTGGTGGTCGATCTTAGCTGAGGATGAACGTCGATCTCCTCCAAAACCAGAAGAAGACTCAACTGAATTGATCTTCAGTTATTTATATAGGATTAAGGGGGTGAAACCGCCCCTTAAATCTCTCCTAAGTGGGGTGTAACTGCCCCCAAATCGTGGGAAACGGTTTTAGAACCGTTCAACTCATGTTGAATGAGTCAAACGCCCACGTTGGCGTTCAGGACCCTAACCTCACGTCTTAGGATTGAGACGCGAGGTTGGGTGTTGGCTGAACACCAATGAACGCGAGGGTCACTCGCGTTTTGGTTTTGATGTTGAAACGCGGGGTTCGACCCTGGCGTTTTGATATTGTAACGCGGGTTTCGACCCTGGCGTTTTGATGTTGTAACGCGGGTTTCGACCCTGGCGTTTTGATGTTGTAACGCGGGGTTCGACCCTGGCGTTTTGATGTTGTAACGCGGGGTTCGACCCTGGCGTTTTATTGTTGACACACGGGGAGGATCACCGCGTCTTGGTGTTGATATACGGGGAGGACCTCCGCGTCTTGCCTTGAAGAGATTTATATATTATGTATGATAATAATATGTAGTATATAGTATAATATACTATATTATTATATATATATTATACGTATTATTATATAGCTGTATATACTTACGTAGTAGGTAGATGATTAGTATATATATATATTATACTCACCTATGCTTATTGTGGTTAGGGGAGCCTTCGCCTCTCTTCATTCTTGGGTGTTCCCCTTTTTTGATGTGTCAAAAGGGGGGAGATATAGTTATGGAGTATATTCTTTCTTGTTTATATGCATGTGAATTATAAATTTTATATATTTCTTCACGTTCCGTGTGGGGATATACCCTATTTTGATAAATTGTTTTGTCATCATCAAAAAGGGGGAGATTTGTTGGACTTCTCTGGGTTTAGGATGATTTTTAAACAACAATTACCACTAATGTTATTGTCTAGTATTTGCTTGTTTTCTTATTTATTATACACAAGCACGGGAGTTTGTGGAGGATGGATGGGAATAGAGCTTCAACGGATCATATCCAAAGGAGGTTGGCGGAATGGGGTCGGTGAAGCCTTGCAATTTCAAGCTAAAGATTCAAGGTTCAAGGCTTCATCCGCAATGTGTAACCAAGATTGAGCCCTTACATGAAAGATCAAGATCTAGCCTATGGGTCAATTATTAGATTTTATATTATGTGTGTCTTATACGCTCTAGAGCTCAATTATCATTACACACACCATATGGTTTCTCACAAATGGCTATTTTGAGAAAACTTTGTGTATTATTTATATTGACATGTGTATGTAGGGAAAATTGGAAAAGAAATGGGAATAAGAAAATGTTGACTTTGTATTTCTTTTGATTCCGATTACAATTGCGATTACAACAAGGGAGGAGGGAGAACGAAATTGGTTCTTTCCCTTTGTTTTAAGAACTGGTTCTTCACGGTGGCGATGGAGTGCCTCCCTCGACGGTGCTCGGTCGAGTTTTTTGCTCTTCGGTTGGACGTGCCGCACGGTCTTGATTCAACCTGGAACGATGTCTTCTCTTCACGATTTAACGTTTGGCTGGAGAACTTGCGGTTGGCCGTTTTAGAACTCTGAACGAGTTTGGGGAAGAAACTTTAGCGAGCAAGTTTTGAACTCGCTGATCGAGCTTGATACTGCTGACGGGTTTGAACTCTTGAACAATGAGTTGATTTGCAACCGAAAACGGTTATAAGCCAAGGACAGAAGCTCCCTATGGCTGAAGCTGAAGATGATCTTCGTATGGAAGATGATTGCCCAATCTCCTCAAAAGCCTGGCCTCCTTGCTGGCAAGTCTCAGATCCGAAAAATCCCCAGCCCAACCAAAACCAGGACCTTGAACTGATTGAATCTTCAGTTATTTATAGAGGATTGAAGGGGGAGTGAACCGCCCAACTTAAATCTTCTCCTAAGTGGGGCGTAACTGACCCCAATCGTGGGGGGAAACGGTTTTATAACCGTTCAGCCATGTTTGAACGGTCAAACGGGGCCCACTGTTTTGGCGTCAGCGACCCTAACTTTCTGCTCTTAGAATTGAGGACGCGAAGGGTTGGGGTGTTGGCTGGAACACCAAATGAACGCGGGAGGGGTCACTCGCGTTTTGGCTTGTGTGTAATGCGGTTTCGACCCTGACGTTTTGACATTGTAACGCTGGTTCGACCCATGGACGTTTTTGGGAGGGGGGAGGGGTGTAACGCGGGTTATGACCCTGGCGTTATTGATGTTGTAACGCGGGGTTCGCCCACACTGGCGTTTTGATGTTGTAACGCGGGTCTTGACCATGGCGTTTTTGATGGTTGTAACCGGGTTCGAACCCTGGCGGTTTGATGTTGTAACGCGGGGTCTGACCTGGCGTTTATCGGTTGACCACGGGGAATGATCCCGCAGTCTTTAGGTGTGTGTATTCGGGAGGACCTCGCGTTTGCCTTGAGAGATTATCAACAAGTAATTGTTCGCGTGGAAACTGTTTTCATTTTTCATTGATATGATTGTCATCTTGGGTTACAAAGGATCCGGTCTTTTATAGATCGGTTACAACTAAATCAAAGAAAAAATGTAAAATAAAAGATTACAACTTTCCTCTTGTGAACAAATTCGCAAGTCCTGTTTTGCGGTTGCTTGCTTGTGTGGTTTCTTTGACCGACGCGGGGTGAATCCGGTGGCCACCGCGCGATTCTAGATCCGGTCGGATCTACACGAGACTACACTCCAGATCTAAGCTTGGTCTTAGATCTCGAGATCTGAGCGACTTATTCGCCTTTGGTGATTATCCCCTCCGGCTATATTCCTTCGTGGAATAATACCGCACATTAATCGTTGTAGATCCCGACCGGATCTAGATCGCGCGGTGTGTCCACGGATTACCGGCGTTCGGAAAGAACACCCAAGCAGCAGCAACGCAAACGGGAGCTTGCGCATTTGTTCACAAAGAGGAAAGTGTATTTTTATTTTTATTTTTCTTTCGTTTAGTTGTACCGATCTTAAAAGACCTGTCTTTGAGTAACCCAAGATGACAATCATATCAATGAAAAAGAAAAACAGTTTCCACGCGAAAATTACTGTTGAT